>NC_090922.1:866696046-866999076 GCF_040938575.1 Ambystoma mexicanum
CTTCCCCACGGTGTGCTTCTCCGGAGGAGAGACAATGCCCTTCGCAGCGCGGTGCAAGTCCGCAGGATACAGCCCTCCGAGTCTCGGGCGATCCAATGCAAATGCTGTCCGTGTCCTGCGGTCTGCGTCATGTGAGCCGAGGCTCTCGTCACACGTTATATACACCTGCGCATAGAGGCTGCAGTGTCCCAGTATCTCAGTGCCTGCATCCAAGGGTGCAGCAACGTTTTGCTTGTGCCGCTTGCTTTAACATACTCATCTGGGCATAATCTCTGGTCCGACGCTGCTCTCAACGACTGGTCCCTTTGTTCCTATTTGCCGCCACCTTGGGACCACTCGATCCATTCTCGTGTGTGCTTACTTTTGGAATAACTTGCTTAAACATTGCACGGGGCTGGATCCGGTCTCCTCTGCTTTTGCCTGCTTACTTCACAAGTGTCCGGATCTCTGTAGGATTTGCAGGTGACACGGCAGACCCACGTATTCTTACATGGCCACCAAGCCACGCCCCCTTGGAAGCAGTAACATTAATGGGACACAGACAGTGCTCTGCGATCAATCTGCCCACCCATAGATTTTTGCTCACAAGCTGGTAATTTTCCTAAACTGACAAGGCTTGACCAACCACCTGGGAGTGCCAGGCGGAGCTACCAGATCAGGCCAGACCAATCAGATTATTTGTCCACTATAGACTGTAATTATGCCTATACTGTTCAGCAAATTCCATTTCGCCTAGAGCGAGGAATTTATCTTTTGGTTGTGAGGTCACAGTAGTTTAAAACCTCACTGCCCACCTGTAATGAGCTGAGAGAGCATTTGGAGCTTCAGAATCTGTGTGTGTATCCCTGCTTGGATTAATAAAGCAGACACTTGTCACATTTCTGGGCTCCTCCGTTTCAAGGGCATGGGGGACATTTCCCTCAAGCCAACCTCTGTTTTTTTTTTTATTGCACTACAAAAGCAGGAGCCAGCAGAACCAGTGGACGACTACGTCATCTAGTAGAGGGAAATGTGTGCATTCGGAGAGGCGTCGTAAGACAGGATATGTGACATGCTGATGGTGCACACTAACAATCGGAAAACACAAGACCCGTTCATACTGGAAAAGGAGCTGCAACTGGACAAAGCTATCCAAATAGGTAGGGCAGTGGAAGAAACCTTGTGAAGGCGTAAGGAATGGGCAGGAAGCCTCCCAGGGCCAGACGTGCAGGCCGTGCAGTTCCGGTGGAGGCGAGACAAGTGGCAGCACGATTCCAAACAAATTGCAGGAAGACAAGAACCACTCGAGTGTCACAGATGCCCCAACACAAGTCACCTTCTGAATAATTGGGAATGCCCAGCAAGGAACAGGGAGTGTTCGAAGTGCAGGAGGTTCGGACATATTGCCATAGCTTGCACATGGAGAGGAAAGAAAGTGACGGCTTCAGTGCAGAGTGACAAAGTCCGGGATGAGACGTCGTCAGAAGAAGAGGGGTGTCCTACCGTCGTCATGGTTATCAACATCACAGCTCAAAGAGAAAAGCTGCAATGTCAATCAAGATGGACGGGAATGAAACACGAGTGATGGCGGACTCCAGCTCAGACCTTACCATCATACCTCTTGACACGTACAAAGACATGGTCGGAAAGAACTGGGTGGAAGTGCGCACAGCAAAACAGAAGCCTGCGGTTTTCAGTGGCGCCACTGTGGACCTGTTGGGCTACGTTCTGGGTACAGTCAAATTCAAAGGAAAAGTAACAAAGACCAAAAAGTCTATTTCTCGGAAAAGGGACCAGCCGTGCTAGGCTGGGACGACCAAGCCAAGTTACAGATCAGACTGGATCCCAGCGTAGAGGGGCAAGTGTTAACAGTCACCACAGGAGGAGCGTCGTGTCCAGGGAAGAATTTCCCTGACAAACCAGGGAAAAATCAAGAACTATGTGCACAAACTAAATCTGAAGCAAGGAGCAATCCCAGTGAAACAACGTGAGACCTGTGCCAGCGACGGCAAGGGGTGCGTTGCAAGCGCAACTGGAAAGAAAATGCTAAAGGATGGGACGATAGAAACCGTTGAGTCATCTGAATGGCTTAGCCCAGTAGTTCTAATAAAAAAAATAAAAAAAAAAAAAAAAACTCATCTATATTGACTTGCGCAGCTTGAATCCCGAATTAGCGGTGGACAGCTACCCACTATAACGAACTGATCCTACTAATGAAAGAAGCCAAAGTGTTCTCAAAGCTCGATATGAGAGATGCTTATCAAATCAGCTTACATAGAGTTGAGACCATTAACAGCGTTCATAAGCCCTTTCAGCATCTACCAGTTCACTAGCATGCCGTTCGGCCTGTCTTTGGCCGTGTCAGCGTTTCAGCGCATGATGGACTCTTTTTTTTAACAAAACATGGGGAATGCATCATATTTTCAGGACTATATCTTGATATATGTTGAGGACCTGGAGACTCATGACAGGGTGCTTCGAGAAGTGCCAGCAAAACTACAGGAAGCAGGTGTCAGGTTGAGCTTAACACCTGGGCTACAAGATCTACACGGCAGAAATTAGCCCGAAAAGGAACCTGTTGCAGGCCATTGTGAAGGCACCAGTACCGACCAGCAAAGAAGAACTGACGTCGTTCGTAGGCCTGGCGAAATATTACGCAATATTTGCACCATACTTCTCAGAGGTAACCACCCCCATGAGGGAGTTATTGAAAAAGGGTGCCGAGTACCTATGGGGAGAAGAGCAGATTGAAACATTTGAGAAAGTTAAAGAGAGTATCACACACGGCCCCTGCTTGCAGCCATTTAATCCCCAGTGGAAAACTAATAAACACTGTCACCAGCTCGTATGGCCTATGGGCAACGCTGGCCCAGAAGATGGGCGACATGGAAAACAGTGGCCTTTGCGTGGGTGGCAGACTACTTCCAAATATGTGTGGGGCGCAAAATTTCACTTGGTGACAGACCATAAACAGTTGGTGCTCATGCTCAGTCCAGGAGGGACCAGAACATCCACGCCCCGCCTTGCAGCTAAGTTACAGGAATACACCTACGAAATAGTGCACATTGCGGAGTGGAAAAATGCCCAGGCAGACTGCATTTCCAGGCTGCATGAACGAAGTGATGCAGCGACCAGTTTTCTCAAGGACAAGTGTGTAGTAGCATCTTTGGGAGATCTCAGAAGCAAGCAATTCCTCGAAATGTGTGAAAAACATTGGAAAGAAGAGTCAGTGAATGGTGCGACAGCGAGGAATCTCACAGAATGTGTCAGAAAAGGTTGACCGGACAAGAGAGCGATCCCAGAATGCCTGTGCCCCCATTGGAAAGTGACAGAAGACATTTTTGAATGCAAGGGCATGTTGATGAGAGGGAATCAAGCAATCCTTTTGGCTGTGTTGAGGAATACCATTATGTGCAGGGCCCATGTATGACATTTGGGGAGCAACATGACGAGGATACAAGTGAGAGAGTCCCATTGGTGGCCCGACCAGGATAAAGGAATGACAGAAAGGTGTCATGAGTGCCTAAACAGTGATAAAAGGCTGAAGATGTGACAAGCTCTGTTGCACCCCACACAGATACCAGAAGGTGTGTTGCAATGACTGCCTCTGGACTTTAAAAGGTCCCTTGGAGTTAATCCGGCCGGAACACACACAAAGAATTGTGGTAGTCCACTATCTAGCGAAGTGGGTAGAAGTAGAGTTTATGCCCGACATCACAAGGTCCAGTTATTGGCATTCTGAAAGAAATCTTTGAAAAAGAAGGATTGCCCAAGGAACTTGGCACGGACAATGGAGTGCAACTCGTCTCCAGAGAGTGGAAAGGTTCTTGAAGGATAATAATATACATAAGATGAAGGCTGCGTTGTATCATCCCCAGGCCAAGGGGCTGATAGAACGGACTAATAGATTCAAAGGGCCAATGCAACTTAGCCACGGCATCCGGCATGAGCCCGTACAGAACAGTCACCGAGGCACGCTTGTTGAGAGGGTGCAGAGCGGTATCCACGTTGGTTCCACCCTGGTTGTCAAGTTTAAGAGCAGACAACAACATATACATGGAGGAATTAGTCTGGAGGATGGCGAAAGGTAAGACCCACATGAAACTCTGGAACGACAAAAGGAGAGCCCCTCAAAACAATGATGTACAGGAAGGTGACCAGGTTAAAATAGTTCAGCAGACCTCTCAGCGTGTCGAAGAGGGACCAATGTGTGCACTCAGGATGGGAGAAGATTTAACTTGGAACAGATGGCACTATTTGAAAGGCGGGCCAAAGAATCACATGACCCAGTGAGTTACAAGCAAGCGTAGATGGAGGGCGACAAGTCGATCAGCGAGGCGCAGCAACTCCCTGGAAGCTAGATGTCGGAGAACTCCAACGAGCAGGAAGAGTCAGACAGGAGGCGAGCTGCAAATAGAGTTGGCTGAGGAAGCAGAGAACCTGCAGCGCAGCGGGGAATCTGGCGGGACCCACCCTCAAAGAGAAAGGAAAAGATCAGCACGGTTTGCAGATTTTGTTGTGGAGTAGCACCACGATACTCAACAAAAGGAGGTATGTAGAGACTGAGCCTCGTGAGAAGGCGAAAGCGATCCTCACGCAACAGAGTAACGCCAGAGCATGAGGACAGCATTCTGAGCGTAGATAACACTGTGTGCCTGGCACTTAAAGTCTCACCATCATGCTCCCGAGTGATCCCTTCCTAATAGGGAGCCAAAGTCCTCACCACTTGTGTATACAGTTAGTGCGATTATCCCAGTGAAGCAACTGTGTGCCACATATATTTGGTTGGCAAAATAAAGCCATAATCCAAAACCCAGGGCTCTGTGCCATTATGGAGGGCCACAACAAAGTCCCACAATTCCAAGCCAAAACAGGACTAGGTGGCCTTCTCACGCATGACCACAGGAAACTTGTGAGATCTATAAACACTGAGTCTCCCCCTGTGCAGGTAATTGGCTGATCTGCAGAGGATCACAGATCCAAAAATGTAGACAGCCTTGCCGCATATTCCTCGAGGAACTTAGTTTGTAGTGAACTGCCTGTGTTGCAGTCCTTATCCGTCGTTCTCAATCTTCATGGGCTATTACCTTGCCTTCAGGTAGCAGGGATTGCGGCGATGCCAGCCATACACTGCTCATGCTGCATGCATTGATCATGTGGTGCGGTAGGCTTTACACTCACAAAAAAAACATTGGACGTCCATGGCCTGAACTAAACGCTGCAGGCATGTGATTTAGTTGATGTGGTAGTTTGTTTGGGTCGGTTTCTCAAATGGGAACTAAATGGCGCTACCAATGTTACATCTGATAAAAGCGTTTATAATCTTTGGTGGGGGCTCACTTATCCTGCGGATCTGTTACACAGCAATTTGGTAAGCATACATAGGCTCTTGAAAACACTGCAGTGATTATTGCAACTGAACTGACACCATGTATCACTGGCCGCTCAAAGTTTTGAAAATGTGCAGCACCAAATCTGGCTCATGAAATAAGTGTGTGACCTACAGCTCTATTGGGCAGCAGACGTGTGCCACACACCCGAATTTCGAAATGCTTACAAGTGTTATTGCTTGAGTGCTAAAATGTGGAGGTGCATTTGATTCTGACTGCCGAGAGAATGTCCCATTACCCCCACAGTTTTATTCCTCATCCCAGTACTTTACTTTTTAGGTACTGGTCTCCATAACGAGAACGTTTTTCAAAATTAAAGGTGTTTTGTCCCTCATATGAACATACATCACTTGACCTGCTGGGATTTGATGGGCAGTGTTTGGGATCGATTGGGGGACCGATATTAATACCATTCCTTGTACTCTTGGTGAAGCGATGTGCAAAGCATTGTGGCAGTACTCCAGAGTTATCCATTTGAGGTTTTTAGGGTGCCGGGTAGCTCCTGGGCAATTGTTGGCATGTAATACACATTATGTGGAGCACCTAGACGTTGATCTCGGGATGGTAAGTGATCCTACACCTGGGAAGAGGTGAGAAATGCATGCCTGGAAACCGGGGGGAGATGGCAGGTCCTACCTAGTGCGTTGATGGACCTTGAGCTATCTTTTTACTGACTTGGTGAATACAGAGCTGGCAGATGGAGGTCGTCCCGTCTGGGTCTTATGTATGTTAGAAAAACGCATTAATGACTGCTGTGGAAGCATAGCGGTTGAGATATGCAATCCAGGTGGGAGAGGTCTGGATTTCCACATGGAACAGCTTGATTCCCATGTGGAACAGGAGTGCCTGTGGTTTCTTGCCCACGGCAAGCTAGCGTTAAGGGGTAGGGACATTTTGGATCCAGCAGGTGGGGCATAGGTCTCACTTGGCTAAAGAAGGTCATTGGCACTCACCAACAGGGCCTCTGTGACGCCACTGGTGAGCCTCATGGCCGATTACCTTCTGGCTGGTAATCCACTACAGTTTGCGCAGTCTCTCCCGACTGTAGGCGCTTGCAAGTAGGTGACTGCTCAATGAGGCTTATACTTTGTATCTGGTGCTAGCTGCCCAAGTCCAAAAGGAAGAACTTCCTGGAATCATCCTGGAGTCATCCATGACTAGTTCAGGGAATTCATCTGAAACCATCCTGAAGTATGTGTATAATCCGAAATATGTTATCCCAGAAACTACTCCAGGAGGAGTTCCATTACTTCTGGTGAGGATCTTGCATTACTCCAGGATCACCCCATAATCACTGCAGTTTGGTTGGGGATTACTTCAGGATAATTTCATGACAACTTCAGGATGGGTGGGGGAATTACTCAAGGATGACCCGCATGACCGCTTCAGGAGGGGTGGGGATTACTCCAGGATGACCCCATGACAACTTCAGGATTGGTTTGGAATTGTGAATGATTATTGCAGACAACTCCACGAGGAGCTACGTCATGATGCTTCCAAAAGATTTAGGAAAAGAGTTTATATTACCCCAGGATGTATCCCTTGTGAGTTAGACAGGTGGTATTACTTAAGGAGGAGTCTAGTTAATTTAGACTCATGGATAGTGTACTGGACAACCTCAAGGAAATTTGCAGCCGTCACTTTCCATCTTTGCCTTCTATGCTGCAGCACTCAAATGTTAACTAAGTTCACCGATTTAGTGTACAAAACTACAAATCCGCCCCATAATGTCACACACCAACCTGTAAACTCCCTTATTTCAGTTCTCACCTCTAGCTAACATGGCATCACACCCAATAAACTCCCACAATTACAAATCGCTGCACGGAAATACACACTTTGTGACTGGACAGAATC
This sequence comes from Ambystoma mexicanum, assembly GCF_040938575.1. Lineage (NCBI taxonomy): Eukaryota > Metazoa > Chordata > Amphibia > Caudata > Ambystomatidae > Ambystoma > Ambystoma mexicanum. The sequence continues at coordinate 866,703,273 of NC_090922.1, forward strand.
TGTTAAAGGTCTACCTGCATGACAGACTGCAGACAGCCACTTCACCCAATATCACTATGAGAAGCTAACAATTAGTTTGACCATTCACCACACCCAAGGAAACACTTGCTGATGCCAACAGAAATCATAGACAATACCCAAAAGCACAAAAACATGTACTATTTACAAGTTGTCACCAACCAACAAATTCACCAGATCAATTATATAGTTTTACACACAAGAGCACTTGCATCTTCCGTTCCACACAGCAGCATATGAGACAGAGAGCGAGAGAGACACACACCTGGTTACATAAACCTTGAATCTATACATGTATGGTTTCACCACAGTAATCAGTAACATTGGGGCAATCTATTAAAGATTGACATTCCGTTATCCCGCAGTAGCAGGGGTTGACATAGCAACAAAAACCGGTTGTGGTGATGTGCCAATTCCATTGTTTTTAAAGACTGTACTCAGAATGATTGAGCAGGTGTGTGGGAATGTGTAGATGTCACTTAGGCACAAAAGTCATACTATAATAAGGACACACTTGAGCTTGTCAAATTAGATCTGTCCGACAAAACTTTTGTAGTAGACAATGGACTGTTACTTGATAGTCCAATATTTTGTAGGTGTTGCGCAGCTACATCTTTGGGAACTGCAACATTACACTGAGACATCTGCCGATTTATTGCTGTGTCTTTCAATTGTCCAGGTGAAGTAACAGAGGCAGGTTCTGAGGAAGGAATGCATTTGTATTGTGTTTATTTGTAAAGTACACCATGCCCTTAGGCAACTGGGCGCATTTCTTGGGTACACAAGGTTACATATTTACATTACAATGACAAGAATTGCTCGTATATTTAGATTACATGAATTGCATCTATACATTATACATTGGTTACATATTACACGATTCACAGTGTGCAGTTGAGCAGGGCAGTTCGGCATTAAATAATTTACATTGAACCTATGTGCCGGGTGCTCTGTAGATACAGCATATGTCAGGCAATAACGTCAAGGGTAGGTGAGTTAATGTTCTTGTGCTAGTGACCAGATTTTGATTCTGAAGGAGTGATAGGAGGGTTCAGATCTGAGAGATATCGGTAATGAATTCCACAGTTTAGCGACAAGTACAGGGAAGCTACTGCCCCCGGCCTTCTGAAGTTTAAACCTTGGGATCTTGAGGCTGTGAACTTATAACATATCTGACAGATCAGTCAGAGCTGCACGAGAAAATAAATTGCACAATTAGCTTGGTGCAGAGTTCATAAGACTTTTGTGCGTGAGAGACAGTGATTTAAAGGCAATTCTCTGTGGAGAGACTCTTCCAAAGGGCCTCAGTATTCCTCTTTCTTACGAAGGGCTCTAAGGTGCGGTGTAAACCATGAGTTGAGATGGGCATGGGGTTTTGGTTTGCGCAGTTTAAGTGGGGCGATGGTGTTAATGGCCTCGAGGACGGTTTGGTTATAGATATCCACTAATGCGGTGGGGTCTGTGTAGGATTTGGTAGGGTTGTTGAGTATAGGTAAAATAAGTGCAAGCAGTTGCTCTAGCAATGTCCCTGTTCCTTGTACATGTCGGGAGATGGGGGGCAGAAGTTCTGCTAAGGGCGTTGATTAACATATTTAATAGTAAATGAGATCAGATGATGGTCTGACCAGGCACAAGGCGAGTTAGAAAGGACGTGATGTTGCAGTTGAGGTCTGCCAACCAATGAAGAGTCCTGCCTTTGATGTGGGTGGGTTCCAGTATCCGAGGAGTGAAGCCCAATTCTGTTAACGCTTTTGCAATGTCTAGGGCTTTAACATGCTTACTGTCTTCAAAGCCAAGGTTGAGGTCGCCCAATAGAATGATCTGAGAGCTTAACTTGGTTAAGCTGATAGAAGGGTAGTAATGTCTTCTTCGAATGTGGATACTGGCCCTGGTGGCCTATAGATGAGGTGCATGGTGAGTGTTGGGTGGCAGAGACTGGGAGCTTGACGGACAGTTGTTCTGCCGTGGGGAGAAGTTATCAGGATAAAGGTCTGAGGCCTAAGGAGGTTATGATGTAGTCTGCTATGTCTAGAGCGTGGGCTGGGAGTGATCTGGCATTTATTGAAGCGCCCTTGATGGGAGGGATGGCCTTATCAAGACTGTGCAGGTTGTGGGCAGGCGTGGTGGTTTTCTAAGTTGAGTTGCCTTTGGAAAGTGACTTCTTAGGATGGTCTGCTACTTTGAAGGTATTGGTCTGAGATTTGGTCAAAATGGTGGTTTTGGTAGAGGGAGCTGGTAGGAATCTGGAGCCTAGTCTATCATTACTGTATTTCAGTGCGCAAGGTATATTTGGTGTAGGTTTCATGGCGAAGTGTTTGAGCCAGAGGGCCGGTGAGTCTAAGGGCTATGTGGTGAGGATGTGAAAAAGGGTCTGGTTTTGGAAACAAGAAGTGTGCTGGGGGTAGGAAGGCTGAAGGGGGAATACTGTCTGATGATGGGAGCCTGGCACTCATGGTTAGGGTGGTGCAGATGATGTTAGGCATGTCAGTCGCTGTACAGACGGGCTGTGAGGAATGGTTGCTGGCGTTATTGGTGGCCAGGATGGGCTGTAGCACAGTGCCGAATAGTAGCTGTAGGTAATGAAACGTGTAGAGAAGATGCATAGTGTGAGGAGGATGGTGAGAGACTATGTTCAGTATGATGGCTGGTGGGGGCATAAGCTAGTAGAGCTTGGATGAGGTCAGCGTGTCGTGCAGGCTGTTGCTGATATGCAAATACACTGTTATAATGATAATTATGTGTTATTTATATAGCACCTTAATCCAAAGCGCTTTACAGAGCACATATTTACATACAATATCACCCAACTGAAGTTGGTACTGGTATACCTGGTACAGCAGTAGAGATAGGCGACTGGTTGTGTGGGCTATCACTTATTAACAGTAGGGCAATTGAGCTGGCTGGTGAAGCCTGGAGGGACATGGGTAACAGGGCTACCTTGATAGAATGGTCAAGCAGTAGGCAGTCTAAGCAAGCTAGTCAGGAGGGGCTTGAGGTGTTGCAAAATGGGGCAGAGCTGCAGTTCAGGCTGGTTAGGTGAGGAAGCAATTGAAAGGCTTGGGGTCACCGTTTATGCGACTGGGCGGTCAGGTGAGGCAAGGCGTACAACTTAAGCAGGAAAATCAGGAGAAGGCGTGTTGAGCTGCGATATGAAGGCAGGCTAGTTGCGCACAGGTAATCAATGCAGCAAATTTAACATAGTAATCAGGCAAAGGCAAATTAAACTAAGATACAGCAATTTAACAGCAATTATGCAAGTTAAACATGATGTACAGGCGGAGGCAATGAAGTTTTCTGTGATGGAGAAATGAAGAACACTGCCAAAAGACTTCAGTTTTTGGGTTTATGTTACCTTGCCCAATACTAAGTTTAGGAATAGTCCGTTCCCAGCCATCAGCTTTTTACAATATAATTATCTTTTTTTTCCACTGCATTTTCTTGTAGTTCACACAACAGCACTTCCCCCGATTGCAAGATTCCACCAGTAGCTGCTTTTTCTCCTCCGCCATTCTTTTTAAAGCCTGAATTCAGCCCTCTGCATCACCACAATAGGGTTGAACTATTCCTTCAAAACGTTTTCTGTGTCTTAATACACTGTTTCTTGGCTGCGGGTATGAAAAAGGCAAGTTGAAACTTCAAAATGTGACTCAATACGACAGATTTTTTCTTGGAGCTGTACACTGCGGTAAGTGACTCCCCTTAACCGTGAACCCATACGTGCCCTTGGTTTAATTTTGACTTATTCTTGCGCTCCTTGGCACTTTCCCTCCCTTCCCCTGCAGCTACCCACAACTCAGTCTAGCTGCACACATACTCTGACCTGTACTACGGTCCTCAAGGGTGTTCAACCCATAGCGCTTTCAGATCATACAAATGGGGCGCACTACAAATGCCCAATAACGTAAGGGAAATCACGTAGGCCATCTATACTTTAGAGAGTTACTCTAGTGGTGGGCATTGTGCAGCACTCATCTGTATGTGTGAAAAAAGGGAATGCCTCCGCATAAGGACGTCAGATGTGCCCCTCCTGCCTAAACATCAAATAGAGGGACCAAAAAAAAAAAAAAAAAAAAAAAAAAAAAAAAAACAATGCTTACCCGTGGACTGGAAAAGCACTACTGCTTGGAAATACTTTTCTTCACGCATTTCTCTTCAGTTTTCATCAAGACCCATCAGCCATTTACAATTAACTTCACCAGGAATTGCCAATGGTTCAAATTCCCCATCCTTTCTAAATCACAGAGAATGACCTAAAAGAAGAAAGAAAAAGTAAATTTAGCATGCTCCAAGTATTTGTGAAACTTGTCTGAACCCAAACCATTCATTTATAGTGGGCTTGCGATGGACATGTTCCTGCCTGAAGTGTCCCCATTTGTGAGTGAAGCATATCTTGGTGCTTGGTAACTTCCTCCAAGACTTTTACCCATTGTGGCTTCAACTAGTACCATCGACTTGCTAATAAAACAAGTATTGGCAATGCTTATAGTTTTGGTGTTTACTGTTCTTCTTTGCATTATGCATTTATAGGCACCTGGGTGCAAAGAGGAGAGTGCAAAGTTTCAAAGAAGGATGTGATCAGGGATGCAGCTTAGGTTCTAACTTGAAAGAAACTAATCACGTAAAATTAATTGCTTCCAATTCTGGAATACTGTCTAATTCTACTGCCAGCATTCAAAGCTACTAACTGCTGCAGGCTTAAAAAAAAAAAAAACAAGATGATGGCTCGACCACTCCCATACCTTCCCACAGACAGGTGTTAGGGGAAGGGTCTGCAACCTTTCATCCTCTAGATGTTTGGACCACAACTCCAACGATCCTACACCATTGACTAGGATGGCCTGGGCAGGTGGGATTTCTAGTTGAACATCTGGAGAGCCAAAAGGTTGCAGAAAGATAAGGCTGCATTTTCAGAAATGGCACAAAAACGCAACTAGCCATAGCAAAAAAAGGACATGCCTTCATCATCCTAACTAAATACCGCAGTTACAGCAGAGATGGGTCTATAAAAGGCAGAATTGCTACATATATTAGTAGCGAGGCGTGGCCAGAGATTGGTGCCTATGAGATTCTCTGTCGAGAAACAGCAAGAGCCCATTGCTCCAAATCAAGGTGAACACAATGAAATGGTTCGGTGAACTAGCAATTTCTGACTAGCAGAGGAAATAAGTTGAACATGTGGCAGCTTGCACTCAAGTCACACTCATCTAAACACCAGAAAAAAAAAGGGGTGTTAAAAAGGGGGGTAAATTAAAATATAAAGCAGGGCTAAAAAATAAATTGCTCTCACCACTAACCAATAGTGAGTGATAATTTACCATTGGCAAGCATTAAACGGTGTGCAGTGTGGAGAACAGAGGAGGTAAATAATGTCTGCGAGTATCTTGCAGATTCAAATTCTTTACCCCAACAAACGATAAACTTATGCACAGCAAAAATCCGCTTTCACAGGCAAATTTAAGGTACAATATCTCCATATCACAGCACAGGCTAGAGAAGCACAAAGCTTCCCTCAGTAAAATGTTGTACACAAATGTGACCCTAATGTAGCATGCCCACATGTACCCAGAGAAATGAATTACCCTCAGAGCCAAACCCATGGCATTACCCTCAGAGCCATTCATGCTACAAGATGCAATGCCTTGGACAGTCAAGATGCCTGCACATAATTTCGTATGACAACACATTTTCTATCATCAATCTCAGCTGTCTCCACATCATACACAAATTTACAAATATAACGCCCATATAGTTAAGTGCAGTTATTTTGCTCCTACTTCAGAGCACACACAGCTCCCTGGCAATAGCAGCAGGCCGGCACACGTGAGGGAGAGGGTGCATTTTATACATATAATGCTGAAGCGGAACAACTGCAACTTTTATTTACATTGGTCAGTCACAACACAGCCTTACCCTGCCCGTCATTAATCTCAATTTAATAGAAACGTCAATGTTTTGTCAAAGACATGGCCACAAAATAGGTGGCTGAGTTTTTGGACTAGAATCCCTTATCCCCCCACTCCACCGTAGACTTAGGCTTACTTACGATTCTCTCATTGTTGTGCTCGGGCTCCACGATGATGAGCGAGGACGGACCATTTCTTGCCCCCTTGATGTAGGACGAGAGGTCCCCATACGGCCCTGGGCTAGAGTCGCAGTCCTCCTCGTCGCTGCTAGTTTCCCGGGCACACTTCCTACCCGAGGCCACTAATTTCTTCCGGTCTGTGCCCTTGGCCGCGCTGTTCCTCATGCCAGATGCGGTCATCTTTTTTGGCGGTATATCTGTGAAGGAAATTAATTATATTAAAACATAGGTAAATACAATTATATTTTGTTGAGACACTGTTCGTAAGGCATTCCACGTTTTGTGAAGGAAAACTACAAAACACCAACTGCCCATTAAAACGATAACTATACACCTCAGGGAACGTCTTAAAATGAAATGTTTTGCGTATCCTTGTTTTGTTCCACTTTTCCTTAATGCTTTGCCTCCATTTTCACCTCTTTTCCGGGATCTCCCTGTATGCCTTTGTCGAAAAAAAACATTTTAAAACAATGGGTTCACTGGTCCAAGAAACAATGCAGACTTCATCAGCTAGTCCTCTTTGAAATCGTCCGCCTCACTATTATTTTTTAAACGTCTATATTCGTTGATTAAAAACATCAATCGTTTCATGGATAATCTAAACCAATTGCGGAATTTAAAGAGCCCTTAGATTACATTATTTTATGTGAAACTGCACAATGAAAATGACAAAGTTCACCTACAAAGATTTTTCTTTGAGAAAAAAATAAAATACAACCCAAAAAATACAAACACAAATAATACCCTAAAAGTACGATCAAGTTATTTTAATTAAAAGCTACAGACAATAACAAGGGCTGCTCAACTTTTATTCCAAAAGTGTTCACTTTTTCCAAAATCAGTCAACCTATCCCCTTCCAGCAAACGCAACAGTTTAGATTTGTGAATCTTTCACACACACACACAGCAATGCGTAGACATTATGTGACCTAACGTGCATTTTTACCAAGGAAAACAAAGCAGGAAGAGCTAAAGAGATCACTCAGATTGGCACGTTTTGAAGTACGCAGACAGTAAACTCACGCAAACTAGAGCAATCAAATAACATTGGCTCAAATCGGTAATTACAATTATTAAATCATGTATTAACATCAGCGGGATGAAACAAATGCTACAACAAAGCCCGGGCGAGTGTTCTTTCTTCCCGCTACTCATGCATTAACATAAAAGCATGTACGAGCAGAAAAAAAGCCCTTCCTCACCTCTGCCAGGGGTGCAATCACATCCTGCCCCCCGGAGCAGCTCTGCATTCGGGAAGGGTGGTGCTATGCCAGCCATGCTGAGAGTGTCAAGCCACCAGCCAGACAACAGAGGGCCCCTGCTCAGCAGGGACCCCCTGGACCTCCTGCTCTGTAGCGGGTGGTCGATGCGGTCAGGAAGATAAAAAAACCTCCAGGGCTATGCCCTAGGAGGAGGGCAGAAGAATAGGAGACCCAGCAAAGGTAGGAAAAATAACGGCGGACAGCCGCGCTCTCTCTTCCCCCAGGTAGGATCAAAATATGCAGTGGGCTACCTCACAGCATCCATGCTCCCCAGGTCATGCATGTCATGCACACGCTGAGGATGCCGGCAGCAACACCAGGCTGCAGCGTCAGCCAAGCTAAAAAAAAAAACAGATCACTCCGCAGAAGAAAGTCCAACAGAAGTTCAAATAACAAAAGCATTGGTGCATACAAATATCCACATTTAAAACAGCCATACTATTAAGTGCAGTTATTTTGTTCCTACTTAAGAACGTGCATAGCTCCCCGCCAACAGCAGCAGGCCGGCAGACTTGAGCAAGAGGATCAAAGCCCCGATCACCAAGCGTTGACAAGTTGTCATGCCAACGCCATACACTGCTCAACTCCCCTTTACAGTTTTGTTTACAGTAGCAATGTTTTGGTGGTAAATGCACCAAAACCAATTAGAGGTGGGTGTGCTGGAGAGGCAACACGTTCTTAACTGGAGAGCTCTTGTAATTAAAATGCTGCAGAGTCATTTTGTGTGTGTCCTTTAAAAGAAAAAGCACATGTTTCAGTTTAAATGTAAATATCAACCTTAGAGAGTCCCAGATTGCGGACAGCAACATGTACAGGAAATTATAGGTACTGGAAATAGAAGGCTATGCAGTGACAGAACCCATAACAAAAGTGATCTTTACTGGGGAACAAAAGGTAAATATTACACGTTAGCAGGCAAGCCTTCGCTAATATGAGCCAGGCACTTTCCTCCAGAAGGGTCAACAGAAGCCACCCCATAAGCATTGTGCACTACAGCTGAAATAGTGCAGTGCTCCCGAGCAGTCGAAAAATCCTGCAAATAAGTTAACCAAGCCATGGGTACATTTTGCAGAGGCATGGTATTCTCACAGATGCGCCACGGCCGATAAACGTAGATAAGCCAAATTATTACTTAGAGGGTCGGGTGCACTTATCTGAGGAGGGCATGGACCTATTAATGTGGAACATTGTGGGGGAATTGGAGCAGCAACAGTGTTAAAGCCAGAGAGACGCAGCCAGTAGGAGCATTTATCCTCTACTTGGCAACGATTTGAACAGTCATTGTGTGGAACCAGAAAGGGGACGGGAAGGAATCGCCCCACCCAGGAAAAGGGGGCATCTGTATGCTGAACCGCTAGGGTGCCTTTAGGCAGTAGTCTTCGAACTGGGAGGCTGGCTCCCCGATGGGGGCCCGAAGCTCTTTAATACAGAACTATGGTGACTGTCTTTAACCCCTACAGTGCAAAGGACGAGATATATTGTCCTTGGAATTGCATTTGCAGTGCAAAGGACGAGATAGCTCGTCCTTTTTGGCACCTTGTTTTGAGTGATCCTACAAAGCAGGGATCGCTCAAAACTGTAATCCAACCCCCAGGCTCCCCCCTCACTGCCAGGGGGCTGGATTACCTTCGGTTTCACGTCGGCGTGCGTAAAGCACGTCGGCGTGAAACAGAAAGTAAAATCACTGTAGTAGCCATTTTCGGCTGCTGCAGTGAAGAAAGAAGGTAAGAGGCCTTTCTCCGCATCGATCTCCGGCTGTATTTCAAGCCGGAGATCGAAACGAGTATCGTTGGAAAGGGGAAATTCTCCCATTTCCAACGATACCCATTGTGTGGCATTGCTGCCCGCGGATCGGGCGCAGGGCACGCGATCCGTGGGCAGCAATGTCACCGGATCAATAGAGATCCGTTTGTGATGCCGGGTGGCTGCTTACTAGATACTAGGTAAGCGGCCCCCTTCCCCCCGTGGCCCCAACGCATGGGGCCACAGCGCTGGAGACCCCTGGGCTGAAAAAGAAAAAAAAAAAAAAAAAAAAAAAAAAAAAAAAAGGTTCTCCCCTTTCCAAGGACACCACGTATATGAGGCATTGCTGGTCACGGATCAGCGTAGAGCGCTCGATCCGTGACCAGCACCCCACTGGACCACCTCTCCCCCCCTGGCCCCAAAGCATGGGGGCACATATGTGCACAACCCTGGGGGCAGATGGCTGATCTGCCCCCGGGGAAGGGGACAAAAATAAAAATAAATAAATAGGACGGGGGTGGGGGGGCCTGGGATTTTTTTGCCCCCATGAAATGGTGGTGGCCCTCCCCCTCCCACACCAAATGGAAAGGTGGGGCCTGCAGATTTATGCCCCCAGGCAGGAGTACATGAGGTGGCCCCCCCATCCAAATGGGAGGGCCATCAGGAATTAGTGTGCAGGCCCCCCAAAGTATGGGGCCTGCAGGTTAGGCCCCCCCTGGGGGCAGATGATCTGCCCCCAGGGAAGGGGGCAAAAAAAAAAAAAAAAAAAAATGAAAATAACAAAAAGGGAATGTTGGGTGGGATTGGGGAGGGGGGGGGGGGGGGGGGGCACTAGCCACCAGGGATATATTTTACAGAAAAGGGGGGTGGCCCTCTCCCCCTCACCCCAAGGGGAAATGGGGGCACCCCTTGTAGCCCTCCCTGGGGGCAGAAATCTGCTCCTAGGAAGGGGAATCTGACCCCAGGGAGGGCTGCATGAGATGCCCCCCCTGCATTTGGTGTGTGGGGGGGGTAGGGGGTCACCACCCATTACATTAGAAAATTACTTGGCGGTTTAGGGTGTCCCTCAGCCCGCCCTAAAGTGCAGTGTAATGTACCCTTTTCATTTCATTTTTTTCTTGGTTTACAAAACTTGCCTTGGCGCAGAGGGGCACATTGATGTGCCAATCTGACGCCGGGGTACCCAAACCTTACTGCCCCACCCACTGGGGGGCCTGTCCCACTATTTTTTGGGGGGCCGCTCCCCTCCCACCCCAAATGGAGGGGGGTGTACCTCACGCAGCTGTTTGTAGGAGGCCTGCATGAGGTGCCCCCGCCATCCATTTGGGGTGAGGGGGGAAGAGAGCCCCCCCAAACAAAAACAAAAAAGGCAGTGTGGGGGCTACCGCCCCATCTTCAGGGCACCTCCCGCTGTCACTACGAGAAAATAATAGTTGTGCAACCCGGAGGATTTGTTCCCGTACGCCCTGGTTTGGAACCTCTCCCTCTCTCTCCACCCAACAAATCCTCTTACTCCAGAGCATGCAGTGTGCTGCCTGTGGTTGCCTTATTGCCCCGGTGCACTGTGCGAGCTGTCCACCATCTCAGCGAAGCGGCCGTATAGCAGTCAGGCCCTTTCCCCTCCACCCCTGGGACAGTAGCTGCTGGTTTGGGCCCCCCTGCGCAGCACTCCTGGTGGTGTGGCCCTTCCTTCACACAGTGGCAGTAGGACAGCGATTATTGATGGATCCTTGGTGTGTGGCATGCCCACAGGGCAGACTTTGGGGGTTAACAGCTGAAGTGCACAAGGTGTGTGCTTGCTGATAGCATTGAGTCCCATCCGGAGGGTGTCCCTGGCAGATCTGAATGCTTTTTACCAGCAGGGTGCAACTTCTCCAGGTGGCACTGCACATCGAGGTGTGGATTCTCTGTGCTGGATTTAACATGGGGAATCCCAAAAAACAGACCAGGATGGACCAATACTCCAGATCAATTTTATTTATCTATATTCAGTTAAAATAACTTTTATTACAAACATTACAGTTAAAATCAATGAAAACAAATCCATGTGGAAATACAAGTACAAATACAGATTACATATACAAATTAGAGTACAAGTAATGGCACACATGACAAAAGAATGCGGCAGACAAATCACAGAATACAACTTCAAAGTATAGATTCAAATACAGTTTCAGAGTTCCATGCCCATTACTTACACTTTATCTTATGCTCATAAGGAATCCAGAATTTGCAGAATTTCAAGAAATGTACCAATTCTAACTTAGAAATTCTTCTACATCGAGGGCAGCATTACACTTTCTCACCCCAGCCAACCACAGTTGCAGAGTGTGTCAAAAACTGTAGACCCCAATTAAAATCTATTGCCATCTATGGTGGGAAAATTAAAAACACAAGAGTTACTCTACAAGGGCACCCAATCAATACTTAAATATTCAAACAAGTCGTGCATACAAGTACAGTATCCACAACAAATTGGTTAATTCATCTCAATATAAAATTCAAGTTCTTCTTAATTTAGCACCTTACGTAGGAACGTTAATAAACATCACTAGTTTCTTTTGCCAGATTTTTAGCCCCCATGCTGCAAACCCTAACTTGACTCTTTCTGATTCTGAGTTTATGCAATCCCCAAAATCATCATCCTTATCGCTTCATACTCATGCACGAAGCACCCCAAGTTTGTCATATATATGTCAACTAAATGTTTACACTGTGCGATGACATGACGGGGGTTTCCAAGGCCCCTGGTGCCCCACACATGGCATATCCTATCCCCTTTCGGCATCTTACGCCAAGAAAAATCAGCAGCAGCAGTTGATTCATTTGTAATTTCGGGAGAAACCGCTACATTGTTTAGGACGGGCATTGCCTTAAATATTTTTGAGTTTGCAAGTCACATTCACCACATACTAGTAATTGGTATGCGTATACAAGTGTAAATTGTTGTTGGTACAATCCCACTTCCTTAATCTTTCTTTAAAAAAATATGTTCAGTGAGGAGACCCTCGTCCCCATTTAAAATCGGGACGCCAGCCTATCCACTTGTATATCCTTACCATTTGATTGACATATTCTGTTTCACACCGTCTATTCAAACGACCATCACTCTCACTTAGGGTAGCTAATAATTTACATTGTGGATGGGAGTTTGTTTTTATATGGAGTAAACCCTGTCTCACCATCAGCTGTCCTTTCAGGGAAACCAGCCCCACTTCTAATCGCAGATACTCCATCTGAGTTGAGTTACTCAATTTCAATACCCTTTTCCAAAAATAACCCTCAGGGCCATCTAGCCACTTGTAATCGCCCATGCACAGTGCCTCCAACCCATATAGCACCATTGGGCAGAAGCACTGTGAGTAGAGCGTGAGGATTCCATCCAAGGTGTAACCATCCGTTTTGGCTGCAAAGGTACTTATTAGTGCAGGCAGTTGCCAAGCCTTTATACTCTTAGCATCTAAATTTCCTTATAGGACCTCTTAGCGCCCATCTCCAGGCCCAAATAAGGATAAGAGTCCACGTAGTTGATTCTACCTAAACTGGTGTTGACCTCATATGCTTGATTCTTTTAGGGGAGATAACCTTCACTAATGATTAATTCATTATTTCCAGCAAACCTTACTAAGGTCTCGAACATAACCCGAGCACCAGAGAAGGTATGGTTAAACATAACCAGATTGTCTGTGTATAGCATGTACGGGATAGGGCAATTACCAATCTTTGAGTAACATCCTGTACCCCCCTTGAAGCATTACGGCAAATCTGCCATGTACAAGTTATACAGGAAAGGAGCCAACGGGCATCCCAGTTTCACTCGCCTGAATATCGCACCTTTTGAGACATAGTCCCCTTGTCAATTAATCGGACACTAGCATGTGTATTTAGATGCAAACCCCTAGTCATATTCAAAAGCCCACCCGGGCATCCCCATCTTTTCATTTTGTCCCTAACTTCTCCCGGTTGACACCATCAAATGCCACCCAGAAGTCCACAAAAATTACATAAAGGGTCGCTCCATCCGCAACCGAGGCTCTCCGGATTAATACATCCAATACCCTCCGATCGTGAACTGTGCAACATCCAGGGCGAAACCTTGTTTGGGTGAAGTGCAGTAAGCTTATGCTTACAGCCCAACTCTTTAGGACTTTCAGTAGAAATGTGGAAAAGATCTTCCCGGAGACATCCAGGAGAGACAGCAGTCAGTAATTGTCCGGAAGTAGCCAGAAACAGACTGCTGCCAAGAAGTAGGAATAGATTGATCACAACACACTATCGAACAAAATATTGAGTATTTGTGCCCACCTCCCAGGATTGTCCTTGAAGATCATGTTGGCCAACCCATTCGGTCCAGGTGCCCTCGAGTCCATAAGCTTCCAGATTGCCTCCTCTACTTAAATTTTCCCCTATTTCCATACCCCATCCCTTCAACAGAAAACCTGGGGGGCCAGAAACCACCTGCATACCCCCTCTCTCCCCGATGTACTCCATCCACCTGCTTCCTTGTATAAGGTTAAGGGCCTTAGTTCTAGTGCCCACTCTGGCTTTAGTCAGTTCCGCCCATATTTTCTTGGAGTGGCCTCCACACAGTACCCTGAACATGTGTTGCCATTGAGTGCTTAATGTTGAGCGTTTACAAATAACTATAACCGTTTGTTAAAAAGTTGCAATCACCCTACAGGCCCTCTCCACAATGGAAGAAGAATATTGGCGGACCGACCTAAGGTTCCACTGTGTTTCCCTCTCTGCATCTCTAATGGCACTATCAAACCTGTTTGTGGGTTTGACGCAGCCAATAATGGGAGTGCCAGTCTTTGCTGCTATATTCTTCATCCAGGCCTTGATTTTGCTGGGCCAGACTTTCAACTACTTCATCAGCAAGACCGCTAATGTACTCGCCCACCTTGTGTATTTGTCGGGTTGCCCGGTGGATATGGTTCCCCCTTGGGAGATTGATATCTCTGCAACTCCCGGGGACTTCTCGCTGAGTAAGTACATTTTGACATTAATAGCCCAAATATTATGGATCACCCTGAGATAGACGGCATCCATAAGACATCAGCCATTCCCAAAATAATAATCTAATGTTCAGTAGCACCTGTTCCCCTTCCACATATATTCCCCAGGGGTGTCTCCCTTGGTCCGACCATTACACTGTCCGATCCCAAGCTCTCAGGAACTTAATCCCACACTTAGCCTTTTCGTTACCCCTATCTTGGAGCAAAATACTCTGCTCTACTACATTTTGTACAGGGGGCGCACAGCAGTTCATCTGTACATTTAGCATGGAGGTCACCACCCAACAGCACATAGTGGTTACCCATCGATCCAACTGCACCGAGTAAGCATTTCCTCAACCTGCTCAAACAGCACTTCCATATTACATGGACCAAGGTGTGGGGGGTCATAGGTTTATAAGAAACATCTTCCACCGCTTTCCCCCAGAATCCACTCACAACTCAACAGCCAACACATCTGAGCCTCTGGTCAGTAAAGGGACTCTACGGGAGCTAATGGAATGGCTCACACCAATGGCAAGACCTTCAAATGGGCGGCACCTTGGCCCTTTGTTTGCCAATACTTGAAACACCTGAAAACCATCTACCAACAAAGCACAATCCAACCAGGTTTCCTGTCGCATAAATATGTCCTAGTCCGCTAGGATCACACAAGACCCCTCCTCAGCCAGTATGTGGCTAAACCCCCTAGTGTTCCAACTAGCGATCTTCGAAGGTTGGCTTTCGTCCCGTGTCACCCTGTTATTGGGCAACCTAGCCCATTGTACAGCTTCGTAACCTACCAGTGAGGGATCTACTAAGGTATTACCACCAAAGGTGTTTACCAACCTACCCTCCCAGTGGTTAACTTTCCCAAACATAAGAGAGCCCCCCCTCCAGATGGATCAATGAGCCTTGGGGCAAATTGTTAATCTCAGCTTGAGGGACAGAAGAACCCCTGCATTTGTACACAGCAAGGTCACAGTGAAGGTGGAGACAAACCGAATCAAGACACAGTTGTTTGGACTCCCACACTTGGCTAATTCTAATTCAGAGGCATAGTAAAGTTGTTCCATCCAAAAATGGCTACTGTCAGTAGGCTGCAGCTCTTCCAGTTTTACAGATATTTCCTGAAGTCAGACTAATGGGACCACAGAGTAGGGGCCCGCGCCCCCCAGTGCGCTGTGCAAGTCGCTGGCTTCTTGCCCCATTTCCTTCCACTGTCCGATAAAGTTGCCTCCCCAAAGGCAGAGTACTGGGGCAACGTTGGGAATAAAGTTGGTGGACACTAGTTACCCTGACACGGTCTAGGTGGAGGAAGAAAGTTGGACTTATTCCCCATGGCTTGGCTTACAGCCTTCCTCACGACATGCTGCCCTGTGCCAGCTTTAGTATGTACTTGGGGAGGATGAAGTAATGTGTTGCTATTAGAGATGGTCGATCTATCCAATGGTCCCTTTAGCGTCACTGTTTGTTTAGACCTGTCTGCACTTGGGACCCTATCCTCAGTCCAAGGTCCTTCAAGGCGGATTGGGGTAGATGGGTACCCAATAGGTTCAACCCCCGGCTCGATCCTGGTTCTGGCCAAAGTATACATCTTATCCAATGGAGGGGGACATTTCTCCATCATAGAGATTTTCACACAGAGCATCAAGTGCGTCCTTCTCGTTCCTAGCTGCGATGTTGACAGAGTCTTGGGAATTCCTAGATACTTCAGATGCTTCAGGAGAGTCAGTTATTAACATTACTGGCCCACCCTCAATCTCCAGTAAGGTGGCACCAGCATTCTAGCTCATCCCCCTCCTTAGAGTGGACACCCAAATCGACTTCCCTTCGTGGGACTGGCTGTGGGTCAATTGAGCAAGGAGAATTCAGGTCCCAATTGATGGCCAATACAGCCATCAGTTTTTGCTTCACCTCACGTTGGTCCAAGGTGATAACTGAACAAAGTGCCAATAGGGCATCCAATTTGGAGGTCAACTCATTTAACCCAGGAAGAAATCATTGTTTTGCGACATAGTGCCATTTTTTGGCTCTTGCCCGGCATTCACAGACTTGTAAGTAGAAGGTCCAATTCCCTACATTTCTGCGGCAAGGTCGACCAAGCTGGAGGCTAGCCGACAAGTTTGTCAAATTACCAGTCGCATCCAAACCGGATCGGCCTTGGATGTCACCTTGCAACGTCCTACGTAGGTCAAGCAGCGACCAGTTGTTATCCAGCGACTACAGAGAGCAAGGTGTATTTATCAGCCTCTGTATTAGAGGGCGGAACGCATGGGTTCCTTATCAAGGCAAGGGCTCCAGAGGACAGTGGGTTTGGGGCTGGGGGGACCAAAATTTGTCTGGCAGTCTGTGTAGAGATATTCCCTACACCACAGAAAAAAACAGCAATCTTAGGTTGGCCTAATAGGCTCCCCTCGTTAAGCCCCGATTTTTTCCCCCTCTCCTTTCTTCTTGAAGCCTCCCTCAGAGTTTTATTTAATAGTGCGGGGCTGGGTCCTCACTTCCCTTTCAGCAGCACATTGCTACGTAATCCTTGCTGCCGCATCATTTTAAGTTTCACAATGAGGCTATGTATCCACAAGCACAATTTAATAACAAACTGTGGCTCTCCCAATAAAGTTGGTCAGGTTAAGTAGCTGCGGGAGCCAACCTCCTTGGGACAGATACCAGACGGGGCATCACAGACCGGAACAGATGACAATTTCCCTGCTGCAGGCTGTATCCAATCTGTGCCAAATTTTCGCACTTGACGCAAAAGGGCCGGGACCAGATTAGATCACGTAGAGTCATACCATAAACGGAGGGAGAAGCAAAGAAGTTTTTTTAAAAGAACCTCCCTCTATCATCAGCTCCGATTGTTTGACGAAATAAAAATGTAAATAGTGCAGAAAGTGAAGGGCTGGGCTCACCTGCAGGGCAGTCTCTGAACTCCGATAAGATCTTCCTATGCCTCACCGTAGCCAGCCCACCACCTCTGGCAGTAGAAGAAAATAGGCGTCCAGATGTCACCGTCAACAAAGCGGTCATAGGTGTAGCTTGTTAGAACCACAAGAATGGGTACGCTGGCTTCAGAGGCCATCCGCCATCCACCAAGACACTCCGCCACCGCTCTGCCTCGCTGAATGAGCTTTTAAACACTGCCTTCAAATGGAATAGTCAGCAGTAAAGACAGACTCTAGTCTGTTTGTGTCTCCACCTACAGAGTTGGCATCCTCTCAACTCGATTTGGCAGCCTAAATCAAGCTCTGCTGGCCCTCAAGAACAATAAAGACATACTCAGCATTATAATTGACGCCCTTCCCAGCCAAGTTGACATTTCGGTTGTGCAAATTGATAAACTATGTGGTCGAATGACTGAGGCTGAAAATAGAATTAGTGAAGGCGAGGACAAATTGTCTGTCCTACAACGTGAGGTCTCACTGCTGCAGCAAACGGTGAACCGTATCTCGTTAAAAAAAAAAAAAAAAAAAAAGACCTCGAAGGAAGATCTAGGCGCAATAATGCGCGCATACTCGGGATACCAGAGTCCACCTCCATAGATCATATGGAAAAGTTCATTGAAAAACTGCTATTGGGGATCCTGGGGGACCCCCCCCCCCCAGTATCAAAGCTGTTCCTGGTTGAACGGGCACACTGCTCGCTTGCTCCTAAACCTCCACCTGGAGCACCTGAACATCCTATAATAGCAATATTTTTAAACTACCGTGGCAGAGACGTGCTACTCAGAACAGCCAGAGAGAGGGATGAACTCGTTGGGGCTCAGCAACGATTCATATACTTCCAGACTTCAGCCCCCAAGTCCAAGTACAAAGGAAAACCTTTCAATCAGTTAAGAACGCTGTAAGGCAAAAGGGCATCAAATATGCAATGCTGTATCCAGCAAAACTTCGAGTGACTCACAAGGGTAAAGCAATGCTCTTCACTGCTTCTGAAGCAGCAGAACGTGTTGCACTGGAACTACCAGACTCTGGCAGCTCCCAAGACCACTCGTACTAGTGCCAGCCTGCCACGTGAAATAATGTTCCCTGTAGTTTGAGAGACTACACCCGATTCCCTATGCAGCCCCGGACAGAGACCATGTGTTCTTTACTTCAGGGGTTGTGCCTCTTCACATGAAGGCTAAATATTTTGTTGTGCAGGCCTGTTGCATTATGGAGCCTGTTGCCGCCTTCAGCGTCCTGTTCCCTGCAGGCACTGCGGGTGTTGTGGGTTAATGTTGTTAGAGTCTGGAAAGGGGTTTGGGGGATACTGCTGGTATGTTTTTGTTTCTGGCGTGGGTGGTAAGGGGGTGTGAGAATCTTGAAAATGCATATATCTGTAAGACCCTTACAAGTGCTCTGGTGGTGCATTGAATGTACTAGCTGATCAGTGGTAATGTTGGTGGGAGTTCTCATTGTCATGGAATGCACAAGGATTCACAAAAAAAGTCTCGATTGACAATTAAATCAAGAATCATGGGATAAATATAATGTGCTTACAGAAAACACACTTGGCACTGAATAGTGCCCTCCCCAATATGCGGGGTTGGGGCATACATAGATATCGCTCCTTAGCATTAAAACTGCACTAACAGATCAATGATGGCAAGGGTTTTTTCTTACTTTTAGCAGGGGAGGCACTGGGTCTTTGCATTTTTATAATAAATAGTTACGCCCTAAATACAGATTCCACCAGAGTTTTTCCAAAACTGCGCCCACCATCTGCACAGATATGGGCTGGCAACTTTAACGTAGCCCTGTCACTGTATCTAGACAGATCTAGGACACAGCAATCCATACTACCGAAGGCAGCGTTGAAGTGGCATGATCTTGCTGAATACCACCAGCTATACGATGCTTGGAGGGTTCTGCATCCTACCTCCAAGGAATAAAAAAATATACCTTTTATTCAGGGGTCCACGGTAGCTCTTCTAGGATCGACTACGTCATGATAACATCAAACCTGCTCCATGTCATCATAGGCGCTCAGATTCTGCCACGTTCCCTTTCAGACCATTCACCTGTGAAGATTATTTTTTCATGCCCCCCACAACTGCCAAGGCATATGCGCTGGCGCTTCAGGGCCTGTGCTCTGGAGGACGCCCTCTTTCGGGAGAACATTAGGCAAGATATAAAAAAACTTCTTTTAAATAAATGCAGGGTCTGTTCCAGATAGCATAATAGTGTGGGAATCCTTTAAGGTGTTATCAGGGGCTGTTGCATGTTCAGGGAGGGTGGGGTGCTGAAGGCAATCCGTAGGTCGAGGTCTAGCAAAGAACAGGAAATTAAGGACCTGTAGACAAAATAGGGGTTCCATGATACCCCTCAGACACAGCCTTAGGACATATCGGGATGAATTGCGACCCCAATGTAAAGGGAAGAGAGATTCCTGGCTGACCCCATCAGGACTGTAGGGTATGGGAGGCAGAACGCCCCATTCGTACATTGGCGTGGGCCATTAAAAGTGAACGTCGGCCAGACAATATCGTTGAGTCCCGCCCATATCTGTGGTATGTATGAGGATGCCTTTGCTTCATGGGTTCCACCTGAGCCGACTCGAACAGCCATAGTAACGATACTGCTAAAACCAGATAAAAGATCCTTTGAGGTATTCATCATATAGGCATCTTTCCCTAGTCAATACGGACAATAAAATCTTGGCCAAAATCCTAGCGGAACGCCTCATACATTAAGGATACCAATCGGGCGTCACACACCAGACCAGGACACTTGGTCTTCTCCTGTGATGTGGTGCTCAATAGGATTTTTTTCTTTCATTTCAATTAATTCAAATTGAGACGATACCCGACCCGTCACACACCCCCTTTTACAAATACCCTGGGTCACTGTGGACCATGAACCAGGACGGCTGGTGAAAATACAATATTTATTATTTTTAAATTATTCACAGAACAAAAAAAAAAAAAAAAAAAAAAACACATTTTAATATTGCCCAGCAATCACCAAGGGGGTGATAATTACAATAAAAACTACTGAACTCCACTTGTTTAACCTTCTACATGAACATATCCAAAGCACAAGTGAATAGGAGCACTTTTTGAATTAGGATAGATAGCCCTCAAGTTAAGCCCTCAAGTTAAGCCCTCAAGTTAAGGTTTCCCCCTATCAGGTTCCCTCAACCCACAAATAAACCCTGAGTCGATAGAAAGAAGCAGCAGGTAGTCAGGGATAAGAGGCCGCAAAGAGAATTAAAATCCGACCTTCCCTCACAAAATGAGGGAAAACGGATTTTAAACCCTTTTGCAATGGCATAAAATGACACTCTGAAATTGACAAATAATTAATGTGCGGTTAAATCTTTGAGGCAGATAGGATTCCTCACAAAGGCAGTAATGCATAAACACTAGCAATTACGAGGCAATGCATCAACAAAAGGCATGAAATTCTAAAGCAAGTGATAAGTTAGAACATTCTGCAGCCGAATTAGAAAATTGCATTTGTTTTCAATTCCTGTTTAAAATGACACAAATTTTATGAAAAAACGAGTGAAATACTATGTGGTTTTTGGGCTGACAGACAGATGTATCTCACAGGGATAATATAGAGGTGAAAGTAGGGCTATAGGTGAAGAATTGAGGGAGATTTGGAAGGTAGAAGAAGGTTCGTTTTGGGTAAACTGAAGCTGTAAGAGAGGAAAGAAAATCAGCTGAGAAAAGAGCAGGTTTGACTTAAACTAGGTTATCAAGACTATATTGATAAAGAGGGACACAGTAAGATCCAAGGTTGATTCGCCAAGTCAACCTTGTCACCCCAGTGTTCAACCTTTTGCGGAAACTACTTTGATTACTCAAAATATGACTAAGGATTTATGATCTGTGCAGGACAAAAGGAAATAGGAAAGTGGCACTAACTCTTGGAAATTCAATGACGTGGTGCACAGAGAATTCGAACAGTTTAACAAGTTACCAGGGTATGGATAGGATTACATAGAGAGTGGAATCATGGGTGTAATTTTAGGGGGGGCAAGGGTGTTTGTCCCCCCCCCCAATTTTTATGGTACACCATTCATTTGGCTGGGGCACCTTTTCTTCAGAGGTCATGTCCCCCCCAACATTTTCAGCAAAGTTACACCACTGAGTGGAATAAAGACAAAAGGGTCAGGAGACTAGGCGTTTCTCTGGGATGGGGACTTTTGAATCTGGGATTTTGGACAATCAACAGGTTCTGGTCACAAAAGATTCTGGTCACTGGATAACGGACTCTCCTGGCAAAAGACAGCTGGGCAAAGGTCTGGTCACCGAACACTAAAGGTCAGCGGGCATGCAGGTTCTGGCAAGAAGCTGGTCTGGTTTCAGGATGCTTCCCAAAAAGGGTACCACCACTTTTCCTTTTGGTTATGGGATTTTGGTGGGTTTTTCTGGATCAATGGCCTTGCTGGGAAAAAATCAGCTATGCTTTGGCCTTGCTGGAGTAGGGTCAGCAATGCTTTGGCCTGGCTGGGATAGGATCAGCAATGCTTTGGACTTTCAGTGGAATCTGGAAAATGAACGTAGCAGATCAGGAACCAGGAAATTCAGAGTCCATGTAGTTCTGTCAACCACTCCTTATATAGAGCATGGTGGTATCACAAAATTATAGGTGGGCAGAACTGAGCTAGGTACGCCCCCAAGAACCGGATAGGACAATCAATGTTGGTTGCCTCCTCTAGGAGGAAACTCAGTTTATGAGGTTGCATTTTATGAGGTGAAAAGACTTCCAACAGACCTCTTTGACAAAAATCAACCTGAACATAATTTACACATTTGTACAGTTGTGGCATTTCAAACAATTACAAAGGCAGATTACAGATTTTGGGCAGATCATGCCAGTCCAACTCTCCAGTTTGTGAGACTCCGTTTCGTCTGTTTAACAGTTTTTCATCATTTTTAGTGAGAAATCTTCGGCCTAATATTATATAACTTTATACATGGGTGTAAATCATCATTAGGCATGTAAGTATTAAAATTCACCATGGCATCATTGAAACTTTCCTTATAATACCCAATTCTCTGCCATTTCTATTCCCCGTGTGGCAGTCAAGTCTATGAAGTCTTAAATTAAAGCCCATAAAAATCACATTTAAATTTAAATGTTCACATTTTTGTGAGGTCCTGTTGCAAAGATAAAAGTCTTACAGGTTTTATTAATAACAGTCTTTGGATGCAAATGGGCTGGGTTGGTCTTTGTCCTTCACTGGACCATTTTTTTCTCTCTTCAGCTACCACTAACTGTCATCTCCCCCAGAGGGAGGATGGGGGTTTCCCAGCTTGAATGAAGATTTATTGCCCCTTATCAACTTCGCACATCTGTGTCCCAGAAGTCCTATTGTCCCAGCCTGGTGCACAGACTAATGTCTAATGAGCGTGTGAACTTGTGTCTTAGTCCAAAGTTTTTGAAGCTAGCAATTATCACTTTTGTGTCCTGGAAGTTTATGGTGGTTCCTTTTGCGGGGGGGGGGGGAGCCTTAGCTTAGCCAGCAGGAAAAAAAACCTGTTCTGGAGCTTGCAAACTTCAGCCAATACAGTTTGATTCCTTTTATTTTATTTTGTCCTGGATCAAAACAAACCTGTTGAATAAAAAATCCACTATATGTTTCCCAGCAACAAACCCTTTTGCATTGCTAGGCATGGTCACATTTTTGTTCAACATGGTACTTTGAAAACAGGAATTTTTTCCTGGTTTGCAAAAGCCCATTTTTCCATGTGTAAAGCAAGCTGGCATTTTCCTTGCAAATTCGGTCTGTCCCTTCCCTCTGCATTTCCACATTGTTTTGTAGCCATAGTTAGCTTCTTGTACACCACAGGCTGTACAAGGCAAAGGTCTCCTGAAATAAACATGTGCACAGAAAGCTAGAATTTCTTTTAAAGTCGTGATTTTTGACATTTTGTAGCAAAGGTTTAAGTGTTTTTTCCGTGCAGCTGAAGTAAAGCTACTGTTGATTTTCTCAGATTAGGCTGACACAGCCTGCCATTCAGGAATAATGCTATTTTCTGATGGAGCACAATGTGAATATGGCTGGGCATGACAGGGTCTTTTTGATAAAGGTAGTGTGATGAAGAACAGGGAAAAATAGCATCAGAGCGGCATCATTTTAAAAGTGAAATATTCCCTTTTTAAAATAGGAACTTTGGCTTGCAGCATATCAGCACTGCTTTTTCACTCCATTTCTTTAAAAGAAACAAGAATACACCCTAGTAGCCTTTCTCGGGGTGCTTCATGTTCATCTTGCCCAATGGCGCTTGGCAAAACAGTTTTTTTATACAAAAAGAAAGTCCAGTATTTCAAACGTGTCACTAAATACTCTTACCCCATCAAAAGTGGAGTGAATTATCACAAAACTTTATTTAAATCTAATGCATTTCATAAAAACAATCATAAAAATGATCATAATACATAAAACATGTACAATATGTTAAAACCACACAAGTAAGCACACCATAAGTGAATAATGTTGTAGTCATTTCTTTAGGATCATACACTCTTGATTCATATGCCACACTACTGATGGCCTATTTCCTATTGGTGTAATGTAAACAACCCGACTTGTACAAGTTTCTGTCCTTAAGATACAATAATGTAGGACATTCTTCAGGGGAAATTGTCTTGTGCCGGAATTAATAATTCTTCTTTAGGGGAGAACCCCGTTAAACAAAAACAATGGACACCCTATTAGTATCTAGTAATCCAGTACTAGTCTTACTTTACATAAAATTAAACCCTCATCCCTAAGAGGGTGAACAGACGGTATGAATCTGACTACATACCTCTCTTCCCATTAATGAGTCTATGATCCTAAAGAAATGACTACAACATTATTCACTTATGGTGTGCTTACTTGTGTGGTTTTAACATATTGTATATATTTATGTATTATGATCATTTTTATGATTGCTTTTATGAAATGCATTAGATTTAAATAAAGTTTTGTGATAATTGACTCCACTTTTGATGGGGTAAGAGTGTTTAGTGACCCTGTTTGAAATACTGGACTTTCTTTTTGTATAAAAAAAAGTGTATGCTCACAGAGCAAGAAGTCTATCCCTACCTGTGACTCTGAACCGTTTTGAGAATAGAGCTTGGCAAAACAGTGCAGCCATCCTTTTGTTGCTGCAAACCGCAGTTTGGATGCAATGGTGCTCACAGGAGCAAGCGCAGCCATTTTGCTGGTTCTGCTGAAGTGCAGCTTGGTGATGTAAGGAAGTACTGCCGAGTGGGTAAATATATCCCACACCTTCCATATGTGCCCACCCTGGTCAAGCCGGGAAAGGCCGACTTTATACCCGGTAAGTCAATGCAGAGCAACTTAAGACAACTATTCACACTTGTGAACCTGGCCCCATAGTTGTTGCAACCTTGGATGCAGAAAAGGCCTTCGACTCGGTGGAGTGGCCTATCCTGTTTGAGGTCCTCAGGCATTCTGGCCTGGGTCTCGATTTTTTCCTATGGGTCAGGCTGTTATATACTGCCCCTCGAGGTACAATATCTACAAATCAAATGTATAAATACATTACACCGACACGGGGCACAAGGCAAGGATGCCCATTTTCACCTTTCCTATTTGCCATTGCCATAGAACCTGTTGCATGCTGCCTCAGGGAACACCACATACATTGGGGTGTTTCGAGTGCTCTCATGTTTCTTTTGTATCATTATATGCCGACGATATGTTACTGTACTTGAAACACCCTCGGGA
This sequence comes from Ambystoma mexicanum, assembly GCF_040938575.1. Taxonomy (NCBI): domain Eukaryota; kingdom Metazoa; phylum Chordata; class Amphibia; order Caudata; family Ambystomatidae; genus Ambystoma; species Ambystoma mexicanum. The sequence continues at coordinate 866,728,049 of NC_090922.1, forward strand.
TAACCGGGAGCCAGTACTTGCTGTCATACAAAAATATGGCAACATCTCCAGGTTGAGGATTAATTGGTCTAAATCAGAGGTATTGCCCCAGACCCCAGTGGTACAACAACTTGAGATTGGAAAGGATGTTAGATGGTGCCCAAAGGCGAAATGTGTTAACTAGGCATACATATAACAACCTCGCAGACACATCTATTCAAGGCAAATTATCTGAAGGCTCTCACCTATCTGGAACACATAGTGGAGTCATTGATCCTCTTACCTACCTCACAAGCTGCCCGCATGTGCCTGGCCAATATGGTTACATTACCAAAATTCCTACATATATTTAATAATGTCCCTATTTGGCCTCCATCTACTTTCTAGAGTCCAGGGTGCGTAAATTAATGATCTGTCTCATTTGGGCAGGTAAACAACCCAGGATAGCATATGATGTGTTAACGTTGCCCTATGAACAAGGTGGCCTCGAATACCCAGATGTATACCTCTACTTCCTAGCAGCACAACTACAGTACCCTCTCTGGTGGTGGTACCCCTCAGCGGACATCGCACATGTTTCTCTCGAAAAGGCAATCAAGCAGCATGCAGACTTAAAAGGGTTGCTATTGTTGGGACCCAAGGCGGGCAATCGAGCGGAGGTACAACCCATTTAGATAACATGTCAGTATTGAGGAAACTGGGCGACATTCTGGGTGAAAACATTCTATATTCCCCTACGTTTGCAGTATACAGGGTCAGGGGTGTACCACTCACACAAAAAGATCTTCCCAATACACTTCACAAACCTTGGAATACAGTCACTGGGAGACCTGGTGTTGGACAGTAGATTGATCACTTGGGGTGTTCTGAAATCTAGGAGGTGAATGGAACACAGTGACAATGTTTTTGTTTTTCCGTGTGCAGGAAGTTCTCAAGTCTATAGAGCCTGAATATCCGCTGACCCCAACAACCGACCAGTTCTTACAATTTATTACCACACATCCCCCCCTAAATCATTGGTTTCTAATATTTAGAAGGGCACCAAAACACAGAGACCCTCTCCTATTAACTCATCTCGGATTAAGTGGGAATCCCTCTAGGATGTGAGCTCACAGACACCCAGTGGAAAGGGGCATGCCAGCAAACAAGGTCTCTCTCCCTGAACTACTGTTTACGGTTAACACATTACAAATTCCTGCATCAGGTGTATTATTCCTCTGCAAAGCTTCATACATTTTATCCAGCTGTAACAAATGCCCCCAAGATATGGCCGACTTTCTACATGTAGCGTGGTCATGCCCTAAGGTATGCCCATTTTGGACTGTGATAGAAACCGCCTCGACTACTATGCTAAGTAACACCTGGCAATATCACACATAATTTTGACTGTTAGCTACAATGGATTCCAGCTCTAAACTGGAAAAAAACTAGCTGGAACAACATCAGTTGTTGCCAGGACTATAATCGCCAAGTCATGGGTGAAAAACAGAACACCAACATTTTGAGAATGGCTGTCCCATATGAATATGCGTGAAAGGAGAGAAACACAGCATGCAGGAGCCTTACCATCTTGCACAAGACCATTGGACTATTGGTCTCCATTCAGATCCAATATAGGTCTTCGGTTGTGGATATCAATGAACCTCAGACATGATTCCCCAGCCGAGGGCTACTCCCCTGATTTACATTACCTCCCATGGAAGAATGACCATACAAGTCCACTACTGGAACATTGATACATGCTCCCGCACCTTAAGAACTAATGTGGTATTTTGTAATTCATTTCATATCTGTACTTTATCACCATGTATGTTTGTGTTCATAATGGGTGTACTATTTGTATGTCTTGCAACATTATAAAATATCCACACAAAAATGTTAAAAAAATAAAATACAAATTAAGCAATATTGAAGATGTTGCAAAAGTCCCACCCCCTTACCACGTGCCACACATCAACATTACAATCCTCACACAAGGGAATGCCAGCAGGCGTCTGCACCGGCATGCAGCTGTCTGGGCAACTTATTGAAAATTACATGCAAAGCGTCACTGTGCCCTTTATATATGATAGGCACATTCTCACATTATGCAACACTGCAATGTTCTTAAACAAACAAGCAAGTCAAATCTTGACTATCACCTGGCCGTGTGACTCTTTCCTTCACAGTAAACCACTGGAATGATGGGTGCAGTCATGTGTGGTTATATATGCACTGTAACATACACACAGCAACGTTGCACACAAGGGCACATCAAGCACATGGACACTGGACCACTTTAAAAAGTAAAAAAGTAACCAGGGATTTTGCAAAGAAGGTTTGTTTAGTACCTTAAGCTGCCACCGTTCAAAACGACACGTGCAACGTTCCCTAGCAACTAGGGAGGGGCTAAGTGGTCTTCCAAACTAACAAAACATAATATATGTTAACATATAATGGTGCCAGCAAGCTAGCAATTAGGTTTTTCTGCTTGTTTGTAAAAAAAATAATAAATAAATAAAACACGTTCTTTATACTTTGTTGTCATCTTGCTGGCAAGACTAGGTAGGTGTCTGCATTTTCTTTGTATACTAGCATAATATACATGAACATGCAGGCATCTAGTCAGTGAGACAACACAGCGAAAGTGGAGGAACCATGATCTAGACAGCCAGCTGAAGAAATGCAGCAGGAGGAGGGGATAAAGAAAAGACATCTTCTGCTGACAGACTCTGGCCTGCAATGTTTAAACCAGAACCCCTCACCTCGTAAAAGCAGTAAAGTTACAGAAATCATGGCAAGGGAATTATGCCGAAAAACATGCAAGTACGCTTACGCAAACAATAAAGCCGACTTGCTGGCAGCAGAATTTTCCAAAAATATCTGCCCTGAAATTCCATCGGCGTATGCTACATGGCACGAAATCACATCGGTTGGGGGTGGAGAGGAGCGGTGTATGGGGATACTACTAACCAGCCAAGAAGACACACAAGACCTGCTGTTGCTGCAACCGCAATCAACATCCGAAAAACACAATCACCAGCGCCCGTGCATAGCATGGAATCCTCCGTCCTCCATGATTCACTTCCTGGGCACGTAGACGTTCTACGTTAAACGTCCATACGTCTTGACACTTTAAAGGGATTTCATAAAGTGTCGGCAAACTTTTAAACAAACACAATGCTTGCGGGTCTCATAGTGACTTTAAAGAGTTGTTTCAATAGATAATGAAAGCAACATAAGGCCTCCCTTTACCAAAAGCTCCTTTTCAGTTTCCAGGCAGTATCAGGTGAGAGTATGTGTTCCACCTCATGTAATTAATTTTATATGCATTTTTTTTGTGTCTATCAACACCGTTAATTTTCAGCCCTTTGCTGTTATATTGGTAAGAGGAGCCCTTTTGCAACCTCTGGAAATGCACGTTTAAGTAAGAGGTTGAAGCTGTAATTCGTTGTATTGTACTCATCACATGTTTACATTAAAAATTGTAAGTACGTGACTTTCTAAACATCTGATTATGAAAGTACACAGGGCGGCCTGTTGTTGGAATTGTAGAGACATTAGTTGCTCATTTGCGGTACAGTTCAGGCTCTGGAATGCTCGCAGACGCAGTAACTGCTGCGCAGCTACTACACAGACTAATGCAAGTGACTACATATCTATAAATAATAATACCGGCGCCGTCTAATAATGGCAGACTTGCTACTGTCTCCGTGCAGTGCCTACTCTGAGCGTAAAGATTCTCCAAGGCTAATGGCTGCAGATCCTGTACTTTCGTTGGGTCTAATGATCCTTCTGTGGATAATAACTGCAGGCCCAGTGTCTGTTCTAGGTCTAATGGCCGCAGACACAGAAACAACACCCCTGTGAATATCAGCAGACACTACCTTCTCTAGCGCTAATGGTAGAGGCTGGCTGGAACTAATGATTGAAGACACAATATCTGCTCTGGAGCTAATGACTCCCGATATCAGCTACATGTGACAATACCTGCCCTGGGGCAAATAATTACAGACACAGTACCCAGGGCAGTATCAAGCATTGCAAGGGGGGAGGAGGGGGCGAGCTACGAAAAAAGTCCTGATACTTTGCTCCCAAATGAGTGCGCAATACCATATGGTCTCATTCGCACCCACAAACAGCCCACCCCTGCCCCAATTTTTTTTCCAAGTGGCAAATAACTGTAGTGCAAAATACCTAAATTGCACTATTGTTATATATGGAGCAACTCTATAGCCAGGCTGTTTTAAAATAACAGGTTGATATATTAACACACAAGCTTTGAAGTGAATCACAGAGCTGCAGATATGACACAGTGTGATTACATGATCTGCCCAGGATCACACATTTTGGTTAAATGGTGAAACTGCGATGTGGACAATTTAAGCAACTGAGCACATATTCACAGGTTTAGTTTATATAGATATTTATTAAGGTTTCACTTTGCATTTCATGTGCTTAAATAATACTTTATTTATAGCAATGCCTTGGAAGCAAAGCACATTACATAAGAAACTACTCTTTCATAATTCACTTTACCCTATATACATCATCATACAAATATGTTGAGCAATAAGAGAATGGCTTTCGTTTTATTCTCCCCATCCTGAATGCAAAGTCACAATAGCATCATGCAGATTAATTTGATCCTAACAAATATCCCTTGGGTAACGCCATAGTCATTATTGCAGCATTATGCACTCTTCTCACTGCTGATCATTCCCTCCCATGCACATTTCTAAAGGCACAGAAGTCACTGCTAGTAGTCCCCCACAATCCCATCAGTGCCTAATGGCTCACATTGAAATGATCTGTTGACACATAGCAACGTGAGAGCCCCTCTGTTGCTGCCCGGAGCTCCTTGGGACATTGTCCTGGCAGCAGGAAACCTGTCTCATTCGGAAAGGGTAAGGTGTCCTGCTTCCAGGACAATAACTGTGATGAGCAGGAATTGCTCAGCACACAATTTCCTGCCAGCGGGACACCTTTCCTGTTGGGCACCCTCATTGGGGTGCCGAACAGGAGAGGTGTCCCACTGACAAAAGTCCTAGTCAGTCTCTCAAAAGAGCCTGTGGGGGGGGGGCAGTTTGCCCACCTGGCCCCTCACTCAGTATACCACTGACTATACTGGATCTGGGGTACCGATTTCAAACACATTACCTGCCCTAGAACTAATGACGTTTGATACAGTACCTGCTAATCCGTTACATATAACAGAATACCTGCCCTGGGGCTTATAACTACAGACACAATACCTGCTCTGCGACAATGATGGCATGCACAGTGCACACACTGGGGCTAACAGTTCCATTCAGAGTATCTGCTCTGGAGCTAATGGTATTTAACACGATGCCGGCTCTTGATCAAATCCGGGGTTAAAGACTGCAGAAACAGTAAAAAAAAACACACACCCTTTCCTTCCCCTGTGTCCTTTCCCATTCCTAATTCCCCGCGGACACCTCAAACGACACTCTCTGAAATTAACGTACAGCGTAAAGAAGTGATTAGTAGGGAAAAACCATTTGAGCCACGATTTTCAAAACGTGTTTGGTGCAACTGATGGGATGCTTGTTAACTTCACTTGCGCCAAAAGGTGGTGAACCGTGCACAAAGGACTTTTACATGTGTGCATCATAGTTGTGCACACTGAGGTGCTATTTTCCTACCAAATGCACAACTGCGCAAGGCAGAGGGTGGAAATGCGGTTCTGGGCATTTTCAAGTAAATCCTGATTTTCAAAAGAGGTGCACTAGGAGAGAATAAAAATGTCCCTGTGATTATTTGGAACAGATGCAGGGGAATATAATATGTATGGGAAGGTCATGTCTGATCCTCTCATGCAATGTGTGAATGTGATGCTGGAAACGCATTGGAGGGACATGGCCTCCCTGTCCTTGTCCTCTACTCCTTTGTTCATGTGTATTTTGTGTTGGTTTCTGCACAGGAGTCCATGTGGCACTCCTGGCAGTGCATCTCTTACTCTTTTTGGTGTGGTGAACAGACCCTTAGGATACCCTTATGGCACCCATGTGTGGGGGTACAACCCTGTAACCCTAGTGTATGTTTTGGGCACCTGTGTGTGGCCCACAAAGCAGGGTATGGCTGGTGGCAGCTCAATGCTGAATTTGACAGGTGCTCTGAGTATCTTCCATTTTGGGAAAACCCAGGCCCTACCATTGGAATCAGTTGATTCCTTATAGGAGACAAAAAGGCCCATGTGGCTTACTTTCTATTGCCTGTTACATTGTTTTCCCAAAGACCTGGGAAGTCCTGACTCTGTCCCTTCCCCTGACTGGCTGTTGGGTGATAGTTCCATATATGGTATTGTGGGGGAAGTCCAGGCCAGACTGGCTGGAGCCTTCCCAGTGACTGTATGTTGTGGGTCCTTCCTTGGGGTGGGACCTGGGTGAATGGAGTGTGTGACCAATATAGATTTCATGTTATGGGTGTCTGGTTTCTGGTGTGTGACACAATGACTGAGACAGCCCTGCCTGAAACTGGTATGAATGCAGTGTGGAGTGCTGAAAGGCTGGGTGCTTGCCCCAATCCACATTCCTTGTTGCAAGTGTCTGGATGGAGAAGAATGGCCTGAATGCACTGTGAGCCTGCTGAATGCCCTGCTGCTGAGCTTGGCCCAGCAGTGTGAATGTGAGACAGAACAGTATATCTGGGGACCTCTCACTGACTAGAATCGTTCAGGAGCTGAAGTCGAAACTTGATGCTTAACCTTGAAGCCCAGCTGGAAGAGAAGAATTGCTGTTGCTTTCCTTCGCCGATCTAAAAGCTGTCGTGTCTCCAAGAACTGATCCAAGAGAGGACCTGGCTGGGAGACTTCTTCCGAAGCTACACGGGAACATCGTGCACCAGCTAACCTTCACCAAGGCTCCCTGGAAGTAAGTCCTCAAAAGGCTGCCAATCTGAGACAGGCACCGCAGAGGAATCTGAAGTGAAGCACCAGGACGTCGAGGACGTTGATGATCATCCACGTCGACAGAGGTTTGGTGGACCGCTGTAACCTCGTCGACTAGAACCGTAGTGCTCCATTTCCTAAGACAATTTGAAATCAAGGACTCCCTTGGTCTTCACCGTCGAACGCTTTGCCCCGCCGGAGAAAGTCAAGGTCACGGAGGAACCGAGGAGAATCCACTGGTGGGTTTCCCACCACCCGAAGTCCACAAAGACACTGATGAAGATACGAAAGCCAGCCGTGGTCGAGTCCCGATCGCCGACGACCCGACGCCCTTGCTGGGCCTACGTTCCTCATTGACTCTGCTTTGCGACAACAAACTCTTGTCATCGAGGTGCAACGCACTCCTCCTCTTCGCAGGACGTCCGCGACCGATCGTCGACGAGCACCGCAAGGACTGAAGCTGCTACCTCGACGACATTGTTCACCTTTTCCTCGAGGAACCTCGACGATCCGTAACTCCTGCCTTTAAAGGGAGTTCACTCAAGAAGGATCCATCGATGTTCCATCGAACTCTGCTAAACCAGATACATTGGGGTAGTAGAACGTTTTTAGAAGGGAACAAGACTCTGCTAAACAATTTATGGACTGGGCTTGTCCGTATTCTTGCCTCCATCCAGATGATCAGGGGTGATAACAAATTCCTTCAAACCCTTAAAATCAGATCATTGGATATTCTTACTAAGGCCAATTCTGATCAAGAAAAACTGATCTCAAACCCATTAAAATCTAAGGAACAGATAAAAAGATGGGATTGGATCAGAACAATTGATAAACTAAGAATGGCAAAGCGGTCTTCAAACTTCTCGATTTATGACAAACCGAGAGCTTATGTTCCCACCTATTGAAAAATTGTCCAAATCCTAGGACCGGGGTAATGTTTTACGTTTTAAACTAAATATCTTGCCATCTCTGGAAATCTTGCATATAAGAGATCCAAGTATCTACCCGAATAATATGAGAGAAATGTGATTTGAATACCAAACACACAGTTAAACATCTTTTATTGAAATGCCCCAGTACAAAGGAATTGAGGTGGGGGACACTGCAGAGATTTGTTCATGGGGGAGAATGATTGGATTCCAAAGAATTTTTGGAAAGAATTGTGTCAGGTAATGAAGTATTTTTGATAAATGAAGTTGTAAAAATTCTTAATCTTTTAAACTTGGTGGAAACCAGATCTATTTAGGAATTTCTGTTTATTTTGTATGAATGTTATTCCTGTATAGTATTCTTTCCTTTTTCTTTTCTGCTTTCGTTAGGAAGTGGGGTTACTGTAATTGATGTATGGCCATGATGTATCTTTTATGGATTTGTTACTCATTTCTTATTTAGGTTTATGTTTTTATGTATTTCTTTCCTCTTTTAAAGTTTTCTTTTTGTTTTTGACTATATCACAATAAAAAAAAAGTATACTTTATTTACAGGTTGCCCAGGTGGGGGATCCTCAAACAGAACTGTCTTGTGTAGGGACAACGTATTCTACCAATTGTTTAACCACTTGTTTCCCTCCTATGTCTGGTGTTGGTTCCATTGCTATTAGACTTGTATGTCATTGCAACTGTCAGCAGTTGGTGCATTTCAAAGGAGTCAAGAGTGAATTGTGGTACCACATATATATTGTACTTATTTATCATTTTAGTATTGCCTGAGCACAAATTGTGTTATTGTTTGTGTATATATTCTAAACCCATTTTATATAAAAGAACGGCGTTATCAGTAACATAGTGTGTGGACATTCCTTTGTGGGGGCTGGAGGACTACACTGTACTTAAGAACCAGCCCGCATCACCTCCTGAGAGCTTAAGCCTTGATTGCTCGTCCATCGCTACCACTTACAGAATCTTGGGTGGGGTGCTCTGTGATTCTACTGTGCCCTATAGAGGGCAGAAGTACAAATAACCCCCCTCCAGTCTTTACATTGGTGGCCGAGTGGGATGCTTATGGTTTTAAGAATCCATGTGTAACCTTGCCACTTAAAAAATATTCACAATTTGTGAATTTGAGGTCTAGTTGTGTACTAAGATAACTACATTACAAGCAATCAAATCTATTGCAAATGGTAAATTTACTAGGATGAGTTTAGAGGCTCTCCAGAGTGCTTGTGAAGCCACAGAGTTAGACTTTGAAGATAAGTATAGGGCTGAGCTGATAGCTGCCCTGGTGGACTACCAGACTGATTGTGAAGCTCTTGATGAAGGGGGGGAGGGGTCCAACCATTGAGGACCCTGCCCCTCGTGTTGTTATTGAATATGTTTCTGGGAGTGCCACCACTCCTGCTGTCTCTAATCCGAAACCCAGCACTGTTTCGTCAGGGGATACCTTGGTACTTGAATTATTGAGGATGAAATTGGCCTTTGAATATAAAAAGTTGGAAACTGAAGCTGAACTTAAGAAAGAGGAGTTGGCACAGCAAGTGATACTCAAGAAAAGAGACCTCGAACTTAAAGACAAGGACACCGAATGTCAGCGAATGCAGCTAGAGTGTAGACTTCAGCCAAACCAGTTGAGTGTCGGGTCCCCTGCCACCAAGTTCATGAAAGATTTGGTTGGTGTATATGTGGAGGGTTCTGATATCCTCCAATGAAGTGAAGCGTTTGAAAGGGCTTGTGGAATCCATTATGTTGATAAAAGAGATTGGGCAAAGTGTTTATTAAGCAGAGTGCCTCAGACTGGCTATGACTGTATTCTGAAACTGAGTGTGGAAGAAAGGGGTCAGTATGATTTTCATGAAATCTACTTTGATTGGCAAGTTTGGCAAGACACCTACCCAATACATTAAAATGTTCAGGGAATATAAGAAAAGAGAGAATGTCTTGGATTGCCTGGGTGAGTGGTGCACATATGAACATGATGGGGTGGATTGATGGATACAAGGTGAAAACCTTTGTTGAATTGTCCCACCGTTTTGATTTTTGAACATTTTTCGGAAGCCTGTTCACCAGAGCTGCATCAGTATGTTGCTGACCAGAAATGTTAGATTCCTTTAAGCTAGCCAGGCTGGCTGACAAGTGGGTTTCCCACCGGGTGTCCCCTAAGGAACCCAGTGGGAAGTACAAGGACAAAGAAAAGGGGGCCTTTCAGAAGTCTGAGGAGTCCCAAAAGCAGTCACAATCGAGTAAATCTAAACCTTCCTCTCCTAAGACCCAAACGTCTAGTGGGGATAGGTTCTATGTGAGTGGGAGTAAGAGTAGTAGTCCTCCTGCTCTAAAGCAGGCTCCCAGTGGCTCCAGTACTGTATTTCGCATTCCTGGCACTTGTTGGGACTGTGGGGCTCTGGATCCCAAGTGTAAACTTAAGGCACTAGTCCAGGCTGTTAGCCTGACCTACCCTTACTTCATGCCTGAGGTGGAGGCCACTGTGCTCCCCTCCTCTGTAGGGCTCACATTCGGTGCTACTGCAGAGATTTCCCTAGTGTCCCTTGGAGCCTGGGACCAGTACACAGAAGTACTGGCTACAATCCCACAAAACACCCGTAGATTTTTGAGAAGTGTCCTCCTGAATGGCCAGCCTTCTACTGGTTTGAGAGACACTGGGGCAAGTATGACAGTGGTGGACAGGACCCTGCTCATGCCAGAGGACTATGTAGGTGCTCCTCTGAGAACTACCAGGTTAGCTGGTGTACCTCCCAAATTATCTCCCGTTGCCCTAGTCACCATCACGATTGCCGACAAGACAGCGAAGCTTCCCGTCCTGGTTCAGGACAATGTATCTGCTAACTTTTTTTTAGGTAATGATCTAGTGGAGTTGGGGTTGATCTCTGATGGCCTCCCCTCCGACTGCTGCTGCAGTCACTAGGTCGCAGGTTGCACCAGGTCTGACTGTGACTCAGGTACCCAACCCAAATGGGAGAACCAATGCAAGAAGGAAGATTAAGAAGGCCACCTCTGCAAAGGGGGCGCCTTCTCTTCCTGCTGCTTCAGCAGCACCCACTGGGATTCAGGCTCCGGACGGGCTGGGTCCAGTGGTAACCCTAAGACTCAGCTCCTGAGGGAGAAGAGCCAGAAGACCCTCCTGCGGGAGAGGTGCTCAACCCAGAGGACCACCTAGACCTTCAATGCTTGCTGCTGAAGGGGGGCCTTGTAGGGGTGACTTCTGTAAGGGGCAGAGAGAGTGCCACTCTCTCGAAGGACTGAGGAAACAGGCCCAGGCACAAGGTGAAGTGCCTAGGTCATTAAAGATTTATTGTGAGGGTGAGCTTCTTTGTAGTGAGCCCACTAAGCCTGAGCCTGGTGCCCTCAAGAGGTTGGTGGTACCCCAGGTTTACAGGCCCTTCCTACTGCAGTTGGCGCATGAGGTGCCCTTAGTTGGTCATCTTGGGACCAGAAGACTAAGCAGAGGCTCTCTGCACATTTCTACTGGCCCCAAATGGGAGTAGAAGGGGAATCCCACTGCAGGACCTGCTGTACTTGTCAGTTGTCTGGCAAGACTGTAGGCAGTGCCATTGCCCCACTGCAGCCATTGTCAGTGGGTGGCACACCATTTGAGAGGGTTAGCATTGACATTGTCGGTCCCCTTGACCCTCCCACTTCAGATTAACATCGGTTCATCTTGGTCTTGGTTGATCATACCACTAGGTACCCTGAAACTATACTCCTTCGGACCATTACAGTCAAGGTGGTTGCCAGGGCTCTCCTGGGCATTTTCACAAGAGTGGGATTCCCTAAAGAGGTGGTCTCTGACAGAGGATCCAACTCCATGGTCTGGTTTAGAGATTTAATAAAACCCTCAAGGGCATGCTGGGTTCTTTGGAAGCGTTCCTAAGGAGGAAATGGGATCTCCTCCTGCCATGCCTGCTGTTTGCTTACAGAGAAGTACCTCAAAAGGGTGTTTGTTTGAGTTGCTCTTTGGACATCCCGTAAGGGGGCCCCTTGCCTCGATCAGAGAAGGTTTGGAAGCCACCCCTCCAGGTCCTGCCAAGCAAGTGGGGGACTATGTGTTTGGCCTCAGACGGCAGATGACACAGATGATGGGCCAGGCGACAGCGAACCTTAAGGCAAGCCAGGAATTGAACAAAAACTGGCATGACCTTAAAGCATCACACGTGGATTGGACTCTAGGACAGGAGATCCTTGTGATGGAGCCTACCAAGCCTCGAGCTTTGGCAGATAAGTGGATTGGACCCTTCAGGATAATCTCCAAGATGGGCTAAGTCAATTATCTGGTTGACATGGGAGTCCCTGGGGTAGCCCCTCAGGTATTGCACGTCAACAGACTCAAGCCTTTCCATAGCGAGCAGAAGTCTCATTTCTCTTGCTAACTTCAGAGCAAGTAGAGGATGAGTGTTCCTCTTCCTGATTTGCTGCATAGCAACCCTCCGGATGGCTCAGTGGAGGGAGTGCATCTCTCTCCAGATCTGGCAGCATAGGGCCTGTAGGGCTTTGCTCTGTCAATATGCCCCTCGGTTCTCACTGACGCCAGGCCTCACCTTGTGGTGCAGGCATGAAATTGACACTGGTGACAGTGTACCTGTCAAAAGCGGGTGCTATCGGATGTCACACTGTGAAGAACCACATCCAGGCTGAGGTCGCCAAGATGTTGGATCTGGGTGTTATTGAACCCTCACTCAGTCCCTGGCCCAGTCCAGTGGTCCTTGTCCCTAAAGCAAGTTTCTAGGCAGTTACCAAGGATTGGCGGTTTTGTGTGGACTACAGAGGAGTCAATGGCGTCACCAAAACTGACATGTACCCATTGCCCAGGGCTGACGAGCTCGTGGACACCATAGGTGCTGCCAAATTTGTGAGCGCCTTTGAGCTTACTCAGGCTATTGGCAAATAGCTCTGACGGACCATGCCATGGAAAAGACTGCATTCTCAACACCTGAGGGACTTGGAAAGGGCTAACCACACTACCAATGACACCAAGTGCCAGATAGCTCAGGGGAAAGTCACTTATCTTGGTCATGAGGTAGCAAGGGAATGTTGAGTCAAAGAGTGGGTGGCAGAGCCATGGTGGGCATGTTTTCTTATAGTATAATTACTGGCATTATGCGCAAGGCAAACATGAATACTGTTTGAATGAATATATGTGAATACTGGCATATATTGGTGCAGTCAACATGGAAATGTATTGATTGTGGGATTCTGGTTTTGACTGGGATGGCAAAGGATTCTCACCCAGGGGGTGCATGCTATGTTTAGGCCTCTGCCTTCCACTTTGGCCCAACATAGTCTCAAGCTTTACCCTTGCACATTGGGGATCATTCAGCACAAGTGCAACTAAGCCAAGGCTGAATGGCAATCAGTGTTAGTCCGCAAATCATCCTACAAACTCTGATGCTCTGAAGTAATCAGTAAGTCATCCCCAAATAATCAAGAACAAACCTGTTTCATGGCCACGCTCTTGAAGTAATCAGCAGGTCATTCCAGAATCATCCCCAAATCATCAGGGACAAATGTGCAATCTTGTGAAATGATCAGCAACTCATCCTAAAATCAGCAGGAACAAAGAGTTTTCTAATATAGGGATGATGTTAGCATAACCATTAAGTCATCCTAAGCTCAGCCCCAAATCATCACCCTCCATTCTGAGACAATTGCTGGTGACTTTAACAGCGTGATGACATCTGATGATGTGGGAATGACTTCTGGTGTAATTCGATGATTATCGGATGACTCCAGGATGGTCTCTAAAGTCATCCTTTTAGACCAGATTTGTGTGTTTTAGAGGCGGTCAGTGCTGCTGTACATTGTGGCGAGTGGCTACTGCTGAGGCTCTGGCTCTCTGTTGCTAGACTGTACAGATATTTGTTTTCTGTGGATGTAGTATATTGCCTAGAAGGATCAGCTGGAAGAGAATGTGCAAGAGGAGGCATTTGAAAGTGGGTTCTATTGAGGAGTATGGTTCCTCTGTTCACCCCTACAGGACAAAGCAGCAAAAGGGGGATATGGGGGGTATCTTTGCTTCTGAGAAAAGGGTGTAGCAGATTGCAAACTTATTCTGGTGGAAGGAAGAGTAAAAAACGACTGCCTCATCGCCACTGTGCAGTTCATCAGAGTCTAACTCTTCCTGTGGCTCTGGTTTATTGAATGAGGACCAGTGGTGGAAATGGAACAAATGTGGTGGGGGATCCCACAAGGGCCAGCGTGGGGGAGGAGTTAGGGGGGCGGTGCCAGAGGGGGCGTGGTCTAGAGGGGCCGAGGCTGGTAGTGGACATCCGATCAAATGAATACTTTAAAAAAAAGAAAGAAAATAAAAAGCGCCCACAACAGCAGCAGTGCCTTTTTACCGCCGGCTTTTGCCAGTGCCAAAGCTGGCAGTAAAGGGCAATGCTGCCGTCGCTGGCGCATTTTTTTTTCTTTCTTTTTTTTTTTTTTTTAAAGTATACCAGCACGGTTCATGGGCTTGGGTGGCTGACTCTGGCCGGATCCTGAGATCGGCTACACATCTGGTGCTGGATCTCGGATCCGCCGAGAGCCGGCCCAATGACCAGCACTAATGAGGACAGTGATCCCAGGGGCAAGTATCTGTACAATAGCTCCTGGAGTGGGTGCGTGTTGCCTCTGGTATGGGTTTTCTTGTACAGAAGATGACTTAGACATAGAGGGACCCAAAGGACAGTTTAACAAGAATCCTAAACTGGGTCTGTCCCTCATTCAGTCATCAAGGACACGATTCTGTTTGAGTGGATGGCCCTGGAGCAGAGTGCCTTTTTTTGTCCAAGGTGTAGCTAATGAACGATAAGGAGTTACCTATGTCTGAATCTGTGGAGGTCGACCCTATTTTCACTAGTTCAGTGGGGAGGTTACCCATGGCAGCAGAGGAAGCAGCCATTAGATTCAGTGGACTGATAGAAAGATGCAGCTATCAAAAAATCCCATGCTGGCACCCATTTGGCTTTATGTGCTAAAACATGGGACATGAGGCAGCGTGTGAAGTTCTTGTCTGACCTGACCTTTAATGGGGGGCGGGCTGCATACTTGGCTATGGCCGCTACAGTATTGGGCAGGCGATATCTGTATCTTAGGGACTGGCATGCTGGGGGCAGGAGGCGTTGCAGAAGGCCTCAGCTCTAAAGTTTCTGTTGGCGGTAACCTTTTGGAGAAAGTACATTGACTCTTTAAGGTGGGCAAGTGCATGCTCTGTAGAAAATTCAAAGTTTCCTAAAGGTACAGGAGCTCAACTTAACATTACATTCCTGTCAAATGCCCTCTCCTGCTCTTCGAAACTACGGGGCAGGTAGAGGGCATATTACAATCCTTCCAAGTTCCATTGTCCTCAGGAAGTACAGACGTCCTGACTGTCGACAGAGGGCCCAGCTGTGGATTCGCATTAGCGAATGGGAATGCTTGTCATCCGATCCTTGGGCCAATCTGGTGGTGTGGCTAGGATACGAACTGGTCCCTCCCCTCAGTATGCGGTTATCATAGCTCTGTGGTTCAAATTGGCTCTTTTTCTCGCATTTTGCATTTCTTCACAAGCGTGCAATCTGGTGAAGGTCCGGGGACCAGCTGTATAAGGAGTTCTACTCCATTATTTTTAATTTAATTAATTCATATTTTGGTATGTACCAGAGACCAGTCGCTTAAGAGTGGAACAAGGATTTGTACCTGTGATGCTTTGCGTTATCTTGCGTTATCTTGCTTAAAGATGGATGCATTGCCCCTGAGCTATCCTCCCGCCCCATTTTTTAGTCCCCAAGGTGTCTGTCAATTTCCGGTTGGTGCTGTTATTAAAAAAATAATAATAATAATTTAAAAAAATCATCAACCGGTGTGTGGGCAAATATAGATTTAAGATGACGATCCGGCCGAAGGTAATTTCGATTCGTCAGAAGAGGGTACTTCTGGCCTCCATGACCTTCTGGACGCGTACTGTCCTGTCCTATTAAGGAAGATCCCTTCACTATTTCCTGAGGTCTGCAGTGGGGAAGCTCCACTACCTGGTGGGTGTTCAGGTATTTTCCTACATAGACGACTGGCTTCGTAACTCCCTCCCTGGCCCCCCCAAAAGGGCTCAGTTAGAGGAGCACATCTACTCTACATGCTCTCTCTCTTCACTGTCCTGGTTTTCCCCATCGACTCGGGGAAGTCCAACCTCTCGCCTTCTCAGGGTCTGACATTGTTGGTGCCAACTTTAGTACGAAGATTGGTGAGGAACTGCTTTCATTGACTGTGTGACATGGACAAGCCAAGGGATGAAACATTGTTTGTACAGTAATTTTTAGTTTTGGCTATTAGGTGGTGATTCAGTGCCACATGTAAGCTGAAACTATTGCATTGAGGTACATTTATTAGGGAGATGGCATGTGAGGAGGGACACACATCTTGAAGGTGTTGTGTGTGTGTGTGTGTTTTTTTTACCCACCCATTGACTGCCTATGGCCATACTAATTTCTATGGCCATTTCAGCTCAGTACCTGCCCCTCTCAAAACACATCTTCTGTGGGATCTCTTCGAACTATCTTTATCAAACATTGGCTTGCCAGTTTTGTTTCTATACTGTCTGCTGATAGTTAATGGCTTACTAGCAGCTGTAAAATGTTCTTCTGTTGTATTAGCACCCGGGGCGGGGAGCGACCAAGCAGGTTGGTCGGATCACAGGTTGAATCCCCCCTCCAGACTCACCTTATTCTATTGGCGGGCAACCACTGCCGCCGCTCCAACCTCCGTCCTGGGTGGAAACGGAAGAGGAGTATTTTGTTTGAATAAATGGGATGCAGAGAGGCATCCCGTTCATTCAAAAAAATACATTGCTATCAGCACCAGGGGTTTCCGGATTGGAAACCTGGGGTGCTAATGGCAATAACATTGGTGTTATTGCCATAATGCAATGTCTTAATCAAGTGTGCCTGCAGATTTTATCTGATTTTCTTATGCCACTCGCTCCTGATATGGGGCAGCATGGGAGCTGTAAAGTTATGTGATTCTATTTGACTATTTTATATAAGGAAGATTCCCAACCTTAAAATGTGCTGATCCAGACATGTTTTCTGTGTGCAAGCACATGTTTTGATTTGTTACTAGCTTTAAACTAGCGGTGCTCATTGCACACCATCTTTACATTTTATTGAGTGAATGTATTCTTTACATCTAACCATTTACTAAATGTCCATCACTTTGTTTATCAGTAAATAAGCTGTATCCAATGAAATATTGCAATGTCAAATTCACGCATAACCTTTGTTGCTTCAGTATCTTTGGTAATTATCGGTCCACATATTTTGTGGATGATGCGGGAAGAAAAGCCAAGATATTGATTTCCAAAAGGGAATAATTAATTAATAACCAGTGTTACTGTGCTGAACGGGACCATCATGTTGTACCATCATGTTGGTGCTTTGAAAATGTCTCAAGCCAAAATGTTTGGCTTTGCCAATGCTTGTTGCTCATTCTTGCCACCAATGCCAGCGGTACGGAATTGGGAGCTACTCTGTTCATGCATCATGCAGAGTGGACTCTGCAGGAATTCCCCAATTGGAGAGAATTGGTCTGCAAATGTAGAGCACTTATTGTGTTTTCGAGCTCGGCAATGCTGCTCATTATTTATCAGGACAGACAACGGGGATCAAAATAAGGATTTGATTAGTATTCGCATGAGCTAAAAGCAGCTCCTGGATTTCGGGCATCACCTAGTAAGCAGGAGCTACATCTGGGGAACAAGGAGCTATCGTACAGGATGACACATTTCACTTTATTAGGAAATGCAAACTATAACTTTTTGTCCATCATTTAGGACCCATTGTACTTTAAACGTGTTCTAGATGTGTCCTAATGCTTCTTTTTATATACATTCCCAACATACAGCGTTAATTTCATATGGGTGAGTTTGTATGGTGCCGGTTGGCCTGGGGAGCAAATGTAGCTCCTGGTAACTGTTGGTGCCAAGACAACCAGGATTCCATAGACTATATCTAGGAGCTAAAAAGCTTAAAGCAATTCCGAAGCCTGGACAATCCACAGTGTGGCCAATGCCAGCAGGCAAGAAGGAACCAAATTGAAGTACCTGGACATGTTGTACATCTTCGTTAGGAATGGACTGAGACAAATCTGGAGTCCTTTGTAGTAGTGAACGTCAATGATGAGGACAACTGCATTGCAGGAAGCTCAGTTCAGTGTTCCTTTCTCCCCGAGAGATGTCTGTTTGACTGCAGTTCATCCAGGTGCTTGGTACAAAGTTTTGTTATAGATTCCACAACCTCTTTTCCAATTCCGAGAATGCTCAGCTGCCTCCACGAGCCAAGGCAGGGGGGGATTCTGGGGATGAAGGCAGTGTCAGTGGTGTGGTGGAATTGTCTCCTTTACGCATCTACTTTGATTCAGCTAGGACAGGAAGTAATAAGCAAACACGTAGACGGCAGGTAAGACGTGTTCGGATGATGCCCTTTTGGCCTAGCAGATCTTGGCTTTCCCTCTTGGTAAAGGTAGCAGTGGCACCAGTGTGGATTCCGGGGATGTGACTGTCTCCCCTTAGGTCAGCAGGGAGGGGTCTGGCAATGTCACTGGTTTAATGAACTGCCTGGAAGTTTAGAGCATAGGGCTGCAGAGGTTAGGGCTCACTCGATACAGCAGTCCAGGAGGCCTGCCAGCCATGATGAGCATCAATCATTTTATCACCTGGTGGTATAGGTGCTGAGCTGTGATATTCCAGCCGTGCTGCAGTTCTTGTTGTTTGGCTTCAGTAAGGGCGTGGCTGTCTTTTTACTTTAAGGGCACAGTAGTCTGTAAAAGCGCTCAGGGAAACGTGGTGGAGCACATCTGAGGGTTCTCTCCTACAGAGGTTTTCGCTCTGTGGGCCAGTGGATCATTCAGGAGCTTGTCTTAGGATCTTCAACCGGTTCCCCCGTTTGAACCGGTAGAGGGCCTTGACCATGAAATATCTGGTGCTGAATAATGTGTTTTTGTTGGTATCATGTAAGCAGTGTTCAAGAGAAGATGTTGCGGTGTGAGTATTTTACTCCCTATTTTTAAACTTTGAGAGTAAATGCAATTTGCTTCACAGAGAGTAAAACGTGTGACATCCAGCTGTTAGGGAGAATGATCTGTTTAGGCTGAATTTCCTAACTTAGTGAGTCCCCCAGCAGCTTTGCTGGATTTTTGGGGTTTATTTTTTCCTCCTGCCAAGAGTGAGACTCTTTTACCCTCACTCTTGGACATGATTTGAGTGTGTTTCTTTGAATCTAGAATTGTTTAATGGGCTATGGGGTCTTTTACTCCATAGGGCTTCATGTGTTTTTGTGATGTGTGTTACACAGCACCCTCAGTGCAGTGACACAGGGGTGTCATAGTGACCCCCCAGTATAGACTCCATACCCTGGGACTGACTACTGTCTCCCAGGGCATTTAAAGTCACCATTGACTTTACTAGTCTTAAATTCTGAACGGAACCAGTACAAACCATCATATTGTGGACGTACTGGCTGGGGCAATTCGATTGCCCCATGGTCTGTTAGTAGAGGGGGCACGTCTCCGTCCCCCCTGATCGAGTTTTGGCTGGTGGCAGTGGATACTACTTTTTATATTCAACCGCAAATATTTTCCTATGGGATTTCCCATTGTTTTAGGCTACTATCTTTATTTAATTATTTATGGTAGCCTTGAACATATCGCCGGTTTATTTAATTAATATTAATTCTCCGGTTGGTCTTTTTTGCCAAAATTTGATTCTAAAATGGCGTTTGTGTTCTCATCTGTGACTCCAACCCAAGTCGAGCCATTTGTTCCATTTTTTGGCGGGCTTCTCCACAGAAGCCCTCCAAAGTGGTGCCACTCTGTCTGGGGTACTTAGGAGGGGTGGAGGGGGATTTAGGCACCCTGGACTGAGTTGCCTAGGCAACTCAAGTCGCACTCCGTCCTGATTGGCCCAAGTGGTGAGCCGGCCGGCTCACCACTTAGCATGTTTGAGTGACAGCTAGGCTGAGTGAATGGAGGTTTTCTGCATAAAAGCAGGGCTTTGGGGACTGGAACTTCAGAAGTCGCCACAGGACCTAAGAATCCGATGAGGGAGAAGCTGAGCTGACCTGCCACGACACCACCACCACCGGTGGAGCCCTGCTGGACCGTCTCACCACTTTTTCCCAACGACAGAGGAGATCTCCCGCTGGAGAGTCTTCTTCCTTTGACTGGTGGGGATAACCAGTTTCACCGTCTTTTCACCTTCCCGAAGTACCTCGTGGTCGCCTTGCCTGTGCCAAGCACCCCGGCAACTGGGATACCACGTTTTACCACGACCGCAAAACAAAGGTACCACCTTTAACTGGAAAGCTCTGCGGCTGGTTTCTGCCCTGGTAGTGCAACGACCTTAATCTTTCCTCCAAGTCGAGATCTTCTCTTCCCCTGGACGACGACGCAACTTGCACCCACTACCAGGAAAAACTGCCACCGCTGGAGGATCCTTCCCACTTAAGGTACCGTGTCCCGCCTGGCTTCCCTTGCTACCGATTGTACGGGGTAGATTTAGCCCCCGGCTTTCGAACCTGGGTTAGCCTGCGACACCCTGGCTAAACTTTCCTGAGCCTCTCTAAACTCTTTTTGAATCCTCTGCAAGACTTTCTAAGCCTAGTGTAACTGTGTGATCTTGGGCGCATTTGTGCTCTGCTCTCTCTAAGAGGGGGCCCAGCCTTTGGACTTTGGCTCACCAGTGACTTTTGCTCTTCTGCCTTGCTAACAGTGTTCCTGAATCTTAGAGTGGTGTACCTTTCCATATTCTGTCTTTTTCCCTCCCTTTCTCACAAACGTATTGGAGTGCCATCTAGTTAAGCGCTCACCTCTGTATGAAAATAAGTGGTGTTTTACAGTGACTTATCTGATAAGGAAGAAGGGATGTATATATTATAATAGTAACTATGTTTAGAATATTTTACAATAAGAGTGCTGGAGTGTTTTCAACAGTGTGTTTGTTTTTAAATAAATAATTATATACTTTGATACCAAAGCTCTGGTCAGTGTTTGCTTGTACTGTTGTATCTGAGTGCCTATTGTGTACACTTTGCATACTGCCTAACTCTTCTTGAGGGAAGTCTGACTGCTCAGCCACAGCTACCAGGTAAATCTGGGTGGTACAGACTGCTACCAAGTGGGTTTACTGCCAACACCTGTAGTCTTAAATCTTTTGCAGTGGTCCCTAAGGGAACTGCACAGGTTTCTGCCTAACGCCAGCCGACGCATGTAAAAAGTTAACTGTATGGAAATCATTATCATGGTCTGCATTATGACAGAAAAGCAGGTTTCTCTCACAATTAACAGATAAAGCACTGTATGCAATAGAACAAACACCCTCTCATAAATGGAACCGATGAGCACTACCACTCTGAGCTTCCCTTGCATGCCAAGATTAGGTATAACAGCAGCATAATAGGTTTAACGCTTCGCTCACACAACAGGCCAGCCTGAGTGGGAGTTGTTCAGCCTTCGCTCACACAAAGAGAAAAGTTGGTCAGGGCAACATCGATGCACGCGTTCATCATATAGAATAGGTGACGTGGATCAGTGCAAGGTTAAAAGATTCCCACACAGAGAACACATAAGGAATGGTTCTCTGCAGTAAAAGCTCACCTCACGTAGAAAAGGTGCAACATAGGCTTCAGGAGTGCACACTCACCACCTAATATACAAGATATGCAACGACTGCAGTAGATTATTGTTTCCGAACATGGAACAAGAATGTCATGGGTCTCAACAGTACAAGATTATCACAGAAAAGTAATCGGTCGCAGCAGTAGAAGTACCAGTCGCATAGAGAAGGAACTGCATGAGATGGAGCAGTGCACGCACCCCCACATGGCACAAGTACACGAAGAGCTTCACCAATCCAAGCTACACTAGCATAGAACGGGAACAGTATAGGCCTCAGCGGTCCAAATTCCCATCCCAGAGGACATGCCCAGCAGGGGCTAAGCAATCATAGACCGAATTAATATAGCATTGAAGTTCAAATACATAGGTTAACTCTGTTTCTGGAATCAGAAAGTCTCCAAGTAGTAAGTATTTAGTAAACCGTAATTAGAAGGAATTCAACCTTGGAACAACAAATGATTTGTGTACCAATTCCCAGCCACTCTACAGTTGGTTAACTTCCTAATGCATGTTGCGGAAGGGGGTGTTATTATTACATGAAGATGTCACTCAATACATCTTTCATTATTCCTCTACAAAGGTCTGCACATTTGATCTCTTCTGTACATACTTTTAAATTAATTTTTAAGACTCATTCAAACCTAGCCTCTTACATAAAGCATACATGACTTGTATTATCAACTCAGGTAATTCTAATCACAATGCATAGAAATTGGAGGAATCCAGCATGAAGCACTACATACACATTTTAAAGATCTATCTGGAATATCACTTCTGGGACTTGTGTCGCTGAGTTTCTAGTTCACTTGCAATGTTGTTTTGTTAGTTTTAAATCTAGTCTTGAAGGTTGTAAAGAGGCCGTCACTCCTGAGATTTTTGTAATGCCAACCACTCACCCTTAACGGAGAGCCCTACTGCTGCTGACCATTTATAGTACCATTTATCACATTTACTCCAAGTTAAGGTTTAATCTGTGTTTAAACTAGACATCATATACTCATCCATGACCCAGATTAGGATTTGAGGCAGGAGTATTTTACGCACTGTTTTTATAATCGGATTGTAAATTAAATTGTAAGAGTAGGAATGATTTCCCTCTGCAAGAGTGTAAAAAGTATGCAACAGGCAAACAAAACATGACTAAGATGAATAGAGCACGTAACCAAAACCGTTCTTAAGCAAAGATGTCTATCTTCAGTGTATTACATTTGTGTGAAACGTTCTCTAACACATGTGTATGAGCATGCCACATAGGTGCATATTTATGATAAATGCACACAACACAGCAAGTCCAAAAAATACTTTTGTGCAATGCAAGCACGCATTCACTGAGAAAGTATAATGTGTTTGTTAAAAGGATACTTCCCAAGTGTAACCACGTTTTCTATGTTATTGCTGCTAAGATTCTAAAATGCTAGACAAATAAATCTGCGTGTGTTATGCTCCTCTCCATGAGCAGCTACAGTCACAAAACACAAGAGAAGCTGAACAGAAAGAAACCATTTGATCTCTCAATGTGTGCTGTTTCTAACTTACTCAGTGCACACAGCTCAGAGAAAAGTGTGTTTTCAGACCACTCTTTCATGGCCTGCAATTTCTTCCATACAGACAAGAATCAAATGATTTGTTCTGATTTCTGTCAAGTCACCTGCCCTTAGCACCGCCCTCTGCTTTTACAGGTGCGTAAATGATACACCTTGAAACAAAAAAGTTGTTCTATTTGCCAGATTTTAATTCGTAAAAAGACCCAGTACGGCATTTATCTGGAGGCCTGCATGTAAGGCTGGGAGAAACTAGAGCACTGTGTAAGGAGGCATTTCTGAAAGCCCTGTCTGTAGCTCTGGTGCTCCATTGTGACCTGTTTGTCCCAAATTGGTTTCCCCCAGTGCAAAAACTTCCATGATCTTGTTCTTCTGTCCTTCCGTCCAAATATGTTTTCCCCAGAGGAGGGATTGCATAACTTGAATGACCGGAGGGGGGTGCTCACATATACTGGTAGAACAGCAGCATTGAAATAAGTAGACATTCTTTTTGTAACTTTTGGGGTTCCAGTGGCAGGCAGGCAGGGCCTTGGTGGTGTCCACCCGGTGAAGCAGAAAAATCATTTGCATGGTGTTTGTAGCAATGAGGATTTTGCTGTATATAAATGTTCAGGGGAGGTTGACAAAGGGCATGGCCACATCACGGGCTAATTCCCAAGTGGTCTCTCACATGCGAGCTGGCCCAAACTCCTTTATAAGACATTACAGGGTAAATGTTGCAAGTCAGGCAGCCTGCATAATTTGTAGCAATGTACTAATCTCTGGCTTGTACTGGGAGTTAATACATTGGGGATGCTCAAGAGGTTAAATCTGCTGGATCATGTGCATGTATGGAGGGAGCAGAGTGGGAGAGCTTTAATGGTATTGGGCACGAGAGGTGGCGTTTGGTTGTCCTTCGCAACAATAAATTTCCCCTTCAAGTGCACAAAGCTTTTCTTGAGGAGACCCTGGGCCAACTAATTCGTTAAGTTAAGAGACTAATGGGTGGGGACTTTAATATGTGGGCAGACCCTAAGCAGGATAGGAGGACCACAGGGGTTGATGGAGACCAGATGACGGCAGCAGGAAGAGGGTGTCTCTGAGAATGCCTGGACACATCTGGATTGCAGGATGTTTCGAGACCGCTCCACCTGTGGTTTACATTCTGTTCCCCTCCCCCCCCCATGCTACCGATACACGCATGGACTACATTTGCCTGGGTAGCGAAATTATGGGAAGAGTTGAAACGTGTGACCTTGTGCCCATTATCTGGTCTGACCATGTTATGGTCTATATGGGATTTTCTCTTGTGAGGTTGCAGTGCTGGGACTCGCTATGGAGATGCAATGACTCACTGTGGAAAGATGCAAGGTTTTGCAAGCAGCTGATGACGGCTATTGGGGAATAGTTCGATATAAATGATATGGGGAAGTGGAATTCTGCATTGTTTGGGAGATGGGGGGAACAGAGAAATCCAAGTTATGGAAAACTACGTCCCATGCACACTTTCCAAAGGGCAATAAGCCTAAGAGATATTTTGACAAAAATATTTAGTCCAGGGTTAGCTTTTTCACAATAGATATTTCATAATCCAATAAGTAAAGGTGCTTTACAAAAAGTAAAATTCATTCATTGACTCCTTTTGGTTAGAGAAAAACAGGTCTTCTCCTTTTTAATATTTTCAAGTTGGCACAACGCGTTTCGAGATTCATATTCCCTTCATCAGGGGCATAGATTCCAACAATAATTTGCACAAAGATCTATAGAGACAGAAATTAATCAAACATTCTTCATTTACATGTGCTTCTTTTATCTGGCTCTCGCTGGGTCCATTTTCAACTTCAGATATCATTACGTGCGCACGCGCTTGAGTGAAGTCACGCGCTCACGCATGCGTACATCATAACACTACACCGCTCGCGTGAGTGACGTCACTGCTTTACGATGCTACTCACGCATGCCCGAATGATGTCACCCAATTAAAATGTACCATATATAAACAATCCTGCGCTGGATGCAGTCGAAAAGCAGCGCTTTCTGACCGCATCCCCGCCGTGGATTACCATTTCTACATCTTTTCCTAGTAAGTCTTGCTTTTTTGTTGGGCTGCCTCTGTGCCCATTGACACCACAGTGTATTGATGCTCTTCTTCTCCCCTAGGACAACGGAGCAAGCTTTCGTCCATTTCAACATGACACTACCAGACCACATCATGTTGTTTCAACTTTAAAGATTTGGGGCCTTTAACACGCCCTTTTGGAATATCTTCTTCTTCAATCTGTTTAGAAGAAGGGTGAGTTTACCTAGGATTAGTTTCTTCCCAAACATTTTTTTAAACTGAATATAGGCATTGTTGGGACTGAATACACTAAATCTCTTTTACTACCCGGATTTAAGGTCCAGATGTTCTTTAGACCTCATCTTTTTTTAAAAAAAAACTGTGGAGTATTGAATAGAAGTATGTTACTGACAAAAAATACGTATTCCTGGCTAAAATATTTTTTATTAGCAAAATCAGGTTTCTACTGACACTTGTAACAGTATGGCCATCATAATAAGTTTTTGATCACAAAAGAAGTTTTTGTTTGTAATTCTGTTATCTCACTTTTTACGATTGACAATATTAGTAAATGTTTGATTAATTTCTGTCTCTATAGACCTTTGTGAAATTATTGTTGGTATCTATGCCCCTGATGAAGAGAATATGAATCTCGAAACGTGTTGGGCCAACTTGAAAATATTATAAAGGAGACCTGTTTTTCTCTAACCAAAAGGAGTCATTGAATGCATTTTTTTTAATTAACTTTTTGTAAAGCACCTTTACTTATTGGATTATGAAATATCTATTGTGAAAAAGCTATTAACCCTGGACTAAATATTTTTGTCAAAATATTTTTGTCAAAATATCTCCTAGGCTTATTGCCCTTTGGAAAGTGTGCAGAGGCCGTAGTTTTCCATAACTTGGATTTCTCTGTATTCTAGTGAATTCCAGCCCTGATACCAAGGCTGAGTCTTTTTCCCCTGCACCATAAATTCTCTTAAAACATTCTATTGAATTATACTTACCTTTCATTATGCTTATCTTCTAAAAGAATTTGTGTGCAAGTGTATTTCAGTGTTTTGTTGTTTGGGAGATGGCCACGGCTACCTGGTGGGGATTATTAATCAGGAAAGGTGCAAATAAGCAAAGGGAAAGGAATCTTCTTGGGATTGGATTGAGGGGCAATATTGACTCCCTGGAGCAAAAAATACAGGTTTGTGAGGAAGGCAGGGAGAGGTTGATACAAGAAGTAAGGAGAGGAATCAAAATCCCTCGAGCTGGGTAAGATTATGCGACAACTACAATTCTTGAAACCGAACTACTGTGAAAAGTGGGATAGATCGGATGGACTTAACGGCCCGCTTGCGGGGTCAAAGGGCGGAAAGATCAGTGCTCCAGAAAAGATTTTGAGGTGGGAGTATTTTACTCCCTATTTTTAAACTTTGGGAGTAAATGTGATTTTAAGAGAGTAAAAATGACTTTTCTCCCTTGCAAGAGAGTAAAATGTATGTAACATCCTGTCGACATGTATGGAAATCATTACTAGGCGGCAGATTTTTGCATTGTGACAGAATACACCTTTCATTAATTCTCTAAGGTCTGGCCATTTGATCTCTCCTGTATATATTTAAATCTTGAAAACACAAAGACCTAGCCAATTACATAGTAAAGCAAGCATGAATTGCATTGTGTGTTTTGAGGTTCGATAGCAAAATTGTCTTTTGATGTTTAATGAAAGTCCTCATTTCCTGGAGCTATTACTACCTTATGGTATGCCAATGTTAACAGTGAAGAGAGGCAAGCACTCCATGCTAAATTCTATACCTAATCACATGGTCAAATGGTTATTTATATAGCACTTTTGGCAAAGCGATGTACATAGAACATATTTATAACAATTATCACCAAACCGAAGTCGGTACTCCTTTATCGACCTCGAAAGGATGAAAGGCTGAGTTGGCCTTGTCAGGATTCGAACCTGCAACCTACAGATCTTGCGCAGATTGCAGCAACAAGTGCTCAACCTTTTTAGCTATCTTATTGGCTAACATTCTTCAGAGGTCGGTTAACTGAGTATCGAGTGAGGTTTAATAATCACAGTACCTAGTTGTTGAACGAAACATGTATGAGGTGCTACATAAAGTTAAATACCTATCTGAATTATCACAGGGGTAGGTTTTGCCGAGTTTCTGTTTCAATTACAAATGTAACTTTCATTTGTTGGTTTTTTAACAGAGCACTTCGTGGAGAGTCAGGTTTTGGATGTTTTAATTGTAGTCTTGAAGATTTGAGAGGCTAGAACACCTGTGAAACGTGTAATGACGTTCACCCTTGAGCAAAGACTCTGCTGCCACTGGCCATTTATAATAATGTACCCCATTGACTGCAAGGTTGAATGGATGTAAATAGACTGTGCATAGTCATCATTTTACACACTGTTTTCATAATTAGAGTGTAAAAATTATCTGCCTCTGCATGATTATGCACACATCGCCGGAACTCTGAAAAATACAATTGTGTAATACTGGTTTGCTTTCTCTACAAAATATTAATTCTCAATTGCATCTTAGTTTTCCATTTTATTAATTATACAATCCTAAAATGCTAGCAAAATAAATATGCAGAGGTCCACACACACACAACAGAAGCTGAATGGAAAGAAACCATTCCTTTTATCATGTTGTGCAGTTTCTCGTTTTAAAAGGCTTCAGAGAAATACACTCTGCTTCGGAGACTTTTACCCATGGCTTGAATAACATCATGTATATAGATAAAGATCTAAAGAAGCCTTCTGGTTTCTGTCAAGTAACCTGACCTTTACACTGCCCTTTGCTCTAAACTTGTGTGTAAATGTACACAGGAAAATAATAAAGCTGTCGTATTTACAAGATTTTCATGCATAAAAAGTCCTAGTACACACCTTATCTGGGGGCCTGGGAAAGGCGGTTAATAGGATCAAAGGGGTGAATGGACAAGTTGTTAGATCCTCCGAGGGGATAGCGGAGTGCTTTGCCAAATTTTATGAAGGGCTCTATAGCTCGGGTTGGTGAGGCACAGATTGATTCATGTTTGCGGGGAATAACACTGCTGGTGTTAAGTGAGGACTATGTATTAGTGGTGAATGCGCCTTTTAGGCTAGAGGAAGTTCTTCTTGTAGTTCGGAGGATGCAGGCTGAAGGCACCTGCTCATGACTGTTTCACAACTAGATTTTAGAAGTCTTTCATGGTAGTTCTTTCCCCGTACCTAATTAACTTGTTCGACCGCATTCTAGAGACTGTGAGGGCTCCATAGTCCTTTCGCTGGGCCCTTATAACTGTGATTCCTAAGGATGGGAGGGAACCAAGGTCATGTGGGTCCTATCAACCCATATCCCTGCTTAACCTGAACGCAAAGATTTTTACTATGGTGTTGGTCTCTAGACTGGAGAATCGGATGCCTTGTTTGGTACAGGTCGATCACGCTGGTTTTATCAAGGGGATACAAGGGGCAGACGCCTTGTGAAAGACTTTACATCTGATGGACATGGCTCGAGGGAAGGGTATTAATCCAACGCTCCTGGCCTCGGATGCAGAGACGGCCTTTGATAGGGATGATTGGGCCTTCCTGTATGCAGTTCTGAGGAAATATGTGTTTGCGAGGAATATTCTTACCTGTATTTGGGCCGTCGGCGAGGGGGTAGCCACAACCCGGCTAGGGGGTAGCCACAAGCCTCATCCTCCTGGAAGGGAATGATAGTGTCCATGATCCTATATGAGAAAAGGTAACTGAGGATTGTAGGAGAACAGAAAGTGTGTTTATACCTCCATCGGGAGATGCAGAACTCATTTAATTTGGTGAAGGTTTCCTGTCATGGAGGCTGGTGCCTCAAGAGTACAGTACTGTGAAAAGGAAGAGTGGGACTTGGAGTAATGGGAATTACAAATAACTTATCTGGGTAGGTGGCTACTCAAATCTGTGACCTCTTGGAAGACAAACTGAAACGCACAAAACATCATCCAATAACTCTTCTTTTCATTATGAATGCTTATTTGACACACTCTGATGTTTTGCCCTTTTGTGGAACTTTGCATTTTCTTTTTGTTACATAATAACAAGCAGCAGGCAGGTCCCGGAGGTCTGGTGCGTTCCAATGCAGGGGTAGGACGCTGAGGCGGAGCCCCCACCAGAAGTTGGTCCCCCTCCTCCAGAGGGTAGGTGGGTAGGGGGTGAGGGGGGAGTGGCAGCCCGATGTGCCTCCTGGGGGGCCAGATGGCTGAGGCTCCCACCACGGCACCGATCGCCAAGCTGGGCCGCCTGGGTCCGCTGCGGCTCACCGGCGGGGATAGGTGGGGTTCCCAATGTCCTCTGGCCCCACTCGAGGGCTAGTCGCGCCCCTTCTCCACGGGTCAGCACGGTCGGAGCTCTTCTCGCCTCGAGCGGGCGGCCAGGCAGCGGTCTCGGGTGGGGGCGGTCCGGGATACTATTCAGATGGGCCGCGGGGGGGTGGTCAGGAGCTCCCAATCCCTGTTTGCGGCTGCGGGCACTCGCCTACAGTCCTTCTCTGAAGCTGTAGGAACCCCACTTGGGTCCGCCCGCCATCTTGTGTTGCCCCAGCAGCGGCCTCCTGATCTTCCTCGATCCCGCTCCAGACCTCCAGCGGTTGTTAGCTGGTCGTTTTCTCCCCACCTGCTGCCCGTTTTCTCCCCACCTGCTGCCCGGGGATTCCTAATGTTGCACCAGGTTTGTTTTTGTTGTGGGGCTAGCTGAAACTTCGCCTTTGTTAGCTATAGCTGTGGGCTTCCACGGAGGCCATTAGGAGAGCGACCACATCGCTGGTGCTCCAGGCCATGCCCCCCCAATGCACCAATTTTAAGATTGCTAATTTTGACACGTCTCTTCTTCACATTTAAGACTCTCAAAATAATATAATTCCGATGCCCCAATAAAAAGTGCAGTATGTGCTGCACCTGGAGAACCACCAGTGCCATATATAAATTAATCCCCATGCACCCTGTGTATTCCTTAATTGATAGACCTGTGTATTTTTTTATTTTTTTAAATAAACACATTGGTACACGCTTCATCAAACATGCTTGAGATTTTGCTTTGAAACCCTTTACAAGACTGGTATATGATCAAAAAGAAATTACTGTGCAGCATCCTGGTTCTTGTCCACAAATGTGAAAATACCCTCCTGGCCGCGAACTCTACCCCCCCCCCCCTCCTCCTCCTCCCAACCGTTGCCGCGTTTCCTGGTACTTGATTTGTGTGGGAAACCATGCTTCAGTGGGACTTTACTTGTGTTTTATTAGGCATAGCCTCCTTTTCTATTGGTAACATATACCGGGCAGGTGTTTATTGCTATGACTTTTGCCCCACTCAAACACAATTTATATATTTTCAAAGCAGACATAACCCTTTTTTTTCTTTACAAATGCTGTAACATACAACATTACATAATTATGCTTTAAGGCACAAACCAATGTAACAGTGACGGCATGATGAATTGGTAAGACCCTCAAGCATGCTACAAAAGACACACGAGATACACATTGCCATAATATGTAGCACAAATGGATGTACAAGGCAAGGTTCAAATAGGCAACTTTAGCAAGCTATTGCAGTTTTCCTCCTCAACTATTCCTACCTTCTGCCAAATGTCAGATCCTATAACAGAAGGATTCACCATAATGCCCTCACCCCATGCACTTCTGTCTCACAGAACAAATGATTGACACCAGTGTGCTTCTACAGAAATTGAAACCTTCTCCAAGAAGAGTCCGACAAAACCTGTGGCTTTTTTAGGTTTAAGTTTCTTAACCATGAAACACAAGTTAAAGCTATAGCCAGAATTGGCTTCCTCCAACTAAGATCTACTAGTTACATTATGCATTTCAGTTGTGAAATGGCAACCAACTCATGGTATCCTCCTACCCAGGTGATTACATCATAGAAGAGCACAACCTTCATCCCTTCAAACCTGCTGGTCCACCAGGCCACAATAAACAAAACTGTGCTGATAAGCAATGCTTCGGAGGTCAGTCCCAAGCTGGTTGTCTCACTCACACAACGCACCCCCCTGCAATAGACTTGAGACCAACCAGGTATGAGTTTTTTTTTCTAAACTATCACAGGTATATGGGGGTTCTGAGTAGCCAACCTAGTGGACGAGCAAGGGTTTTTCACACTTGGTCTTAAAACACTCTCTCTGGGTAATGTTGGCTTAGCAGTAAGTCAGACCTAAGAGAACAGGGGCTTGGTCCGTACGTACATACGTACAATTTGCAACGCATAGAGATCCACGCAGATGTATACAAATACTCTTCATTGGGCCAAAAACACATGCAGGTAAACATTTAAGACTACTATATACTACACACACTAATATATACACATTTATGTACGCAGTAGATAGTTCCAAAGGTGGACTACACAGCCATTTACTTGAAACATTTGTACTGTTGCTTTGATTTATTATTTATAACCTCTATATAAAGTGGCCAGAGCAAAAGTGGTTACACATATATAAAACCACCTGTACTATAATAAAAAAGCACCTTTTGGGTAAGGTAGGTTTGGAAAAAGAAAGGGTATCAATCCTGATTCCTACTTGCACAAACATCCCCAGGGAGGAATCTAGGCCAGAACTCCACTGCCCACGGCCAGGTAAGCGCAGTGTTGGGGAGGGGTTTTTATGCCCAAGCAATCCCTATGGGACGAGGTGGGCCGCAAATATGGTATGTATATCCACTCAGCACCTGAACTCCGACTCTAAGAATTGCCACACCAGGGGAGTAAGAATCACTGAGTCTAACTACTCCTACCGTTGGTTATGTTACACAGGGTCCAGGGTTACAGTTACAGTAGCTGAAGTAGGTGTCACATTTGAGTTCCAAGCTCTCAAGCAGATTTGTTTCCAGAACACTCCTCCTCCCATGGACAAAACAGACTTCCTTGGACGACTACCACAGACAACCCCCAGGAGCAGCAAGTTGCTGAAGAAACCAGTCGGTGGTCAAGCTCAGACCTTGGCTCTGGTCAAACACATATTCAAGTGAGACCCCTTTTCCAGGTGACAGGATTCCTGGGGAACAAGTTAAAAGAACTGTCAGGTTTCAAGTTCCTACTCGAGACCATATTTGCTGCAGGGCTGGTGCCTCTTTAGTGGATGATCAGCCCCCATGGGGGATCCAGGGGCACTTCTGAAGTCCATAGAAGAGAGAACATGTTACAGGATATGAGACTGGTTAGGCCTAACATTCTAAAATTCACTCCAGTATCGCCCCAAGAGGTGTTAAAAAGTATAGCTTACCTCAAACCATCAAATTGCCAAGGGGACGCATGCCCAGCTTCTGTCTTCAAGGATGCAGCGTGCATACTCGCTCCCTTTATCACATTGCTTATAAATGCCTCCTTCCGTACATGCACCGTACCTACTAATTTGAAGAATTCATGGTTGCTTTCTCTTTTTAAAAAAACATCTTTCGACCCTAGCATACCTACACATTTTAGACCAATCACAACAGTACCATAAAGAGTATAGACAAAGCAGCATACAATCAGATACAAAACTTCCTGGAGTCCAACAAGCTACTTGGCCTCCGTCAGTTAGGCTTCAGGCCCCAACACGGCACAGAAACGGCCTTGATTGACCTTAAGATACAAATTGACGACCTCAGAGATAAAGGAAACTCAGCCCTCTTGCTCCTGCTGGATCTATCGACTGCCTTTGATTTGGTTGATCACAAGATTCTGTGCAAACACCTTTCCACAACGGCGCACTTCTCAACAGAAGCAACAGCCTGGATCAAGTCCTTGGATCAAGTCCTTCTTAAGCAATAAGTCTATGAGAGTTTTCTCTGCATCGGCCGCAGCGGACCCGATGCCCATATCTTGTGGAGTCCCTCAGGGATTGTGTGTATCATTCACCATGTACAATGCATTTACCAAACCACTGTTTGATGACTTGGATCATCTGGGTGTCACCTACACAAATTATACAGATGACACCCAGATCCTTATTCCACTGACGGGTGACTATGACAAGGACTAATAGATTCTACCTCATCATTCAGGCATGGATGGCCAAACATGGTCTATGCCTGAATGATGAGAAAACTGAGCTCCTCTTCCTTGCCACCACTATCAATATTGCCAAACTGGGTGACCAATACCGATCCTTTAATATTGATGGAAACAATATTAAAGTCGCCAGCAAGGTAAAAACATTGGGTTTTTACCTAGATTCCTCTTTAAACATGGGCAAACAGGTCAGCGCAATAGCCTCTGCAACTGCATAAACCTGCAAGCTCATTCGTGCCTGCAAACTCTTCCTCTCCACAAAAAAGCTGTGTTACTTTGGCCAGAGCCATTGTCTTATCCAAAATCCACTACTGTAATGCACTATACCTGGAGGCTAATAAACACATTACCAAGAAACTCCAGATCCTGCAGAATAACGCTCTCAGAACAGCCCTGAGCATTTCTCGCAGACAACACATCTCCACTATAACAAGGGACAACTGGCTTTCCATCAAGGAAAGAATTCAACTTAAAACAACATCTTTAACCTATAAATGCCTCAATAATTCAGCCCCAGAGTATCTTACCAATACATTTTCTATAAAACACTGCACGCGATTTACCAGATCCTCCAACTCAGGATGTCTACAAGTACCTAGATACAAACTCAAAAAAGCAGGCAGCAGCAGCTTCCCGGTTTTAGCTGTCCAACTTTGGATCAATCTCCCCTCAACATGAAGAACTAATCAATCCTTCCACAACTTTAGGAAAAATATGAAGAACTGGCTCATCACTAGCTCCCTACTAGTTTCATTAGCCGTCCTCCATCTGAATTTTGTTCAGCATTTCTTAGCTCCCCAAACATTATGTTTTGCCTGCCCTATCTGTACATAGTCCCTTTTGCTATAAATGATATTAATGACCTTTTCCTGTAAATGACCTTATTTTGTTTTTCCTACTGTGTATTTTGTATATATGTTATATATTCTGTATTGCCTGTTCTATTTTCGCTGTGTGTAACTATGAAACTGCATATCCTTGTAACGCGCCCAGATACCTCAGGGTGTGGTGCGCACTATAAATAAATAAACAAACCAACAAACATAAAGAAGAAGGTACTGACTAAGGTCTTCCCAGATCATTAGAGATGAAGGAGAGGATCCCCAGGGGATGGCTTGGGCAATGATGTTTCTTTCAGCTACAGTCCTCCAGGTGTTCTCAGTGCAGTCTTCTCTCTTTGGAATCTTGGTTGAGGGCTACTCCAGCACAGAAATGGGAAGGATCTGCACCATTTAAACATGTATTGACTGTCCAGTCATGCATAGCCAGCTATACTACATCTGCCCAGTAGCAGATATTGCCTTGGCCTTTCCAGTCACCCAATGCACTCACCAGGAATCCAAGGTCAGAATCCCACGAGTGCCTGCTCTTGTGGAGGTTTCTGTCCAGATATGGCCAAAGGACATGTTTTGAAACACGAGGAGCAGACCTTTTGAGTACAGTGTGCTGAAAAAAGGATTATTGTGTAAACAAAACAAAGATGGTGCACAGCAGTGCACTGGAAAACATTTATAATACACTGTTCACTGCCAACTTCCAGTCCTTGGCACATCAGAAAGGCATTAAAACTATTGCAAGACAAAAAGAAAGACAGTGGGCCTCATTACGGGTCTGGCAGGAACCGTGCCGGTACTACCAGCGGGTTGCCGCCGGACCCATAAATATTTACAGGCGCCTGACTTACTGGTAACACCGGGGTATTACGACCATGGCGGTCCGGAAAGTCAGGCGCCGGTAAATTGTAATTCCCATAGAGTTCCACAGGGCTCGGAAGCAACGAACGGTGCCAATGCTTCTGTTACGGTCTGCATACCGTTGCCGCTATGCCTGCCAGGGTCCAACCTGTCTGGCACAGCGGCTCCAGCATGCAGACCTGTAATATGTCAGTCCAGAAACAACGGTGCCAGTAAGCTTAGCGGCACTGTTGTTTCTGGACCGGCAGGCTCGGAATGAGCCCCATTGTCCCTGTACACTGTGCTGAAGGTGGCTTGTTTTACAAAGGAACATGCAAATTTGATGAAAACCCTCTCTGCACTGGCAGAGTCAGGGGCTGACCAGTAGACAAAATAAGTGAATTGAGCAGGTGATTGGGGCTAAAAAGGCCCAAGTCCTATCAAAAGAAGCCTGCATACTAAAACATGCACAGATATATTACAGGTTCCTTTGAAATTAATTAGGGGTGGGAGGAGACGAAAAGGAAACCTTCCCTAATGATACCTGTGAGCACTAGTGTGCCAACATGATTGCCCCTCAGGCTGGACCCAGCAAGGTCAGTTTCAACTATGGGAGGCCCCCTTTAGCGCACAGGACATCAGTGCCACCCAGCGAGCACAGGCCCAGGTGGGCTTATGAACAATCCTAACACTAGATTAAGGCTGGCCTCTGGGATCAATAGTCTTGTCCGCTCTCTCAAATGCATGCTACACTTCAGTTACGGGATAAAAAGGCCTCTCAAATTTGTTAAACAATCAGGATGTCACTCTGAACAAAAATGGGTTATGTTTAAAAATGACTGAGGAAATGCCTCGGTAGGAATGTCTTTATAATTAATGATGGTTGTGAGTACCAGGTGGTGATGGAGTAGATTAAAAAGGGACATAGATCGGGGCTTTGACTAGGGAACACATGTAAATAGGATAAATATACAGGGCCTTGAACCATTATCTATGTTTGAGTAATATATATATTTACAATCCTGAGTGACAACTAAGGAGGGGTGTGATGTGGTTTAGTTTGGCATGGTCAGGGTGGGGATAGGAGACGCTGGCTCACCAGCTAGTAGTGTAGGTTTTGAAGAGTTCTACTCACAAGCTGGCTTTAATGGTTAGGAGAAAGCATTCTGGTGGAGTAGGGCAACTAGGGTGGGAGAAGGCATGGGGGTGTAAGGCACGGAGTATTTGGGGAGAGTGTTGTATCTCGGAGTAAAGCGAGATGCAGTCTGCAAGGTATTGGGGGTGGTAGTAAGAATTTGACAAACGTAATTGAGCGTGGAGAGCCATGCAAAATGGTGCCAGTGAATGGCATTGGGAGAGGAACTGGCTGGGGTTATAGTGGGTGTGTGCAGTGAAACTGAGTGGAGAAAGAATAGAGGACAAGACTAAGGAGCAGGTTTCGAGTTTGCGAGTAAACGTTACAAAATCAGCCTTGGATGCATGATGAGAGAGGTGGGGATAAATCCTCCTTATATTCAGGAAGTAGCTCCTGAGCAGTGGCTGTAGTTGTGATACATTGTGGAGTCTGAGGTCACTGCTGATAACCCTATGTGACCCTTTTGTGATGGAGATGCTGAACAATTTGCATTAGAAGCAGGGAGACAGGGAGAAAGTTAACATCTGTCTTGGAGTTTTTTTTTGTGTTTTTTTTTTTACATCTCCCAGTGTAGAGCTATCCGCTGTAGGATAACTGTGACACAGATGGTGATGTGTTATGAGATGTCCAGGTGAAGGATGGAAAAGAGAATAATGTTTTTTATCAGCAAAGAAGTTACCCAGGAATGAGGTCTACAGGATGAATAGGAGTGGGCTGAAGACTGATCGCTGGTGAAGGCACAATGATGAGGGTGTGGAAGAGGAGGAGTTTAGTTCAGTGAAATTGTAATGGAGATGGAGCAGTTAGACAGACCAGAGGCAACCCAGTCAAATTAGGTCCCCGTCAAGCCAAGAGAGGAGCATTTGAAGGATGATCTATTTTGCTCAAGGCATCATAGGGTGAGGATAGAGACTCTTGGCATGGATGGAACTCCCTTGTGAACTGTATCGAGTATTCAGTGAAATAATAGCCAGTCTATAATGGAGGTTTTATCAAGCTGCTTCTAATGGGGTTTTACTTCCACATTCAATGCATCAGATTTAGATTATTATATCAGCGGAGCACTTTACAGAGGTGTACAACATCACAGATGCATAACGGAGAGCTTTTCAGTGATAACAACAGAACAGATATACAACGGGGGGTATGTTAGGGAGAATTCTGATTTTTGTGCTAATTCCCTTCACCCTTAGTGACCCCCAGCTGTTTTGCTGGATTTAGGACTTTTTAATTTTAACCCTGGAGCGAGTGAGACCTTTTTCTAACTCTCACGTGTTTTTACCTTATTTTGATGTTGTGTTTTCAATGTTTTACTCCATAGGCATCTGTTTTTGTATGGTGACACACAACACCTTTAGTGCAGTGTTACAGATGACTCCTTTTAGATTTCTCATAAGGTTTAACTACCTTTTTCTTGTGTGAACTACAGTTCCCAAAAATCGTAAAGTGAAATTGACTTTACTTACCTTTTCTCTTTTGTAGGTCCAGCACGCCCCATCTTATGTGGAGTTCTGGGGGTTACCTAGTAGGACTTTATCCTACTCTCTTATGTAACATTTCCATGTTACCCTCACTACTTTAAATGGCTGGTGGCATTGGTTTACTTTTTCCTACCATTGTGCTTTTCTACTGCAGGCTGAGCCCTCAGCTGCAGTACACCACCCATGGGTGATCATTTTGTCAAAATGGCCCCTTTCTTCTTTTTTAATTTTCTGTTTGTGAGGTCTTTCTTGGGTTTTACTCTTTTCGTTGAGACAGGTTTGAGCCCTTTGTTTGTCTTGCCTTTGGCATGCTTCAGCCCTGGCTCCAGTGTGTCTGGAAGGACAGGCTGTGAGGGAGGGTCCCAAAATTCCCCTGTCCTTTGTCTCTAGGAATGCCTGAATGCAACTAGTCCTGATTGGCTGGCCTGCTGTCCTTTCAGGACAGCCACCCTGCTGTGTGATTGACAGCCTAGGCTGTGCATGAATGGAAGAAACCTGCTTAAAAGGCAAGGGTTTTGGGACTACAGGCAGAGTCAACCACTGGGAGAAACACCCGAGGAAGAAACCACGAACAAAGCTTGCTGCAACCTCCTGGACCTTTTGAATTGCCCGTTGAAGCCCTGCTGCTGTGCTGACCTCCTTTTTCACTTTGACAGAGAAGCTCCAGATGGAATGACTTCTCCCCTTGGGTTAGTGGGACCAACTAACCCTGAGACAAACTCCACT
Source organism: Ambystoma mexicanum (assembly GCF_040938575.1). Taxonomy (NCBI): domain Eukaryota; kingdom Metazoa; phylum Chordata; class Amphibia; order Caudata; family Ambystomatidae; genus Ambystoma; species Ambystoma mexicanum. The sequence continues at coordinate 866,766,125 of NC_090922.1, forward strand.
GGACCACCATCCCCGACTTGCTGTGCCTCTCCGTTGCTTCGGAAGCCCAATGCCAGGGGTTAAGTGTCTGTAGTTAAGCTCAACGTCTGCCGCGGAATGTATCCAGCTAGAAGCTCCAGGAGACTCCTAAGAACTCCTAAGATCCGTCCAGAAGCAGGACCTCCAGATCCAGAGTCATCTCACCAGAGTGCGGGACCAAAGGAGCAAAGAGATTGCACCCGGTGTCAAAGATCCACAACAGTGCTGTTTGCTAAGCGTTGAAACCGTGAAATGCCACTGAACCGAAAAGAGTCCGTAGCTGCTAACAACCACCCAAGTACCGCTGCAGGAGCCCTCCAGACGTCCTCCCTCTTGTCCCCACGATTGAAGCTCAGGAACAAGGGTCTGCATGGCTCTAGCAAGACAGAATCCAGCTGGACCACTCACCTTCAAACCATACTGAAGATACTGTTTAGGCTTGGGGTACTTACCTTATTGCCTTTTAGCCGCGCTCTTCTCAGTTGGGGATTACATTGGCTTACCTTTTTAGAGTTGATTTCAACTCTCTTCCCACAGGATTAACAGCTTGTGACCCTACACATAATTTTTCTAAGGACTCTCCAACCTTGTGCAAGACTTTGATCTAAGAAGTGCCTCTGATCCATAGACTATGTCCCAAATGACTGTGGCTGTCCTGGCTCCCTGAAGACTCTTCTCGTCCATTGAGCCATTAATGCTGTTTGTCCCTCATAGGTGGTAGCTTGTTGTATACTGTTACCGCTGGCAAAGTCTTATCTAGATTTCATTGGAAGATTTAGTTGTCCTCACATATACTGAGAAACTGTCTAACCATTTTCCTTCCCTTCACTAAAATTTCCTTTCTGCAACCTCAGACTCTGCAAAGTATTCTAGTGAGCTGTATAAATGCCATTCCTATCCTTGTGATTGAAGTCACCTCAGGGTATAGGAATTGTGTAAGAAGCTTATCCAAAGATTATCCACTAACTTGTTTTGATTCTGGAAAGTCATTTTAAAGTATATTTTCTTGTTACAACAAATTGCCTTTTTAAAGAACGCTTATTTAAAAATTGGTGTTAAATAACTTTATAACTGAAACCTTGAGTGTAAGCATTGCTTGGCTACTTCTATTTACGGATTTAATTTGTACAGCTCTACAGCTCACATTCTTGAGATAGGCCTGACTGCTCAGTCACACTACCAATTTGTGTAGTACATACCTATACCAAAAGGTGGGTTACCTAATACCAAGCAGATAAGTGTTGTGTAGTCTCACACAGTGTGACAGCACCAATTCTTACCTAACAGGGTAGGATACAGAGGGGGACGGAGGAGGGGTAAAGCTGTACCTGGGAGCGGAGAGGAGAGGGACGGGCATCGTCTAGCGAATCAGGTGGCATGAGGGGCAGTCCTCCTTAAACCGGGAAAAGATGGCTTTGCCAATTTCATATAGACCCCTTTTGCTGTTAAACACAGGCACAAAAATACTCAGCGCAATCCTGGCACAACTTTTATACAGAGGGTGATCGTTCGCCTGGTGCTTAATACTGGGCAGAAATGCAATGTCAAACCTACCTAGACTGTTTGCTGTGCTAGAATTCAATGCAGATAGGGAAGGATCTGAAGAAGTTGCAAGTTTGATGCCAAAAGGCTTTTGATTTGCGGAACAGGGATTTCCTATTTGCAACACTGAAGAGATCTGGGTTTGGACCGATATTGATAAAAATGGATCAGGGTGCTGTATACTAAACTAGTGGCACGAATAGTAGCTATAAAGATCTATTCACTCCAGTTGGAGCTCCAACGGGGGTATTTCGTAGGATGCCCCTTTTCTGAACTTCTATTTGCATTGGCGTTGGAACCGCTGGCATGTAGAATAAGGAATAGAAGAACTGGAAGATTTTGGGATTATGTCCGGAATACATTCGAACTGGTACAACTCATTTTTGTTCCTGATAAGGAGGGTGCGAGTTAGGTCTAGTGTACCAAGCACTCCCATTGCTGATTCCACTTTACGTTGTTAGATCAAATACTAACATGGCTGATTTGGGTGGGAGGAGTTCCCAGAGTGAGCATAGCTGCTCTGCTACCACTAAAGAAAGAAGGGCTGAGTGTCCCTAACTTTGAATTATATTACACAGCAGCACAACAAAAAGCAGCGGAATTGGCTCACAGTGACATTAACTGTGAATATAAAGAGTTGGTGAATAGGTGCTACCCAGGCTTACCACTGAAATGTTTGCTTGAAGGAGCACATGAATGCAAAAATGGAATCCAGCATTTATTAAAAATACTTCACACGTCTGCAACAGTCAGAATTTCCAAGTGTGTGAACCTTAAAGTAGTTAACAGCACAACTTGATGATCGGCCGTCTATGGATTTTGGACTTGTGGTGCAGGAAAGCAAGCAGTGTTAAAGAGGGTTCCCGATGGGTTATTTTAGTATGGGAAGGACAGTAGCTGTGTTATAGCAAGCAGGGAAGATGGCTTTGGCAAGGGATGGATTGAAGAATGAGGCAGGAAGACATGATGGGTGCAAGAGGATGCGTATTGGGTTCAGTGTGAGAGAGTGGGATAATGAGAAAAGGCTGGGGTTGCTAGCAGGTGGAGAGGAAGCAACGGCAAATCTAATTTGATTGACCTTGGAGGAAAATGTAAGATGCAAAAACACCATTAGAGTGGGAGGATGATGGGGAGCATTTGTGTGTGTTTTTCTGGGGGCGGGGGAGGCATGGCCTTGAGGGTCATGGATAGGTTGCGTAACGCCACTGTTAGGCCTGCACCTGTTACGAACTTTCAACCTTGCACTTTCATCTCTCCTGGAGGTTGAATGCTGGCGTTTGTGACACTTGGCACTTTATGGATGTTTACTCAGATTATGTCAATGCGCAACCAGCCCACAAGCATAGCCACATTCTATCCTCTTTGAACAGCTGCAAAGAGAGGGAGAGAGGAAGAGAGACACCCCCCCCTGCATAGCTGCATAGAGGAGCGAGTGTCGCACTCCCATGAGGAACCTTTAGACAGAGCCACGTGTAGTGTGCAGAAGGAACCGGGAGGCCAATGGAATTCTGCCACTCCAAGGAAGGCGGAGAGCACAAGGAGCTCCGAGCCGCTGAGGCGAAGTGTACTGAAGCCATGCCAGAAGCGGCATGCCGACATCCCACCGCACCGATGAGACCTGACCACGACGACCGGAATTTAGTCAGAGGTGCGACTCTGAGCTGGCGGTAGAGACCACCTCTTCTGCCAAAAAGCAGGCACGCGGCACAGTTCAAGGGGTTTACGGAAGGCAGTGAGGCAACATACATAGCCCATGCAGGACTGAGAAGCCAGATACCACTGGAGGGGGTGAGAAAACCTTTGAGCGAGGAAGGGCAGAAGAGCCAGACAGCCCAAGCTGGGCTAAGACACAAGATATGCCATAAGAGGTTAAGAAATCCTGCAAACCAAGCAATGGTTAACAAGGAAAATGCCCGAAACAAGGTGGGAATGAGATCCAGAGCTGGGATGAAACATATTTTCAGTAATGTAAATGCAGCAAACTCCGATCACTAGGGACTGTTGTCTCCAATGTGGAGCACAGATCCAGCAGCATTAGATAAACATGAGTTTGAACTGTTTTAACAGGCTAGACAGTAGGGGTGTCATGGTATTAGTTTTATGACGGTACGATAACCTTCTTGCCAAATGACGGTATATCATGGTTATCGCGGTATAGCAGGTGGAGTTAACTAATCTTAACAAATATTTTGTAAAAGGTCATAAACTGTCAGATTTATCATCACAAACAAAACCAGGCACCCAGGACCAGAATTGGGCTTTTCAAACATCCTTTCCACTGAAATGTCACCCCTTGCTTCCACTAAACACGAACACACGTGTGGAGAGGAGGGGAGAGCCCTGCTGCGACTGGCAAAGCAAACTTAATAGCTTTTCTTACGTGGTCATTTAGGCTTTTGGCTCCCCCACTGGCTACTGGTGAAGATGAACATGTTGCCATCTTGATAACCTGCACGCCACAGATCAATCGAGTCTGATGGTAGTATACGCGTGTGCGCATGAACACACACACTCTCTCTTTATGTGACAGCCTTTAGTTTACTTGCGGGCCAAAAGGTGTTCAGTAAACACGGACATGTCACCTTTGGTATGGCAGCAGTGAATACCCACAGAGATGAGTGAATTTTGCAGTGTGACTTATTATATGTAAATTCAATGATAGAACCAGGGAAATCCCCCATTGTCATATGTTTAGCAAACATTATCCATTATAAATATATGAACCCCAAAGTCGCCATCCCAAAGTAAACCCTTTTCCTTCTTGGCACTGTATTTATTCTTCCTATTGCTAACATATTGATTGTGTCAGGCACATGTGGTTTATGGAATGGCATTAAAAACTGCTCCAACTGAAACTACTTGGCAGATGGCACATCCAACAGTGCAAGACCAAGACTGCGCAGCACTTGCTTTCTGCAGCCTTTCCAAATCAGACTGAAAAGCACACTTAACGGTATAAACGGTATACCGGTATAAACAATGTGCCGGTTATTATTGGTCAGTTAAGTGGTGCACAGTATCTTTAACGGTATACCGTTATACCGTTACATCCCTACTAGACAGGCTGATTGACTGGGAGAACAAAACATTTGGGTAGAGAGTCAGACCAAACGCCATCAAGAAAAGAGAAAGGCTAAACAGCATTTGAATTACAGCAGCATGCCTGGGGCCTCAAAAAGCAGCAAGACCTCTCTGGGTGGGCAGAAATCCAACCAAAAACAGGAATAATTCTTTCCTTGGCCAAGTTCTTGTTATCTTTCAGCAATAGTGGTAGGGAAGATGGTAGGGTAGCATAGGTTTGGACGGGAGGAGCAGGTTTTGTAAGACATCCTGACGAGCACTCTTTTTCGTGTTAAGCAATTTACCAACACTTGGAGTTACCCTCTAGATATGAACATTTTCAATTTCGCCACCATGAACCACTTAAACAACATACACGCACAAGCCATTGGTACTTCTGGCCTGCACCTATCAATGCTTCAAGATTTGCACCTACCTCTTCCTCTTTCCTGTGAACTTGCCTTCTCTCAGTTTTTTTCCACAACGATGCTTCACTAAGCCTCCAAATTGGCAGAAGTTGCATTTAACAAGACCATTTCACGTTGCGTTGCACAGTGTTTGGATAGTGAGAAACAGGGCCTCATTACGAGTGTAAGCTTACCGGCACCCATGTTTCTGGACCGCCACACTACAAGTCTGCCTGCTGGGACCGCCGCACCCAGCAGGTCTGACCCTGCCGGGCGCAACGGACCCGGTAGGCAGAGTTGACATGGAATCACTGGCACCATTAGCAATGGTACCGGTGCTTCCGAGTCCCCGTTCCCATGGAGTCCTATTGGACTCCATGGAAATTGAAACTTACTGAATCCCCTGCCTGACTTCCCGCTCTGCCGGGACTTGTAATGTCCCTGTGGCACCGAGAAGTCGGGCTGCGTATTCAGTGTTTCCAGGTCGGCGGCAACCGGCCGGTAGCACCAACGGGTTACTGCCGACCTCGTAATGAGTCCCACAGTCTTGAAAACGAAGCTGAACATAGGATGTATACTGTGCCGTCACAAAAGCTTTGTAATGTTGGAGTTATCCAGTGACTCACCAATTACCACTGTGTGAAACCAGAAATGGTGATATCTCTATGAAAACAAAACAAGAATGGCAGAATCACAAAGACACAGGAAATTGGGTCATTTCAAAGCAAAATTGCATCTTTTCTTCATGCCTTGCATTGCATGTTACTAATGTCACTAATCGCTACATAAGCAAGCAAATAGCACTCTTTAAGCATGTGTGCAACTACCCACCCCAGACCTTCCGGCTTCTCCTAGCTCCAGTTCTCAGACCAGCTGAGCCTAACCTACTGCATCTCTAGCAATGCTCTCTCTCTATCTTTAGCAAATAGCAAAACCCCTACTAGCTCGCAGCATTTCTCTGTCCCACACAGCTCTTCCAACCCCTGCTGACAAGACAGCTACCTTCCCTCTAGCTCTCCAACAGCAGCTCTCCAATACTCCTATTCCCCTCATCTGCATTTACCCTCGTCTGAATCTGCTGTCTGACTCGATCGCTTCTCGTCTGAATCTGCTGTCTGACTGCTGTCTAACTCTCTACTCAACAGAAACCCCAGTTATACATTAGCATTGTAGTGCTGTGACAAACTCATTTCTACATATGTGAGCAGTAAGAACTAAAAACGGCATGTCTACCTTCGTACACTTCTATACTTCGTGCTTGCATACATTTGTTATGGCATGGACTTTACCAGTCACAGTGACATGTCTCTCGAATTTATTCTAAGAACCGCAAGCTATTGCTAACATTCTCGCATTGAGACCTTGGGGCAGCAGTATCGTTTGCTTGCAGAACCCAAAATATTCTTTCTCCTACTCAGCTAAAACCTTCTCTCTCACCCTGCAGTCAGCCAGCTAAGGCTGTCTTTCTTTCTATGCCAAGAAGAATGTTATCAAAACATTCTTACACTGTGCAAGAACAATTCTCTGCGCACTCAGACAGAGACGGGGCACATTCTATAGCACCCAAAAGCTAAGCTACAATGTGCTATAAATGACAAATGTACATATAAATCATATGGTGTAAATCACATGGCTGTCAGCAAACGTGGAACCATGATAGCTTAGACCAAAACTATAGTGCTCACATGGCCTATTCTAGATACATTAAAAAATGAATGCATGGATAAACAAATTTAATGGATTAATCTCATGATAACCCATCGTACATAGAATGCATTTCAAAATGCGTTTTCACAACTGGTATCCTGAAGGATCTGAAATGGTGTTAACACTGCCACTGCTTAGCCAGATCTGGTGTCCATGTAGGTGGAGTTCACTTGGCTCTGTCAGCCATTTCTAACAGGCTCTGCAGAGTTTAAGCTGAGGTGGGTGGAGGGTTGGAGATATTTAGTGTCCTTGTAGTTATGTTGATTAATCCTTCACACTCCATCCCCCAGTTCTCTTTCCCCTTCCAGCGCAGAGTGCACCACAGCATTCAATAGGTCACATCATAAACCATCTCCGGGCTGGCATACTGTTGGTATGACTGCCAGGTAGTAGGGTGGGCACTAAAATTGTAGGCGGCTTCTGTAGCATCTCCAGTGAATCGGATGGAGAATCCGCTACTGAAGCATTGGCCGACTGACAGCGTCAGAAGGCACCCGAAGTGGAATGCAGCTGGCGGCTCCCGTTTAGGGTCTTGTGGATCAATTCATAAGACCACTGCCACTGGCTCTCTGCTGAGTTGACAATCATTCAGTGGTCTCTGTAAAGTCTTAATGGTCCTGCTCAAGTCGCGGTCCTCCTGTCCCACTTATTTCAGTTTTCTAATAACTGTTCTGCTCTAGATAGTGTGATGGTTCAGGGATCAATAGAGGCAGATGCACATGGTGCTCTCTAATTATCTCTGAAAAAGCTGCCACGGAATTTGCTCCTGCATTGAGTGCATTAAAATGGCTAGGGCATTGCAACCCACTCTACAGTTATTTTTGGTTGTAGAGTGCTGAAGGCATGGGAGGGGACTGGTCTAAGACGAGCACTGCAGTGGCATTGGTTTCTGTTGCATTTTATGAAGTGATCAGTGCTAGCTAACCCTGCATTAAGATACTGCTTGGTTCAAAATGGAGGAAGTTTGAGGTGAAAGCTTAGAAGTGCACTGACCTACCACAAGCACTATGAAGAATTTATTTCTCAAGTGTGGCTCTCCTTCCTTCCCCCACACATCCTTGCAAATGTCAGTGTTACAGCACAACAACTGTAGATCATTTCAATATTCTAGCTTTTGAAAAGATTGGTGCTGACTGATTCAAATGCTTCTCCTTGCTGTCTGCAATGTCCCCACAAGGGGTTATCTGTTAGATAGGCAGTGGTCTGGGCTGAATTACTGACAGTAAACTCGACGTACACGAAAGCTAGAATTACCTTGGTTAGGGACTAGAAGAAGAGGTACACATAAAGGAGAAGGCACACAAACTCTCAGGATCCATTTAAAGCAAGACGTCAACTGACAACAGCCAGAGTGAAATTAGAAGCTCACCTCACGGAAAGAAAGGCACAGGCTTCACTGAAAATCAAACCACATTATTACGCTAGGAGTAAAAAGGCAAACAAAACCCTAGTACACAAACTGGCTAAACGCAGAGCCCAAAATAATATTACAACCTTGCTAGATGACGAGGGCTACCTACACCTACACTTAGTCGAAGAAGCAAACTGGCTTGGATTCATAAATACTGTGCTGTGTCTACTGATGCAGCCTCTCCAGATTAGAGGCCTTGAGGGTCTACTGTGTACAGCCACCCCCACTGTTGCACATTGCAACTTGAACAGCCGATCCAAGAGCAGGAAGTTAGAGCCGCCATCAAATCACTTAAAAACAACTCCTGGGCCAGATGGCTTCACCTGAGAATTCTATAGAACCTACTGTGAGGTGAGGTTCTTTCCCCATACTTAACTCAACTCTTTAACACGTTTTCTGTAGCGGGGGACAACACACACAATGCAAGAAACATCCACTATTCGGATCCTGAAACCCCAATAAAGACCCCAAATCACTTGACTCATACCGTCCGATTGCCCTCATCAATGATGCATAAATATACTTAGCACACCCAATGACAGTTTTACCATTGCATATCCACCCAGATCAAACTGGCTTTGTTGCCCGACGTTGCGTGCACGACAACATTGGGAAAACCCTTAACTTGGTGGAAATCACGGGAACCTCGGGTCTGAAAGCAGGAATCCTAGCCCGGAATGCCCACAAGGCCCAAGATTCCAGCAATCCATACTAGCTAATTACTCTGCACCCACCACTAGAGGTTTAATCAATGGCAATACACTCACCTAGTTAAGGTTCTCAGAGGTACAAGACAGGGATACCCCTTGCCCCCTCTCAATGGAACCATTTACCGCTCGTATCTGCAAACAACTGCGGTATTAGAGGCATCCCATTCCGACAAAAGGAATATAACATTTCTTTATACGCTGAGGATATCTTGATAACTTTGACTGAGCATAGTATATCAGCGGCAGCCCTGATGGATAAGCTTAGTAGTTTCGCCCAGGTTTCTCGGTTTGAAGTCAATTATTCCAAATCTCAAAGCCTGGCAATAGCACTCTCGTTAGTGGAACTAGTTGAGCTTGCTGAGCTTTGCTCAATATCGTGGAAACAGGATCAAATTGGATACCTAGGTGTCAACATCCCAAGTACCATTAAAACACTATATGAGGCTAACTCCACCCTCCCATATTTGCAGAAGTGAAATCCGACCTAAAAAGATGGGACAAGCAAACAATTTCATGGCTGGGGCGAGTGACAGCCGTTCCAACCCATATCACAATGCAAAAACTACACTCACTCCAGGTGAAGATTCTCACGTTTATCATCCTAATATCGTATACCCAGAATAGCAAAGAGGGTCTAGCTAAGGAAAGAGTGACTGGTAGGTCTAGGTCCCAGACGTCTACAGATATTTTTGGCTTCACAACTCTCCCACGTCTGCTCATGGGGTCAGTCTAGGGATGCACCCATATGGTCACAAATAGAGCAGGCGCTACTCACTTCCCATTGTGGCAGCTTCCGTTCATGAAAGTGGCCCAGGAACCGACGGTATACACTCTTATCCGCTACAAGCCACCACACACTTACCTGCTGGAATATAGCGACGAAGAGATGGGGCCCTCTCTCGCCCATCGTTCACAATCCCGAATTCACCCCTGGTATGCAGAAGTCTGTGTTCACCTATTAGATTAGAGGAGGGCCTAAGGAGCTTGGCCAACTTTTTAATGAGGGATCCCCACCCAGCTATATCTCTCCTTTTCTTCCTTTACCTCTGACCTACATCTAAAACTCTCTTCCTGTCTTACCGCCATTAAAAACTGGATGTCATCTCACTATCTCTCTCTTAACACTGATAAAACTGAAGTATTATTCTTTCCCTCTAACACACTTCCTTCCCCCACTCCCACTCCTATCCATTTTCCCCCTTCTAACCTTCCTATCTCTACCCACGCTCGTAATCTAGGCATTTACTTCGACCCTTTCCTCTCCTTTTCCCATCATACCTCCCTTACTTCTCGCACATGTCGCTACCACCTCTTTAATATCTGTAAAGTCCGTTCCTCTCTCACCTTCCATGCTACCAAACTTTTAATCTCCTCCCTCATCTTTTCTCACCTCTTCTATTGTTCTTCCCTCTTCCTCGGTCTCCCTGCCTCCCACCTTGCCCCCCTCAAATCCCTTTACCACTCTGCAATCCGTACCCTTTGCCTTCTCTCTTGCCTTGACTCTATCTCTAACTCACTATCTAACTTAGGCTGGCTTCCTTTCCACTCCCAACTTCACTTCCTCTGTCTTTAAATCTCTTCATGACCTTGCCCCTCCATATCTCTCCTCTCTTCTCTCATTCCACACTTCCTCGCGCTCCCTTCGCTCCGCTGATCTCTTCTTACTTTCTGTTCCCACACCACTTTGTGCCTCTTCTCGGTTCTGCTCCTTTCAGCTCCTTGCCCCTTTACACTGGAACGCCTTGCCTCTTTCTATACGCTCCATCCCTACCTATGCTTCCTTCCGTTCCTCCTTGAAATCACTCCTTCTTCATTCCCCTCCCCAACACCCTATTCCCCCTTGTTTACCCTTTCTCTTTCTCTCTCTCCCTTAAGAACACCATCTTAGTTCTATTCATCTTCATCCTTCTTTCCTATGACCTCTCTTCCTACTACTCACTTTACTCCCTACTCTCCCTCCCTCATCCTTCCTTCCCTATCCTCCTCCTCCTCTCCTCCTTCTACTCATAAGCAAATTGTTCTACATACTGTTTTTTGGTTTGACTCATGTATATTGTTTGCTTCTACTGTTCCATGTTTGATGTATTCTTGTTGTTAAACTGTAAAGCACCTTGGATTAAGGCGCTATATAAATATAATAGCTACAAATACAAATTACCCTGCTGGGGGACCTTGGAGATGGGGTATATCCTCTCACAGATACTAAATCTAACATTATTACCTATGTCCTGCTTGCAGTGAATATGTCCCTAGACCGTAACTGGAAAGGCCCAGAAGGCCCCATAATAGCGATGTGGTGGGGGAACATTTGGGAGATCCTAGCCTCTGACAAAATCGCAGCACTTGTGGGGGAAAATGCACAGCCCTTGTGGCAACTTCATTCCCCTTCATTAATTGGGTACAGCATTCCTACTATGGGGCATGCAAAACAAACCTATACAGATACTTGGCGTTGAAGTAACTATTGAAAAGTGCAATACAGATCTAATGTTAATATGCCAAAGCATAGCATGTATTACCCTTATATGTATGAACTGAGGTTTTTTTCTTGGCAAAGTAAATACAATTGTTTTTTTTTTTTAAAAAAAAGTTAAAAAAAAAAGTAATCTGCTAAAAATCAAAGTTGAATTACAACATTTAATTATTTGTCATTTTCAGGTTCTGAAACTCATTTGAAATCTAGAACGTTTGATCCATACAAGTGCTTAAACCCCTTATGAAAGCCTCAATGTTCCGATCACAGTATTGCAATGAAGAAAAGAAGAAGGATCCTAAAGACTCATGGTAGCAAGAGAACTTGCTGCGATCGAAAGAATACCACTGAACCTACTCTGACAGAACATTTTGCAGCTGACCTCAGCAATCAATCCATACAGGAATTAATTCCGGACCCACCTGAATGTACCCAGACAGTCCCACAGCTCTCTGATAAAAGGAAGCTCATAAGTTCTTTGCAGTACAATGGCAATTTGCTTAAGTATCTTAATGATGATCGACAGAAACCGTCCTCTTTCTGTGACTTGGTTATTAAAGTTGAAGGCAAAGATTTTTGTGCCCATAAGGTAGTTGTTGCAGTTGGCAGCAGCTATTTTCATGCATATCTGAGCAAGAACCCTCCCACTGGAGTTGTCACTCTAGACCATGTCACTCATTCAGTTTTTAAACATTTGCTCGAGTTTCTTTACACATCCAAGTTTTGTGTGTATGAAAACGAAATACCATTGGTCTTGGAGGCAGCAAAGTTCTTAGACATTATTGATGCTGTTAACTTATTAGCTAAAGAACATGGGTCTATGTATGTGAAGTCTGAAGTTGCAGCTGAAACACTGTCACCGGTAAAAACTGTAGATGAATGTAACAAATTGACAACTGATCATCAGTGTTCTTTGTGTGCTCGCAGTTTCTGTTACAAAAAGTCTTTAGATAACCACTTAACTAAAGCACACAAGTCCTCTCCACTGGAAGAAGAGCAGGAGGTCCATGTTCTTGAGGAAGCAGAACTTTCCATGCAGCGGCCAGCACGTAGTCGCAAGTGCCTCCCGCAATTTAAGCACAGTGACGATGAAAGTGATATCCTATCTGATGGCAGCTCAGAGAAAATTAGTGCAGATAGAGCAGAGTCGGAGGGAAATGGATTTGATGATTCTGACAGTGAGTTTTGTGCAGATGAGGATGATCTACAAGAGGAGACTCTTAGTGAGGACACTGAAGGGGAAGAGGCTAGTGATAAAGAACATGATGACACGGAAGTGGGACATATGAATACAGAATCTCTTGGAAACTATCCTGAAGGATTATCCCCCATCATCTCTGAGATTGGCAGCAAAAAGCTATTGAAATGCCCTAAATGTGATAAAACGTTTGATCGAACAGGTAGGAGACCATTCACGTATTGGACTACTTTTATAAAAGCCTTCCAAACATCAACCAGAATAATTTCATTGCTATTATTGTACGATTTGATGGTGAGATTGTTGCAGATTTCTTATACGATGCCTATAACATGTTATCTAGTAGCCTACTTATAATTGGTATAATTCTGATTCGTTTTCACTAGACTCTGTAGCTTTATTTATTGCTCTGTTAACAAGCAGTGCTGTGAAGTAGTTAAGATCCAATTAATGTCTGTCAATCTTTCAAGACAGTTGACAAAATATAAACTTTTTCAAATCACAGCGTGAATGAAACCATGTTGCATGCTAATGTAGACTTTTTCTCTGAATTGACACCTCAAACAGTCTGGTGGGTCACTTCATGAAGCAACAATAAATGATGCAATATACAGTGGTGTCTCAGGTTAGGAAGCAGATCATAACGTGAAGTAAACCATGACGTTAGATAAAACTACAGACACTCTTCCAACATTATCCTTTCATAAAAAGTACTTAATGGTGCCTTTTAGTAGGGTTATTTCACGATCTTGGTCAACTGCTATTGCTTCATGGCCACGCTTAAGAGTTTTCAAGGAGAGCTCTGGTGAGTCATCTGCAAAGACTGCAAGTTGAGACTTGATAATGTAAACGCTGTGAGGGGTCAGAAGTGAAAGCCGGACACAATGTTCTCATGTTCTTGGTTGAAGACTTTTATTAACTTGAACGGGTTGGCAACATTCCTCTCTGACCCTGCTCTAAGCGAAATGTCCCTACCTATAACCAAAAACTAAGAATCTGTCTTTGTCAGGATGTCAGAAATCAAAAGCCGTCCTTGTGTCCAAACGTTCTATCCTGACCCTCGCACTACAAACAAAATAATAAAGTGAGGAGGGAAAATGTCTTTAATCTGGTTTTTGCTAAAAGTGTTCATAAATAAAACTTTAACAGCGCTAACATAAAAGTTCTCCAAGGTAACAGAACCTTCATTCCAGAGGGTGGTTCCCTTCCCCTGATTTCTTAAATGGGATGGCAACGTCTCTTGTTCTAACGGTTATTTGTGTCTCTCCTTGGCCCACAACAATCCTGTTGGGTAAAAAGCTTTTTTTGCCTTGCAAGTCTTTCTTTAACACAAGTTCCTTCTTTAACACATGTTTCTTCTTTGTTTAACGAACACTGTCCTTTCTTGACACTTCTTGTAGGTTTGCAATTTGCCTGGTATACTCCCCTACCAGGACTTCTTATTTCCATAGATTACAGAGCCTGCGGTAGCGGCCTGTAGTTATGGTTAAGTTGCTCAACCCATAGGGGGAGAACTTTTTGGGTCTCTTATAACTATAATAAAATACTCCCAAAACTGTGCAAAAAAAAAGTATATGGCCCCATCAGATTGATTCTGCGAAGTTCGATGATTTTTCGTGCAGGGGGAGGGCAAGGTTATGGGCGGGGGGTCCCAAAATGTGTGTTTTTTTGTTTCCCATAGAGGCAATGGAGAAAATTAAAATGTGATCACGCCTAGAGCCCAAAACGCTGGATGGATGTTCACCAAATTAGTGGCAGGAGCGGCACCTTGGTCCCAAAAGCGTGTAATTTGGTGTAAATCCGTCCAGTAGTTTATTTTTAAAATTACCAAAAAGTAGATTTGAAAAAATCAGCGATATCTGGATTTGGTCCGTGGCCCGAACATCACAGTAAAAACCTATTAAAAACACATTAAACTTGTCAAGCTAATGAAATAATTTCTGGGGAGGTGAGAGGTGATGAGGATGGGATATGGTCATAAAAAGCCAAAAACCGGACGTGTTTCTTCGATGTCCGCAAACCGCCTGGTGCAGACCTTTAATGTTCGGGACATCTATGCTTCTTTCATTACAGGGTTGGTGAAAATCAGTTCTTGGATGGCTTATAACTTTGGCACCACTTGATGAAAGTTTGCGATTTCATTCTATACCTGACTCTGAATGGTTCTGCAAAGGGTGGTGCTGTTTTGTCAAGAGGAAACACAATTAGAACGGGGGCCCCAAAGTATTTTAAAGGCTTATCTGCATATCAGTTTACAAAAAATTATAGACCTGCATATGAATGTTTTTGCAAAGTTTGGTGGGATTTGTCAAGAGGGGGCAAAATTAGAGAGGGGTCTTAACATTCTTAGATGGCTTATAACTTTATTGCCGTTTTTGACGAATGTGGAAAACATTTCAGAAAGATTACAGGCCCAACCTTGAATGTCTGTGCAAAGTCTGAATGGATTTTTTCAAGCGTGGACTAAGTTATAGGGAGCATTGATTGGCAAGGACCTGAAAGCATGGTTTTGCAAATGTCTGTGTTTTTTATTTTTTGAAAAGTGTCATAATGTGACCATGGGCAGTGGGCAGATTGTCTGGGGCATCGCCTAAATCCATGACCCGGAGTATCTGGCTACTGGCCATGACCATGAGAGACCAGCAATTTGGATAAAGTGGGCTTGGCCACCAGGGATCCGGTTATGTGGTGAAGTCTTTTGAAATTGGGATGGGTTTAAATGGGGGGAGGGGGAATCTGCCTGTGGATACAGGTTGAAGTGCTAGATGGGATTGCAGCAATATGCACGAGGAGGGTTAGCAAGAACTTGAAAGCATGGTTTTGCAAATATGTCCTGTGTTTTATTTTTTTCAGAAGTGTAAAATGTAAGTACCCAACAGTGATATAACATTGGTGTCTGAGGGGGCGTGGCTACAGAGCCATGGGATAGACTGTGATTTTGAGGGCTTCTACCGATCCTCAATGATCCTGATGAAAAGCCGTGACTACAGAACACAGCGAAGTGTGATATGGAATATATAGGCATCTGGTCAATATTGTTCACAAATTTGTTGTGGTCCGACACACGATTTGTGGAATGCTAGCTGTAGAAGCAGTGCAGTGGCTGAATGACAAGACAACAAGATGGAGACCGGACCGCAACAAAGGATTTAGCTGCGAGGCTCTAGCACAAGGTTGTCCAACCTACGGCCCGCGGGCCACAATGCGGCCCTCCGAGCCATTTCATGTGGCCCGCGAGGCCGAACAAACAAACAAAGGAAATACTAACAAACAAGCCGGCATGGGTTGTGATTTCCATTGGCTGAGAAACAGCCAATGGAAATACTGTTGCCATGCAAGGTACGTCATATTAAAAAAAAAAGAAAACCTTGCATGGTCACAGTATTTCCATTGGCTGTTTCTCAGCCAATGGAAATCACATACGTCATGTTTATGGGCGGAGTGAAGGTAAGGTATACTGTGCCGGCACCACCTTCACACTTCTTTTCCTGCCCAGCCAAGCCCAGCCCAGCCCAGCCAAGCCCAGCCCAGCCCAGCCGAGCATTACGTGACCAAGCGAGGCCTGGTAAGTTTTCTTTGTTTTCTTTTTTTTTGGTACGTGACAGCCCAGTTTATTTATTTATTTGTTAAACATTTGTCGGGTCCGTGGACCCGATTAATTTATTTATTTCCGCAATGTTGGTTGGGCCCAACATTGCGGAAATAAATAAATTAATCGGGTCCACGGACCCGACAAACGTTGACTAAATTAATAAATAATGTGGGCTGTGACTGGCTCTGGTGCCCCCTTACAGTGGCCGTGGCAACGGAGCACTGTGACTGCCTCTGGTGCCCCCTTACAGGGGGCACCAGAGGCAGTAACGGGCCACGGCCCAGTTTATTTATTAATTTATTCAATGTTTGTCGGGTCCGTGGACCCGATTAATTTATTTATTTCCGCAATGTTGGTTGGGCCCAACATTGCGGAAATAAATAAATTAATCGGGTCCATGGACCCAACAAACGTTGACTAAATTAATAAATAATGTGGGCTGTGACTGGCTCTGGTGCCCCCTTACAGGGGCCGTGGCAACGGAGCACTGTGACTGCCTCTGGTGCCCCCTTACAGGGGGCACCAGAGGCAGTAACGGGCCACGGCCCAGTTTATTTATTAATTTATTCAATGTTTGTCGGGTCCGTGGACCCGATTAATTTATTTATTTCCGCAATGTTGGTTGGGCCCAACATTGCGGAAATAAATAAATTAATCGGGTCCACGGACCCGACAAACGTTGACTAAATTAATAAATAATGTGGGCTGTGACTGGCTCTGGTGCCCCCTTACAGGGGCCGTGGCAACGGAGCACTGTGACTGCCTCTGGTGCCCCCTTACAGGGGGCACCAGAGGCAGTAACGGGCCACGGCCCAGTTTATTTATTAATTTATTCAATGTTTGTCGGGTCCGTGGACCCGATTAATTTATTTATTTCCGCAATGTTGGTTGGGCCCAACATTGCGGAAATAAATAAATTAATCGGGTCCATGGACCCGACAAACGTTGACTAAATTAATAAATAATGTGGGCTGTGACTGGCTCTGGTGCCCCCTTACAGGGGCCGTGGCAACGGAGCACTGTGACTGCCTCTGGTGCCCCCTTACAGGGGGCACCAGAGGCAGTTACAGGCCCAGTGCATTGTAGGCAGCACAATGTTTGTCGGGTCCTTGGACCCGATTTATGTGCCGTGGTGGGGGACTGTTACTGCCTCTGGTGCCCCCTGTAAGGGGGCACCAGAGGCAGTAACAGGCCACGGGCCAGTTTATTTATTAATTTATTCAATGTTTGTCGGGTCCGTGGACCCGATTAATTGATTTATTTCCGCAATGTTGGTTGGGCCATGTCCATGTCTGGACTAGCCAGGGTACCTTAGGGTGAAGCCTTAAGTCCCCAAACATATATGATTTGGGATAAATATTCACTCTTGTAGTTGCAGTGTTCAACTTAGCGTCACGTGTTTTGTGAGTTGGGACAATCTTGCGCCAACATGTCCCATTCAACTTGACATATTTCCATATGGTAGCATTTTATTTAATTGTTTTTTTATAAGCTAAATGTAATACCTGAGTTCGGTTTCTAAGTGCGGATCTCAGATTTAAACCTCTGTTGCTCTGCGTGGCCTTGCTTCCAAGACTATCTGCCAATGCTATCCGCCGTTTTCCATTGCTCCGTTATCGTGATGTGGGACACCTTGATGGAACGTGCATTATGGCACCATCATGCACCTTCTGGGTATCATCAATGCAATGTTCACATACCAAATCAGTGGGTGTAGTTGGTAATTTCCATGATATGGTAGTCTTGAGTAATTGGTTCATGGACTGCACAAAGGTGGACATTGTACCACCCAGTGCCAGAGAGCAGGCCCTCAGAAACAGACACATGCAGCGCCTCAGGGGGATGACAGGTGTACAGAAGCCTACTAGCAGCCTGTGTTGGCCTGGGTATCTTCTGGAACTTGTTTTTGTTTCCTTTCGCTGTGCAGTGTTTCCCTTTTGATTAAATGCCCTTGGACGTCTGCTTCCACTCATAGTAATTTGACAATATGGATCTATACACAAAGATATTAATGATACATATGGTGATCCATTCTTGTAGGAAATGTGTTCAGTGTTTGTGGGGTACGTGGACCCGAGTTATTTTATTTCTGGGCCGTGGCGGTGGACTGTTACTGCCTATGGTGCCCCCTGGACCAGTCACCTATGGTAGCAGACATATAGGCTGAAATGGATCTAGTTGCAGCTCACTAATTTTGCCCCCTGCTCCTCATGAGCCGCCATAGTTGGTCAATCTAGTGGTGTCATCAGGATTCAAATTTAGGAGGGGCAGAGAGAGGGCCAAAGGCAAAAGTAGGGGTCATGGGCTTTGGTCATGGTCATATATACTTTGGGGAAAAAAGCATTGTGAAAGAAATTGCGCCTTCCCACTTATACAATGACATTATGTGTACTGGTTAATAGCCTTGCCTTTAATTTGCAGTACTACAAAACTGGAAGACTCTGGCAACTAGCACGCCGTAACAAATAAAACATGTTGTTCTCTGAGTTTATGTGCGTTAGAACAAAGCTGACAGAGCAATTACTATTTTTTCTGTGGCATTTTAGTGTTTTATCTCCCTCTGGCTGCCTGCCACGTGAGAATAAGAGCATTCCTTTGCATTAATTCATA
The DNA here is from genome assembly GCF_040938575.1 of Ambystoma mexicanum. Taxonomy (NCBI): domain Eukaryota; kingdom Metazoa; phylum Chordata; class Amphibia; order Caudata; family Ambystomatidae; genus Ambystoma; species Ambystoma mexicanum. The sequence continues at coordinate 866,784,853 of NC_090922.1, forward strand.
TTTAAGTAGCATCACAAAGGTGCCACAGCCTGTGTCCGCACCCACCCCCACTGACTTGTATATCACGTGCCAAACACTGCTTCTCTACAGGCATTGTTATAGATTTGTGGGACAATAGTATGAGTGAGGCTTTTTTAATCATGCCATACAGTGTGGCCCAATGTTCTGCCTATATTAAAACCACTACATTATTACTTAGCAATACAAGTAAGTTTGAATTGATTTTATTGTAATGGGCCTGTGACAACGTAGCTTTCATATGACTAAAACCTACCCAACTCTCAATAGATGGCGAATCAGAAGAAAAGAAAGATTGATGCTGAATGTCGTGTTTTCAAGGATAGTTGGGCCAAGGATTTCTTTGTGTGCGAACAAAAGGGGAACATCTTGTGTCTCATTTGCCAGGAAAAAGTAGCTGTCTACAAGGAATACAATGTCAAGCGGCATTATACCACAAAACATGCCACTGAATTTGACAACCTGATTGGCCAGATTAGGATTGATCGGGCGAACTCGCTGAAGCAGGCCCTGATCGGGCAACAGTCGTTCTTCAAAGCTGGCAGACAGAACTCTGAGGCAGCAACCAAGATAAGTTACTTGATATCCGAGGCCATAGCGAGGAGAGGGAAACCATTGTCCGATGGAGAATTTGTCAAAGATTGCTTGGGAATATTGACATCTGTGGCATTCCCTGACAAACAAGCAATGGTGGAGAAAATCAGTCTCTCACATCAGACAATTGCTAGACGAGTAGATGACCTATCATCAAACATTGCAGACTCACTGACGAAAAGATTGGGTGCCTGTCAGTTTTACAGCTTGGGGGTGGATGAAAGCACAGATGTAAGTGATACCGCCCAACTGGCAATCTTTGTACGAGGAGTGACCAAAGAATTCCAAATTGTTGAGGAGCTACTTGACCTATGTTCAATGAAAGGCAAAACAACAGGACAAGACATTTTCAATGAAGTGAAACGTGTCTTGTTGAAATTCAATCTGCCAGAGGACAAACTCTGTGGTCTGACAACTGATGGGGCCCCTGCTATGATCGGCAAACACAATGGATTTGTCAGTTTAATGGCAAAGTCAGTTCCCCAGAATGTCATCACGCATCACTGCATCATTCACCAGGAACAACTGTGCGCAAAGGCCTTGGAGATGACGCATGTGATGGAAAAGGTTGTTTCTACAGTGAATTTCATAAGGGCAAAAGGGCTCAACCATAGACAGTTCCAAGCATTTCTTGCGGAGATGGGAGCAGACCATGATGATGTGATCTACTTTTGCCAAGTTCGTTGGCTTAGCAGGGCAGCCACACTATCCAGATTCTGGTCACTGCTTAATGAAATTAAAACATTCATGACGAACAAAGGGAAAGATGTCACCTTCTTGGAAGATGCGAGCTGGTTGAATGACTTGGCATTCCTTGTTGACATAACAAAATATCTTTCAGACCTGAATATAAAACTGCAAGGGAAGGAACAGTTTGTGAACAAGCTGTATGAGCACATCCAATCCTTTGTTCATAAGCTGGAATTGTTTCAGAAACAGCTGAATGAAAAAAATGCTACTCATTTCACAGTACTGATGACCAGATCTGCTCACAGCATCAACCATGACAAGTATTCGGCACTGGTTGGGAATCTTTTGAATGAATTTAAAAACCGATTTTCAGATTTCAGGGAGCACAGTGATGAGCTGAAGATTTTTGCAGATCCGTTTGGTACTAATGTCACCAATGCTCCTGACATGTTTCAAATGGAATTAATTGACATGCAAAGTAATGGTGACCTGAAGAGAGCCTTTTCTGAACATACCCTGCATACATTTTATAGTAAATACATTACATGGGACTCTTTCCCAAATCTGTCTAATCATGCACTTCGGTTCATTGCACTTTTTGGCAGCACGTATTGCTGTGAACAGCTTTTCTCAAGATTGAAGAGCATAAAAACTAAATCAAGATCACTTTTGACAGATGGACACCTATCTGGAATACTCCGCATTGCCACATCAAGTGTGCCAGCGGATATTGAGCATTTGTGCAAGCAAAAACAATGCCAAGTGTCACACTGAAAATATGTTCAGTGTTAGAATTATTCTTAACTGTGCTGAATGCTTTACAAGTTGCAACTTTACAAGTGACTAATCATGCAATAAAAAAAGTCCTTCATACTTTTAGACTGGGCTCGCATCGCCTTTCTTCAATTGGGTTCACCTTTGGGTGATCAATTTTCAACAGTTTATCTTTTGAATGGGATTATGCTTCTTTCATTACCACAGAAGTAATGAACGTTTATTACAGAGATAAGCTGGCATATGTATTGGGCACACTGCACATGCTCAGGCAGCATCAATCATGCTTTGTACAGGACAATGCTGTCCTAAATTTGGAACAACTAGCATAGACATGTTTCTACAGAGGCATATTTTGGCCACAACCAGCATGCCAATGTGTTACATCAGTGACAGTGCTGTCTTACACTGAGGACACATTGATCATTAAAATGTGGTGTTCTACAATGTTCTTGTCTGCTGTTGGTGACATGGAATGTACATGTTCCCCTTTAGAACTGATTGTAAACTTATGGCTTTTTGGTCACTTTTCCTGCTGTAAAATGCACCATTTCATCCCCATATTTGGAAAAAAATCTTGGGGGGGGAACCCTCCCTAGATCGTTATATCTCCCTTGCTATGCTCGGTCGCCCCCACCGTTTCAGTAGAATATCACAAACTGGTGGAAGAAATCACAACAAACTAACCTTTGATCACTGTCCCTGACACATCTTTGGGACTGCATGGCTATCACTGCCTGTGATGCAATTGTGTCAAAAGTCACACACCATCGATTTTGAATATACTGCTTTGGGTGAGGGTGTTGACTTTTGGCTCGCCGGCCCTCCGGCCCTCCGGGTGACAAAAAGTTCATGCTTCGGCCCCACATTCAAAAAGGTTGGACAAGCCTGCTCTAGCACAACAAAACAAGGAAAGCAGGGACGCCGTAACATGGACGAGGTGGGATTAGACCTCCGTGTGCTTGGCAGATTGGATCGGTCAGCCGGAAAAGGAAAGCCAGCAAAGTAGTACAGAGACGCTGAGCACGAGTGCCTCTGCGGTGAATTAACTACTGAAAGCCAAATTGGAGCAGGAACCGGGGACAGGCACCGTGGCTTTGAAGTAACGCGACTGTGTGCTGCAGTGCCCGATAACAAAGGACGGCGCATTTTCTAGGAAGCAACAAGAAGGAATAACCGAGGGTGAACAGGTGCCCCGAGGCAACATTTTGTCAGTGAGCTGCAGGGAACACTTTCGGAATCAGCTCATGGCCATCGGTGCACTAATGTACCTAATGCAAGCTAATCACTCTGTAATGGTGTGCAGAAGGTGGGATTTGTAATCTAGGGATACATGAAAGGAGTGACTGCACACTGCTGCGTGCTATGGACATGCATAGAATCGGCGGACGAGTCATAATGGATACATTATCATAGGAGGCAGGAGCAGACACAGGCAGCGTACAGACGGCACGCTAATAAGAAGTAACTGTTCAAAGGGAAGGAGTACAGCAGATTCTCCCACTCGCCGGAGACATGAAAAGCATATAACAACGAGGGAGATTGCTATAACAAGAAGGTGGTTACGTGGCTTTACAAATCTTACCCACAGTTTGATCGTAGCAGCAGCTCGTCTGCTAAGGTTGGCTCGCTCATGGTGAGGACCACGAGGCCGTAGGGCGGTTAACTTCCTAAACTGACCCGAATGTAAGAACTGCAGCGGGAGACCCTGCGGCTGCAGCCATGGGAAGTTTATAGCGGTGCAGCCCAGGAAGAGGCAAGGGGGCACATAGATAATAATCAAAGGGAACTGCAATACTCTCCAGTGCCAAACCAACACAAACTTGCAGGGGGAAAAAAAGATACAGCAACGAGCGGGCAAAAAGTGCATGTCGACGGAGAGTGGAAACGGGAGATTTTGGGAGGACTGAGCCAGCACTGGGAAAGTCTGTGCACCGGGTCTGGCCATATCACTGCAGTGGAGCACACTGCGACCACGGTCATAGTGCAATGCGCTGTGGCAGCACAGTATCCCTGAGGGCATGCAGCAGTGAGGGCGAGGCAATATTTCCACAGTTCGTTTGGCACCAGTGAGACGACCTGAGGTACCCAGACAACGAGCTGAGCACGGGTACTGGTGGGTGTGCAGTGGTGGTTGTACTGTTCAGTACAGGGGTACTGAGGTGGAGGAACAGGCACTGGGGGCAGCCACTGCGAGCAAACACACTCAGTGGAAGTCAAGCGCCCCAGGAAGTAGCAGCGCCTGAACTGAGAGGACACGAGAAGCTAACAGAAGAGAACACCGAACACGTAGTTTTGCCATCCTCCAAAGATTTTGGAGCTGGTTGCAGGTACAGTAACAGAGCCAACGGAATGCCCTGGGAGAGTGGAAGACGGAGCGAGCATCTGTAAACTAATATGACAGGAACATTGCCACCAGACACCAGGGGGCACCCACCAGAGCACATGCAGGACACAGATGCAACATTAAGGGCGTTGGGGATGTAGGCCAGTAGAGTGGATCCCAGTCACCATGCAAACTTTGCAACGATTCTGGAGTAGAACAGCGGGGCTTGTATCATGCAGCAGCCGCTGAAGGACTTATGTACATTGAGGCCTGTGGAGTGCTGCGTAACGGAAAAACCAACTAGACAACAGAACTATCAAAGCCAAGTAACAATACCACATCAGACTTGATAGAAGGCAGGCGCCTCGAGGCGGATTGGCGCAATAATGACATCCAAGTCGAATAAGCGCAAGGGGAAGTAGCCCACGATTGACACGTTTACCAAACCCGCACGAACAGCAGACAGCGCAACAGCAACAGTGAGTGGGACACAAGGTCGAGGAAGCTTCTGGTAGGGGGGACCATCAGATCCTAGAGGCCATAGCTGCGCTGAAGTTGGCGCTGGAAGCTAAAATTGATGCGGTCAGCATTGATGTGAACCTTTTGAGACCAGATGTCAGGGCATTGGCAGAGCGCACAGGGGTGCTAGAGAAGGAAGTGCAAGCTAACACGAGCAGTTGCAATGAGAACTCCCAGTAAGTCTCTGTACTACAGCAGAAAGTACAGAATCTTGAAAGCAGAGCGGAGGAAGCAGAAGAACGAGCACAGAGAAACAATGTACGAATCGTCGAGCTCCCATAGGGGGAAGAAGGTTCAAACCTGACAGACTTTATAGAAAACATGCTGCTGCAGGAGATAGGCGCTGGAACACTCACCCAAGGGTTCACGGGCGAGAGAGTGCACAGGGCTTTGACAAGAAAACCGCCACCAGGAGCCCCACCCCGGCCGAGAATAGCCTGATCCTAAATTACAAAGACAGGGAGAAAATCCACTTCCATAAAGGAGGAACTATCCACCGAGCATCAGCAATCATCACAGCATACCCTGACTATACTTTCCTGGTACAAAAGCAGAGGATGAACTATATTTCAGTCAAGAGGAGATTACGAGCAGCCAATCTTAAATATATGTAGTTGTATCCTGTGAAACTGAAGGTGCTGTATAAGGATTGCCCCGTCCTCTTCGAGACTCCAGAAGCTGCCAACAAGTAGATGGATACAGTGAAGATGCCGACCGGCATGGAAGACTAGGTGGGAGTGATAAATTAACCTGTATAGTGCGGTTGGCGCAGACGTAGACCACACAGTAGCTATCACTGAACAAGCCGATGTCATTATACACCTTGAAGGGTCACATTGGCCGACCTCAATTATCTAAATGCAGGAAGCACTGGTGCCGCACTGATAAGGGCGGTGCCAAAAGGATTCCCATTATAACCTGCACTAGATTAGGTAGGTTAGGATACTGGTAGTTACGTATCCTCCCGCTGCACTTCTAATACCAGCATTCGAGCCAGGGATAGGGGTGAGATGCGGGGATGCCCAAGCTCTAGTTCTGGAGCTGGACAAAAGTTGGGAATTGTTGGGGAAGGGGGTGTGAAGGGAGTTGGGGTAGTTAGAAGGGAGTTGGCCTACAGACACACACAGGGGTGGGACGGGGAATGCAACAAAGGAAAGGTGAGAGCGAGTACCACATGAGGGGATGGGGGATCTTAAAATGGCAACCTGGAATGTCAGGGGCCTGAATAGCTACATTAAGAGGAATCGATTAATGATATATTTGAGACGCCAGAAAATAGATATACCTCTCCTGCAAGAAACTCATTTTACCAAAGACAGGCAAGATACCTTGGCATGGAAATGGGGGTGAGGGGGTAATAACCCTGGGTTCAACATATTCAGCGTATACCAGAGGGGTCCTTATGTGGGTGGCCCCGACCGTCCCATTTAAGGTCGTCCAGACCTTTCTGGACATGGGTGGTAGGATGATTGTAGTACGAGGCACGGTGGAAAACGGAGAAATATGCGTCATTAATACGTATGCCCCAAATCATGAGACGGCAGCCTACTTTAGATGCCTATTCCCTAAAATAAGCCTGTACAGGGATTGTGCACTGATGTGGGGAGGTGATTTTAATTGTACACTGGACCTGGCATTGGACAGATCAGATGATAAATTTGCTCATCCAGCCCCTTCAGCTAAAGCTTTAAGCATGCTGTTACACACATATAAGTTGGCTGGCATATGGAGAGCAATGTGCCCGCAGAGCAGAGTATACTCAAACTATACGGCTCCCAAAAACCTGAACACAAGGCTAGATTACGTGTTTGTAGGAGAGGAGACTCTGGGGGAGTTCATGAGGGCGGAATATAAAGCAAGAGTCCTTTCAGATCATGCCCCTCTGGTAGTTACATGGCAGTTCCTCCCCGCACCCCGGGTTAGGATCCTGACATGGAGGCTGAGAGTCGAGGCACTCAGGGATACAGGGTTTAAAGAGCATCTGAGGAAAGAAGTGAAAGCATATTTTGAGTACAAAGGCAGTGTTGATGCCGCAGGTACATTATGGGAGGCCTTTAAGGTAGTGGTGAGAGTGGCGGCTATAGCAAAATCTAAGGGGATGCAAGATGTCCTTATACGTGATTTACTTAAAGCAGAAGACAGACTAGAAGCCATAGCGCGGACAGGTGATAGGTCCCTAGAGGACGCTAAGGAGGTGTCCTGCCTACAACAAGAATGTTTGGAACACTGGAACAGATTAGGCAATTTGAGCTACAGGAAATATGTTGCGAGACAACATGCAGAAAAGGACAAACCGGGGCAAATACTAGCTTGGCTTTATTAGAGCTAGTGTAAACGAGGGAGAATCACAGTGATTGTAGGAGCAGACAGAGAATTGTGCAAGACGCAGGACGGGGTGAACACATGTCTTTATGATTATTACAAGCAGCTGTACGAGGAAACCTCAGAAGGTCATATGTCAGAGGTATAAGAAGCATTGTCCGAGATCAATCTCCCCAAGCTAAACACAGAGGAACGAAATAAGCTGGAAATCCCCATCACGATAGAAGAACTAGAGAATGTCACAAATGAACTACCGACTGGCAAAGTCCTGGGGCGGATGGGCTTCCCAGTGAATTCTATAAAGAAAACAGCTCGGATATCCTAGCTCCAGTACTAGCAATGCTGAACGAAGCGTTGGGCACGGGCAGGCGGCCCGGGTCCTTGCGAGAATCGATAATTGTCCCCCTTCTTAAGCCTAACAAGCCAGATACAGATTGTCTTATATAGGCCCTTTCATTGCTAAATCAAGATGGGAAGATTCTTACGGCTTTGATGGCAAATAGGCTTAAACTGACCATAGCAAAGCTTATACATTCAGACCAGACAGGATATATCCCACAAAGGAATATTACAAACAACCCGAGAAGATTGCATCACAAAATAGACTGTATCCGGGGAGATACACAGCAATTGGCAGTGGTGTACTCGAAAGGTTTGGTATCGGACCCACGTACATCAGATGGGTGCGATTGTTGTAAACCGAAGCGATGGCGAAGGTCAAAAGGGGCTCAATCATCTCAAAACAATGGCAGTTATGCAAGGCCACGAGGCAGGGATGTCTGTGGTCCCTGATGGTGTTCATTTTAGCGTTGGAGCCTTTTTACAAGTGTATTTATGGAAGGAATATGGGGAGATGGGCATAGCTGTCCCTGGGGGGTAGGCACTTGATTTCATTGTATGCGGATGACATGCTCCTGTATTTGCAGCACCCCAAGACAAATTTACAATACATCCTGGATGTGATGGAGCGCTATGCTGCCTTGTCAGGTATAACGATCAACCCACAGAAGTCGTGCCTGTTCCCTTTGGGGAGATATGCTAGGAAGCCCGTATGCATGTTGCTGGTACTACCAAAAATGGGAAGTAGACACATTTAGGTAATTGGGAGTAGACATTTATCACGATCCTAAGACCGAACACGGTGAGGGCAGTAAACAAAATTGAGAACTCTATGGTTTTCTGGGCCAGGTTGCCATTGTCCATGATGGGGCGGGCGGCATTGCTGAAGAAGGTGGTGCTGCCAATACTCCTTCATTATTTTGCAAATGTCCCGTTTGCGATACCGAAAACATTTTTCAGCAAACTGCATGGCACATGCAGGAGCTTCCTGTGGCATAATTCGAGCTCCAGGCCGACATTGTGGAAGCTCCAAAACTTGTATGAACAAGGGGGAATAACGTTGCCAAACTTTGAAGTATATTACGTTGCTAGACAGTTGCCATTTGTGGCCAAGTGGCTGTCAGATTAGCAAATGTCGGAATTGCGGTTGCTAAGAGCAGGTAGTACTCCGTTCTTCCTGAATGAAGATTTGGATAACCAACCCTCGCACAACTCGCTTGCCCTCGCTGCTGCGGCTGGGATGCGCAATGTAGTGCAGGGCCTGCCAATTGCCAGGGAACACAACACCGTACTCCCCGCAGATCTTGCTGGTTGCCCTGGAAGGGATGGATGAACAATTGAGATTAAATGTAAGAAAGTACTGGGAACCTAAAGGGGTGGCGACAGTGGGAGATGTGTTGAAGGAGGGGTTACCCAATGATTTTGAGGAGCTGATGGAAGACACTGGAGTACACCGGGGGCCACACCTCATGTATTCCTGCCTTCTGAGGAATCTAAAACACAGATGGCTGGAGACCGAGGCGCCCTTAAATTAGACTGGACGATAGAGACATTCTAGGATGTATCAGAAGGAGGACACATGGTCTCTAGGATATATGAACTACTGATAGCCAAGATGGGGGAGGAGGTGGTGCAGACCAGGCAAAAATGGGCGGCAGACTGACAGGAACCAATGTCAGATGCAATGTGGATTAGAGTCATGGCGTACCACAAAAAGGTGTCTAGAAATACATGGTTACAGCTAATTCAATTATATGTGACCCATAGACCATATCTGACCACGAGCAGATTAGCAAAGTTCAACCAGACAGTAGCACAATCATGCCCGAAGTTTGGAGAGGTCAACGCAGATCTGGTTCACATGTTCTGAGCCTGCACAGAGATTGAGATTTTAGGGCGAGGCAGCCCAAGTAGTAGCACGGGCGAGTATCACCCTGGATATTGTATCCGCCCCTATCTTGTCTGTTGGGGGGTTTCACAAGGCCCAAGAGAGCTAGACATGTGAGCAAGGTTAAGGACTTGGCATATGTATTGGTGAAACTCAGGATAGCGATGGGATTGAAAGCACACTTGAGGCCAGTGGTCCAGGTTTGGTGGAAGGGCCTGTTGAAATGGGCAAATGCTGAGATTGTGATGTGGCAAGAAGCAGCAACAAGGAGGAACAACAGGACGGACGGGGGGGGGGGCTGGGGAGGGTTGGATGCCTGACGACAGCTGATAGCGGATGTAACTACTTCTGTGCAGTGCACTATAGACTCTGAGAATATACCCCGTAGGAGAGGTTGCTGGCGTCCGGATGGCCGCTCTGCAATAGTGAGATGTAACGGTGGGACTAATGGGTGCGATGTAGGCCGGGGAAGAGGTGGGGGATGTTGGGGGGGGGGGGGGGAGTGGGGAGAGCAGATGGTCATGATTCGAAGAGAAATGCAAAAATAAAAATTGTTTAAAAAAAAAAAAACATTGGTGTCTGGGCAAATTGCCTGGCTGCTAGCAAGGAGAAATGTGTACTGTAATTTGTACTGTAATTTTTGTATTGGGGGCAGCCTGAAGTGGTAGACTAGATCACAACAAACATGCACAAGGTGTCTTGTGTTTTAATTTTCAAAAGTGTAAGAATGGGAGTAGAAAAATTAGTGATATACATTTGGTGTGTGGGTAGTGGACCTGGCCCTCAGCAAACGCTAATGTGTACTCTGATTTGCTTATTGGGGAATGCGGCATGGCCAAAGCCTATGCCCCATGGATTTGGAGAATGGCCATGGCTGCAAGCCATGATCACTGGCCATTGGTTACATTATTAGGGTATAGTGGACACTGAGCTAGGATGCAGGGTAGGTGCAGTGAATAATCGGAGTGGTGTGGTTTGGCTGGGTCATGGTTGAGCCTTATGCCGTAGGCAATTGAACGATGATTTCCATCCCCAGCATGCACTGCTAATAACGACAGATGCACAAAATATGTTTTTAAAAGGAGGTTTATAGTTCTTTCATATATATGAAAAGAGAATTTATTAATAACTTATATACAGTGATGTAACACCATGAAACATTTTGACTTATAAAAACCTGTTAAATTGTCAGAATAAACGTGGTTAAAGAGATGTTACGGTTAAGATGCATCCTATTCTTGGCACTCCTCTGCTGCAGTAGTGTCCCACCTTGGCATCCCTTGGCATTTCCCTCCTGGGTTCTCATGAGCACTTGCCCATTTGTACTACCCCTTCTATTTATGCACTTCTCTAACTGCACAATGCATAGGTGCATGTATAGTTAAGAGAAATGCAGATGCAAAAGATTTGTAGAAGATTGTTAAGTGGCAGTTAGTGTGTGGAAGCTTAATATGGTCATAGGGTTATAGATACAGTTTTTGGAAGTGATTTGTGGATGGATGTGACTGTTTGAAAGCAGGCCTCAATGAGTGTTAAAAATATACAATTCAATATGTTAGAAGGGCTGCCCTGTGTGATGGTTTGCACGTGCCATCCGGGTCTTTTAATGACACATGGCCTGGAAAGGGGACTGTGGAGACCGTGGATAGTTAAAAAAGGTCCATCGACTATGGTCCTTGTTGTATGCTTGAGAAAAGTATTTGAGGCAGAAACTTGTTGGTTTATATTTTTCTCTAGTAGACAATTGTCCATTAGCACCCTGGGCAGGCAGAGCTAGGAACACAGGCTTGAACTGCTGCTTCAAGCCTGCGTTCCAAGCTGCCTGATGGCCAGCTCTCCCCGCCGCCATCTTCCCTCACCCCCTTAGTTCAATTTTTTTTTTCACCCGACACCCATCCGACTGAACTTATTTCGGCGGCGGCGGGTCCCTCACTTTGCCCGATAACTTGGGCTGCTGGGCCGTTCTCCTCCATTCCAGCCCCTCAGGGAAGAGGCACCAACTACTAATATGAAGGGGCAGGTGGACAGGGGAAGATGTTGTGCGTGTGTTACATATAAGGTAGGGGGAAGTGTTTCTCATGCTCCTTGATTACAGCTTCAAAAGCACTTAGAAATTGCCTCCCGCCCCTGCAGAGTGGTGTGTTGCAGTATATTCAGAGAACTGTTGTCTTCATAAGATATGGATCAACAGCCTCTTTTATTGCTGTCAGGGTAGCTGGTGGGATTGTGCCTCCCACAGAAGTAGATTTCGTGGTTACAGCATTGTTTGAGGAAGATGAGGTGGAAGATGACAGCCTACTACTTGCTAAGAAAAGAACAACCTTTCTGAGAGCCTTGTAGTGGTTGAATTTGGTGTGCTGGCGCATGGAGGTGGACCCATAGGAATACTGTCCAGGTAGTCCACGACGTTGCACTTGGTGCATTTTACTTTGCTAGCTTTAGCCTTTTGACACATTCCCAACAGTGGTAAAGAACTGCCACACCCATGATTCTCTCTGTGTGCTAGAGGTAGGCACTTCTTGTAACTCATATTGTTGGTCCTCTTCATTGTCTTTAGAAGTACTGCACTTTTTGTTGTTTTGTAGGTCCTCCAGCTGTTGGTTGTGGCGGTGGCTCTTGGGGGGGGGAGGGATGGTAATAGCTGATGACATTTTTAAGATAAATAGCAGTTTTGCTAATATTCTTCGAAGAATGTGCTTTATGCTAGATTGTTAATGGATAATGAGTAAGAATAGGTGTAGGAGCTGTACAAGGGTACATTTTGAGGTTCAAAGTTCCTAGATCAGCTGAAAATGCAGTTCCGAACTGTTGGCTTAGCACAGACCCATTCGCGAAGTGCGGATGCGTTCGCGGACACATCATCATGCCGCGCGCAAGCAATGACCTCAAATGTTCACGGACATCGACGAACACAAAACAGTTAAAGTTGCAAAAAGTGTATAGAATCGTTAAAATGATGCTAGAAGGTGGGGAATGGCAGAGTTTTAAGGTGAGACTTTATAAATTGGAGAAAAATGTTGCTATATCGGAGTAAGTATCATAATAGTAAGTTGTAGCAAATTCACGTGCACTGCTAAAAAGCCATGACATTCACTGAGAAAACATTGTTAAAGGGACTTTTTTTTTAAGTTGCACTAATAAAAACCTATGAAATTCACTGAAAATGTTTTGTTGAAGGGACGTTATGGTTACAAGTAAAACTGAAAAACCTCAGAAATTCCCCAGTTACGGTAAACAAAGCAACCATAACTCGCGCCACAACCGTGCACTGCTAAGACTAAAACCCAGGACATCAAAGATGACATCACAAATGTCATTGATGCTATATGCAACACACCTGCATGCACTATGCTATTCTGAACATTTTTCCAAGGTAACCCTGGCTCATGGCTTCACAGCATGGCCTGGCCCAATCTTTCAACCCTGCTTGAAGTGATGAGGAAAGCTAGAAACAGTAATGACACAGTACATATCAGATCAAGAGATTATGAAATGAATACCCTGACCAAACACATTAAAAAATAATAAAAATATTGCACTTAGTACTAATTTAGGTGAAACAAAAATAAGAAACCCAATTGTGCTAATATGCAGGCTTCCAGACAATGGGCATTTAAGGGGGGAGCCTTAAAATAGAAGTTTCATAATGCTGTAAGAGGGTGTAGGGAAGGTGGTCAGTATGAGAAATCCAGAATCTATCATAAAAACACTGCAGTGTTCTGAGGGGTCTGGCAGTATCTGGGCTTTATTACTGCTAGATCGATGAAGTCCTGGCAAATAGTGAGACAGAAACATTGCATGCTGTTCTTGAAATACAGTACCACATGTCCCTTGTTTAGAAATGTATTTCCTTTAAGAGATGGAAATGTTGTAGCTGGGCTAAGGCAAGCATGAGCTTTATTGAAGATACATTTTAATCACCCTCATGACCAAACTATGTTCACTTGCTGGTAGAGCCACTGTTCTCAGCTAACTCTCTAACTGAACTGCCTTTGGTTTTGGACATCCCAAGATTCCTTTCATGTTCCACTTGTGTTTTGTAACCCTGATGGAGGAACCAATCTGTCACCTCTCATCAACTAATTCATTTACTCTTCTGAAGCATTTCACTTCGCTGTTATACCCTGGCAACCCTTTATCACACATTTGCTTACTTCTGAGTAGCAGGAATCTTGCTATACACTCCATGTTCACTCATTCTCATCAACCCAGGTGGAGACATTGAGCATCTGTGCTTCATCGTTGGGTTGTACAACTGTAAATGTGGACAAGGCTTCCGCCACTATATTTAGTTTGCCCACAATCTGTTTGACAGTGAAATCCAGACGCTTTAGTCCAGTCATCAATCTTGCTATTTTTCTTGTGACTCCTTCAATTCCCTTGTTGAATAGTATGGCTTCCCACCGTTTATGATCAATTCAAACTTCTTGTTTTAACCCTAGCCACTGGGTTAGTATATACCAGTTTTACTCAGCTTACAAACTCCCGTCCAAAACCAAACATGTGCAGGGCGGCATACAGCCAATCCCACCGGACCTAGTCAAACACTTTTATAGGGGATTCCCAAGACTCAGTGCTATCAATAAAGTGATGCAATCGTCTCAGATTCCAGGTCATACTTCTGCCCAGCACATACCCAGTCTGATCCGGACGAACCAGCATCTGTACCACCCTTTTTTTAGTCTATTAGCCAATAGTGTAATTAATATCTTAATATCTTGATTAAGCATAGCCAAAGGTCTGTACAAACTACACTCTGACGGAGGCTTGTTGGGCTTGAGGAGAGAGATGATCATGGATTCCCTTATGGTTAATGGAAAGGCACCGGATTCCAACCACCTCTGGAACATATTCTATAAGTGCGAGCTAGGTCTGATACAAATTCTTTGTAAAACTTCCGTCAGAGCCTAGGGTCTTGTCTGTGGGTAAGGTTTGTATCGTGCCTAGCAACTCTTCCACTGTAATGGGTGCATCCAGCTCCTCTCGTTGCTTGCTATTCAGTCTGGGGAGGTCTATCTCAACCAGGACCTCACAATGTTTGCTCATGAGGTCTCTGTCGTACCTTTACACAGGTTCTGATAGACATCTCTGAAAATAGCGTTCATCCTTCCTGCGTGTAACACCAAATGCTTTGCTGTGTGCGTATTGAGTGGATGGGCCCACGCTGTGCCTCATTTTTGTTTGTATAGCTATGCCAGCAATTGTTACGCTCACCTAATATCCACGGGGGTGCCACACAATGCGGTGTGGGCGGCTGTGTGCTATTTTCGGGCTTTCTCTGCTTCGTTATTTGCTTGGTGGGGGTAGCGCCTATGACAGGAGAATGAAGTGATTAGGTATGGGTCCGTGGTGGGTGAACTCCCACCTCCCTCTGATCCTGAATTCCCTTCCCCTGGGGTTATTTCTCACCTTGGGTTTCTAGCTCTCCGTCCTGCTTCTCTGTGCAGGGGCGCGTTGGGAGTGCGGGCGTTCTGTTGGACATAGTTTCTTCACTGGTCGGTGGGCCCATGTATCGGGTCCAGACCGACTGTGACTCTGACTCTTCTTGCTGTCTTCAGGTGAGTTATTGTTTCTTTTCAGTTTCTAATCTGTGCCTTTCTCCTCCTGTTTTTTTTCTTCTTTTCGATGTTGCCTTTTCCGACTATGCAGTCTCTCTAATAATGTCTTTTGTTTCCGCAGGTATGGTTGCGGTTAGAGTTCTTGACAAGGCGCCGGATGAAGATGAGCTTGCATCACCGGCCGGCGAAAATTACAGGTAAGTGTTGATGCGCGGAGCGCAGCGCTGTTATTGGATTTATTGCGCGTGTTGCTAACCTGTGTTCTCTCTCCTCTTTCTCACCAGTACAGGTTGCTGTGATGTTCCGGAGTGGCGAGCGAGCGAAGCGCGGAATGGTTCCAGGATCCGCTGCTTACCCAAGTAAGTGTTGTTAGTAATGATGTCCTTGTTTCTTCCACCTTTGCAGGTTGCAGTGAGGTTCTGAGGTGGTGAACGAGTGAAGCGCAGAATGGCTTCAGGATCCGCTGCTTACTCAGGTAAGTGTTGTAGTAATGCTGTTCTTGTTTCTTCCAGGTCGGTGATCGCATCCAGATCGATTGGCTTCAGGATCGGGCCGAAGATAAGCAGGTAAGCAGGAGCTGGACACGGTGAGCGTTACGCTGCAGGAGAGTAGAATAACGCAAAGTGTGTGTTCCAGTTTGGGCGTGGCTTACATAGCCAGCCACACCTGAAGGCCCCGACCACACCCAAAACACTGGTCTGCACAGTTAAGTTCTAGGAACAGAACTGTGCTACATGCCTCCATGTTGGGTTTAGACCCATGACTGATGCTTGTCCTATTCCTGATAATGAGCCTGGTGCCAGAGGTGCAAGGGCTGACTCCAAGTGTTCTTTTTACGGTGTTTAAAGGCCCTTGGGGCCACTTTTAAGAGCTGTAGTCCCAATGTTGCCGGGGGGCTGTTATGCTTGAAGGGGTCAGGGGCATGAATCGTGACAGCAATCTGCCCGGCTTATACCCTTCTGCATGGTTTCTTTCAACATATCTAGAGTAGTTGTTTCTGCCCAACCTCTCCCAATGTTCCCAACATTTTTGCCTCAATTCCATTTCTCTTGCTATTTTACCGCTCGCACCTGCCCAGTCATTTGTCAAGCACTCTAGTTCTTTCTCTGCAGAGGCCAATTCTTTACTAATCGTTGCCTGGGGGCTACCAGACCTGGCGATGGCAGCCCCTCCAATGACCACTTTTTAATGCCTCCCACAAGGTGCAAGTAATGGGGACACTACCAGTGTTTTGTGTAAAGTACTCAGTGATACTAGGCCTAATACTATCCCGGAAAGGGTTGTCCTATAGGGATTCGCTCGTGAGGCTCCAGGTGGGTATCCGAGGTCGGTAGGAGGGGGGAATGATCAGATAAAACCCTTCCCTTGTATTCATAAGATTGCATTCATGGTCCATTCCCATGTCCACAAAAGTGTAGTCCAATCTAGTGTGGTGCCAAAAAGTGTGACTATTGCCTGGAGTCAGGGTGGCGCATCCTCCATATATCTAGTAGCTCAAAGGACATCAAGAGTGTTCTCGGGGACTTGGTAGGAGGAGACGGTTTCTGAAATTTGGTGTCTGACCTATCAAGTAAAGGTTCATAACACAAAGTCCCCCCAGCCCCATATAATACTGCTACTTCTATTTGGGGAAAGCCTTGGATATATAGTATGGAAAAACGCTGATGCGTTATGATTGGGGGCATATGTATTGATCAAGCAGATGTCTCTATTCTCTAAAAGCCCCCGTACCAGAAGCATTCTGCTCTCATTATCAGTTTTTACTTGTGTTGCCTTAAAGGGCATGTTGGGTGTTATCCAAATGAGTACCCCTCTAGCATACGCCAAATATGGTGAACCAAACACCTGCCTGTTCCACTTCCCCCATCAGCAATGATTGTTCTTCGGACGTCAAGTGGGTCTCCTGCAGCAGGGTGATATCGATTTTGTACCTACGCAGATATGAGTAGACCATATTCCTTTTGGCATACACATTCAGGGCCCTGACATTCCAGGTGAGTAAAGTTACGTCTACAGTCATCGGTACATTTTCTGCACAACATGACCCCATCCCTCGGGTCAGTCAAGCGGTGGGCGCCCCATCATGTGACCGTATATCACTCCCCACATTGTTCCCACCATGTGTCTTGGATAACAATTCAGGCAAAGCATAGCCCCAATTAACTTCCCCAACATTACCAACTTGTAACAGTCGCCCAGCATTATTGTCCCTGCTCGGGCGTGTCTGTCTCTTGCCTGTCCCTCCAGTAACCAGGCCGGAGGTCAGTGTGCAGTGGTAAGGCACAGAAACAGGTGCCCAAAAAAACCCACTTCTCGGGGGCAGGCTGTTGGCCGTAGCAAGCCTGACCGATAGTCATGGTGATAATGGAAAAAGTCTATAGACCTAACCCGCCTCCATAACACCAGAAGGACGAGTAAGAAAAGACCTTGCAGTTCATAGAAATTGTCAACCACTTCGTGACCGCGCTTGTCCCAGTGTCCACAACTTGCAATCTGTGATTGATATTGGGGTCCTTAGACGCGGCGAGAGATGAACATTCCTAATAGGCTCCATGTCATGGCTATTCAGGGGGTCTTGTCAGTTCCTCTTTCTCCTCCCTTGCTGACATCCCCATTCCCTGCTGGTCCATCCATGCTGGTGCTTCTTCTGGCGAGACGAAGAACAGAGCGTGGTTATTGTTTAAAACCTTCAAACGAGCTGGATACATCAACATGTATTTCAAACCAGTTTGTCTGAGCCGGGCTTTCGTCGCAGTAAAGTTCTCTCTGCTCTTCTGTACCTGAAAGGTGTAGTCTGGATAGACAGCACAATTAGTCAACGTTCTCCGCAGCGTGCCACCTTGTCTAGAGTATGACAGGACTTTCTCCCTATCTTTATAGTTTAAAACCTTTGCGATTATTGTTCTGGGTGTGGCGCCTGGAGGTGGACGTCTAGCAAGAGCCCTGTGATAGTCTAGTAAGAGCTCTTTCGTGAAGCCTTGTGACAGGTTGCCAGGTACAATTTCCTGCAGGAACACATTTTCTATGTACGTTGTGGGGTCCGGACCCTCCTCGCACTCTGGCAATCCAACTATGCGCATATTGTTCAGACATGCCCTCCCTTCTACATCTTCTGCCCTTTCTTCAAGCAGCTTGACCTTCTGTTGCAGGATGTGGCCCTCCGCATGAGTCTTGCGGATCTGCATGGTGTTTTCTGTAGTATGTTCAAGACCTGTGATCCTTTTAGCTAGTCTCCTCACATCTTGGCATAGAAGTCGAATGTCCACTTTAACTTCCTCTATGCTTGTTCCTAGGGAGGCTTTTAGGTCGGCAATGGCTTGCAGGACCCGGTTGTGCATCACTACAGCGTCCCCTTTGTCATCTTGAAGCGCCACCATGTTCTTTCCCTCTGTTGTCCAAGGGTGTCTGGCTATGCCATGGTTTGTTTGCTTTGGGAGGCATGTATCCTATTACGGTCACCGTGTGAGGCAGATAGGAGGCACTGCCACCTGTGTGGTTTCCTGGAAGATGGTAACCCGTCTGCGGCAGTCCTGCTCAGGTAAGGGCACATGTGCCAGACCATTCCCTCCATTGGCGCCTTGAGCGCAGGAAAGATTAGCGTTGGAATATAGCCGATCCACTTAGTACTAGTGTGCCCTGCTTTATGTGTGCGATCAGTGAAACCCGGACCATGGACGGACCAAAGCAGACTTAGGGCTTCCCACACCTGGATATACCCTGTGTGTGCCACTGGACTACCATCGAGCGCTCATGCCTGTACCGTCCAACTTCTGGATTCCAAACAGTACTCCCACTTCCCTGCTCTCCTCACGCTGTTGATTGCAAAGCGCACCGGGGTTGGGCCGTCCAGACCACTTCTACTGTTTGCCCACAGCTCACCCACACAAACAATGCACCCAGGAGAACTATCCGCTTTATTTTATTTTGTGCCCACCAAATATTCAGTGCTCCTGCAATGGACCCCATAAAGATGGCCGTAGGAGGGAGGTGCAAGTCTGGCAAAACGTGTACAGGGCTCTGTGCGGTGAGAGGTAAAGTCTAATGCTTATCTTGCCAACGAAAGACAAGTACGCAGCCAGTCAATGATTAGGCTGAAAAGTTGAAAAGTGAATGTAGGAAAAGGCTGGCGCTTCGTGATGGTGTGTTGTCACGCTCACCTGATTCCCACGGAGGCGCAGGTCTGGCTTCGAGTGCTGATGCTTCTTCAATGGTGAAGCGCAGGACTCTGAAGATGGACAGGTAGGGCCCCTCTACTCTGGCTTCTCTGGCTCGTAGGAATATTCCCCTGTGCGTGAAAAGGGAGTATTACCTACTGACTGATTAATGCTCAAGCCTACCACTCCCGTCCAACCCTCCACGACACCTTTCCACGATTCCCCGTGAAGTCTCACCTTAGGGTCTGGAAGGATGAGTTCTCCATCCTGCTTCTGATGCAGGGGCGCGTTGAAACCCAGTTACTTCACTGGATTGAGGTTTGATGGAAGTTCAAATAAGCTTGACTATTCAGGTAAGGAGCTGTAAGAGTTCTGTTGCAAGTTCAAAAGTTCAAGCTTAATAATAATGTTCATTGTCTTATTGCAGCAAGCGCTAACGCTTATGTCTTTTTCCCCTTAGGGGCCGGGGTTCGGAATGCCGGAGATATGGCGCCGACCCGAAGTGAAACGTGCAGTTCCAATAAATGACAGGTAAGTTCTGGATGAGCGTTCGGGTAATGTCTTTGCATTCGCTCATTCAATGTCTTTGTCTTTTTTCCCCATAGGGGCCGGGGTCCGGAATGCCAGGAAGCGGCAGGACCCGAAATGAAATGGGAATGACCCAACAGGTAAGTCTTAGAAGGAAACTGAGCTTTTCCTATTCCCTTCCTTCTCTCACCTTGTGTTCTTGTCTTTTTCTCTCTAGGCTCTGGGAAGTGGCTGCGGATCCAGATGATCGCTGCTGAAGATGGAGGTGCCCAGGAAAGGTGAGTGAAATGCAGCGCTGCAGCGATCGAAGCGAAATGCTTTTAAAAATGATGTCTTCCCTTTCAGGATCGTCGGTGTGATGTCTCCGTGATACAGCTTTAGCAGGTAAGGTCTTCTTTCTCTCCAATTCTCTCTTATCTCCCTTTGCAGGTGACCCAGGATGCTGACAGGCGTGGCTGAAGTCCAGATGCAGGAGCTGACACGGTGAGCATCCAGCTGCGAGGAGCAGAACAACGCGAAGCATGAGTTGCTGATCGGGCGTGGTTTAAATAGCTTTGGAAGAAGTTCCAGGTATGTATCCTTCCACCGATCAGGTATGTATCCTTCCCCGACCACACCCAGGTGGAAAGTAGTCCCATAGGTAAAGTAGTTCCATTCAGGCCTCAAGAGGGCCTGGATGTAGCAGCATGGTCTGCATCAGGTAAGTGCACATTAAAACACTTGAACACATGTCTAGCTTTATGAGCCTGGCGCCTGAGGCGCCAGGACAGGGGTCCAACATGAGCCTGGCGCCTAAGGCGCCAGGACTGTGTCCAAAGGGCCCCAGCTTGGGGCCGCTGGCACTTCCCTGGGGGGAATGATGCCTGCCTCTGGGGTTGCTGGGTCGGACCTGGCTCCTTGGAGGTAGGCATCATGACATGTGTGCGCACTTGCCGCCTTAGTTGACTGGATTAGTCCCTGCTGCCCGGGAGAGACTTCTCTGTGTTCCCAGAGCACCCGAGTGGCAAGCAAGCACTCTCCGCACCGCGCAGGGTCACAGATTACTTCTACCGGCCCGGGAGTGCCCAGCGGCACTCTCACCTCCGAATATGACGGGGCCAATCATCGGGTCGTCCCTCTTAGCTTCTACGCCTCAGCTCCTCTTCCAGCAGCAAACCGCTTTCTCCACACGCCACTTCAAACACCTCGGCAGTCCAGTCCGCACACAGGTGCCATCTTGTTTTAACACATCCACACAAACCCTGCATCCTGCAAAGATTTCTCTCATTCTTCGCACGCAGCTGCTTTGAATATTCCTCAGTGCCGATCCCTCACATATTGGTTGTGCAGTCGTCGCAAAGCCGGGTCAAAACTGTTGCCATAGACTGTCCTTTCAGCACACCAGTAACTGATTAGGCAGGAGCTGTCACGAGAGACTGTTTAATCCATGGCTACAAGCCACACCCCTCCTCCAAAACAACTTAATACTGCTTTGGGAGTTTATAATAAGATGCAGAATAGTTGGGAGTGCACAATCGATTCGAAGAACAAGTTACTTACCCCTGGTAATGTTCTTTCGACTGGTTGTTCCCCCCCCCACCCACATATTCCTGATCGCCCTCCCAACCTACCCCACTGTAGAATTTCTGAGCTTTAGATTTTATGCTCTTTTAAGGCCTGATAATTAAAGGCTTTGTCAGTGGCGGTAATTCTGCATATGGGAAGCGAAAAAACAGAACTGAAGCCAATGTGCACTGCAAGTGATATATGTACTCGACGATGACGTCAACCTAGATGGAAGTCCTCAATGGACATCTGGTCGACCGCCTGGACGCACAGCACCCTCTGCAGAGAAGAATGCTGTTGCTGGAAACAAAGATATCATAAGATGAGGAATACGTGGGAGGAACATCCAGTCGAAAGATAAATAGAGTTCATAAAGGAAATTTGAATAGCTCCAACATAAGTTCTCCCAGGTAAAAGAGCTCTGGTTCCGGAGGGTGGCTTTCTTTCCCTGGGTTCTTCCTCAATATAAACGATTCTTCGACCGAAAAGTTCTCCAAAGTCAAAAAGCCTTGGCTCCAATGGCTGGTTCCCCTCCCCTGGATCCTGTCTCAATACAAAAACATTATTCTCACTCTAACAGTTTTCTGTGTCTTTCTTGGCCCACATCAATACTGTTATTTACATAGCTGTTTATCCTTTTAGTTCCATGACTTTCATAAGTTCCTTCTTGTTTAGCAAAACACAGTTTTATATCCTTTCTTGTGACTTTCTGTAACTTTTCAACTGCCTGGTATACTCCCCTGCTAGGACGTCTTGGGCACTTGTGATTCCCTGGTATACTCTCCTGCCAGGGTTTTCTTGTAATTCACACACACTTGTAAATGCCTAGTTTACTCACCTGCCAGGACTTGTTAATTTCACATGTGGTTCTCTCTTTTGGTATCTTACATCTCCTTGATATATCATCTTCTTCAGGTTCTGGCCATATTTGCATTCCATACATTCATATACGCTTGGGTTCCTTATTGGCAATATGCCTTCTTGTTTTTCAATCAGTCTCTTCATTGCCTATGTTTGCTGCCCACAATCCACTCTGGAATGCTCTTGTGCCTTTCTGGTCTCTCGCGTGGCTTTGCTTCTGCACGCCTGTCTTGCTCCAGGTCCCGGTAGGTGAAACAATGTTTTCTTTTGTTGTCGAACGCCCAGGAGTCTTCCACTGGCTCATGGTGTGGCTGCAGTGGGTCCTTCCATCATCGCGTTCCTCGCTGGTGAGCCGCTCGGCTCTGCCACACCGGTTCGTGCTTCCAAGCCTCGCAGAGCAGTGCAACAACTTTTTCCAAACAGCAGCAACCCCTTAGCGTTTGTCTTTGAATTTTAAATGTGCCGCACACATGTGCTTTACGAAAACAACTAGAATGCCCCTTGCGCTTGAGGCTCACTCTGCTCTGCATTGTTCTTTTGTTCCTCCTCATTGCAATTTTTGGGTGATTGTGGGAAAAGGAAGGACTAAAGTATAGCTTTCTGAATTAACCATCCTCATTAAAGCGTTGCTTATGAAGAAGAAATGCAATATGATGGAAAATGGATTGGTCTTCACAGAAAAGGAACATTTACATGGACCTTTTTGATTTGATGTACGAAGAGAGAATCTTTTTGGTTTTCCAAGCAGAAGGTTGTTTGTTTATTTATATAGCGTGCCAACCCCTCAGGTGTCTGGGTGCACTGCAGCATAGCATATGCAGTTACAAGGATAGACCTAATCATTTACAACATGGCATATACAGTTACAAAATACAGACTTAAACATTTACAGGAGGTCATTACAAGTGCGTTTCTGATATGTACAAATTAGCGGGTTAACACATTTGACATGCCTCGTGAGAAAAGAGCCAGGTTTGTAAATTCTTTGTGAAACTGTAGTAAGATGGTTCATCTCTTAGGTTGACATGGAGAGAGTTCCATAGTTTATCTGATAAAATGGGGCATCTACTGCCCCCTGCTTTCTGTAGCTTGTATCTAGGAACTTTGAGACTGTGTAGCTGTTGGCATCTTGTGTGTCGGTCTGATGTGTTTCTGAAAAATTTGCATGCCACGTACTGAGTTGGAAAGGCATTTATAGGTAAGCATTAAGGTTTTGAATGCTTCTGTCTTTGACTGAATGCCATTGGGCGTTACGTCTTGCTGCTGAAATATACTGGGTTCTCGGGATATTGAGCACAGTTCTTATCGTATTATTTTGTATTATTTGTCATTTTTTTTACATTACGCTTGCTATTCCCTAGATACAAGGCATTACAATAGTTTATTTTATTTTTTTAAAATTTGTTATTTTTGTCGGCAGAGGTTCACAAGGCACATACGTCAAGACAACAAATAATTAAAGCAAGCATAGCATAAAACATTGTAATGGTTACAGAATACATTTCCAACAGTGGATATAGAGCATCAACAATACAGAAATACACAGCAATAATCACGGTGCATGAGTAGAGACCGGAGATAAGCCGGAACCGGGCGTGTTCTCACTTTGATTGTTGAGATATGTGTTAAATTCGCTCCAGATGTCCTGGGGCGAGACTGGGCGGGCAGCATTGTCAGGTATTCCTCCTCACAGTTCCCCGACCATGTGAGCATACCCAGCCATTTCTGAGAGGCCGGTGGGGAGGAGCGCTTCCAGTTCTGAAGCATACATTTTTTGGCAATCATGCAGCTTATATTCAAAATTTTTCAAATGCTTTGTTTCGTCAGACCCCAAACAGAACCGCCAAAGGATCGGGATCAATTACAGTTTCAGTTACCGCACTCAGTGTATGGAGGACACTGTCCCAGAAACCAGACAATTTGTTACAGGTCCAGAACATATGCAAGTGATCAGCATCCACCGCCCTACAACGCGGGCAGAGGTGCACCTCAGAACGAGCAAACCCCGATGTCCTGCGTGGCGTATAGTAAAGCCTATTGAGGAGCTTGTATTGCATGGCACGGAAACGGAAATTGAGAGACACTTTTTGTGTGTGGCAGCACATATCCTCCCACAATTCATCAGAAATTTCTAGACCCGGTTCAGCTGACCATCCGTCACGCGCCCTAAGAGTAGGAATGGGGATGATATCTAGTAGGATTTGATACAGCGAAGAGACGATGCCGCGTGCACCGCCCGAGTTGGCGATGTAGGCTATCGCTGGGTTGTCTGGGGGCTCATCCGGAAAGGAGGGCCACATGGTGCGGAACGCGGCGCGAAGCCTGTAGTATTGGAGAGTCTCTAGGGGAGATCTGGTGTGCCCTGGCCTCCAGGTCTGGGGGCCTATGAATTTGCCGTCGGGATAGAAGTCGGACAGGGCCTGATACCCCAGCGTACCCCAGTGTCGTGCCAAAGCGATATCAAGTGTGGGTTCCAGGCCCGGAAAGGCCCACACGGGAAGCCATTTGTAATATGGGGAGGGCCCACTTGTCGAGTGTAGTAGACGTGACCAGGCATACAGGGTCGCAGCAATGGGGTCAACGGAGGAATCAGATGTGTAGCGTCGGTGTAGTATCAGGGACTTTAAGTTGATACCAGCGGAGGCAAGCCGTTCCAGTTTGACATGTGGGCGCACTGGGGAATCCGGGTACCGATGAGTAGCATGCTGGGCCTGGGCCGCGATCCAGTACAGTTCCAGGTCCGGAGCAGCAATACCACCCCGTCTGTATGAGAGTGCCATGTCAGTCCACTTTTTGCGCACCGCACCGTAGTGCCAGAGAAATTGCGCGCAGAGCTTATGCAATTTAGTGAAGTAAGCCCTCCCGGGCCATATAGGAATGTTGCAAAAGGTGTATAAGAGCTTGGGGAGCAAGATCATTTTCATAAGGGATAGACGACCAGCGACGGACAACGGGAGAGTGCGCCAACGTGAAATTTTTGTCTCAACTGTTCGTGCTACAGCTGAGTAGTTATCGGCAAGCAGGGTGGGCTTAGTGAGGGACATCTGCACCCCAAGGTATCTCACACCCTCAGGGGCCCAGCGCAGGGGATACTCGGTGGTGGGCTGCCATGTAGCTTTAGTGAGCGGTAAAATCTCCGATTTGTAATAATTAATCGTAAATCTGGAGTGGGTGCCAATCCGGGTGATGTCTCTCAGTATGGGATCCAGATGGGCTGTGGGGTCTCTGATGTATAATAGGACATCGTCAGCATCCAGGGATATTATTTCAGGCTTGTCAACCAATCGTACTCCTTTACGCAAGTGCCATGCTCAGATAAAGTCCGCCATCGGTTCTATCACCAATGCGAAAAGGATCGGGGAGAAGGGGCAGCCCTGTCTGGTGCCTCTGAATAGAGTGAACATCTTGGATGTTAGTGAGTTGACTCGTACCCACGCAACGGGGAAGTGTACAAGAGTTTAATGAACCCTATCATGTTAGGGCCGACGCCCATTGTTTCGAGGACCAGACACATATATTTCCAGGAGACCATGTCGAAGGCCTTCTGAGCGTCCAGCGTAACCGCTACGGCCTGGACGTCTTGGTCTATATGGGACATGACATTAAATAGTCTCCTGATGTTATGGGAGGTGGACCTACCGGGGACAAAGCCTGCTTGGTCCTCTTGTATCAAGTGCGTCATGATGGGCAGAAAGCGGTTAGCAATGATCTTAGCAAAGATCTTTGTATCTAGGTTCATGAGGGAGAGAGGTCTATAAAACCCACACTCGTCCTCAGGTTTACCTGGTTTGAGCAGTACCATGATGGCCGCTTCCCGCATGGAAGGGGGAAGGATAGTCGCTCGGAGTGCCTCATTCCATACCTCCAACAGCCGGGGGGCCAGAATAGCCACTGCTCTCGATAGAAGTCCGCCGTGAGGCCGTCAGGTCCCGGCGCCTTGCCTATGGGCAAGTCTGAGATAGCCGATACTATCTCGTCTAGCGTGAACGGGGTATCCAGCTGGTCTCGGGTCTGTGGGGAAATTTCCGTGGTGCTGATCTGGTCAAGGAGTTCTCGCATACGTTGTTCAGTGTGCTGTACGGGCTGGGAATAAAGAGATCTATAGAACTCGGTGAATATATCAAGTATTCGATGGTCCGCCCATTGAGCGTCACCGTTCTGATCTTTTATGGAAGTGATCTGCGTGCGGCCCAGTTCCCCCCTCACAAGTGTCGCAAGTGTCTTGCCGGGTCTGTCCACCTCTCCATATTTCCTAGCGGCCTGCGGGCAGCTGAAATAATGAACTTCGCTGGTCGCTAAAGTGTTGAACACCTGGAGCTCGTCAGAGATATGGGCCAGAGTAGTGGGGTCAGATCCGGAGGAGCAAAGCCTTTTCAGTTTGGCCTCAGATCGTCCCAGGGTGGCCCTAATAGCTTTCAACACCCCTGCCTCTCGGGAAATAGACATGCCCCTAATGTAAGCCTTAAATGCCTCCCATCTGACCGCTGCGGTCGTGTCTTGAAGAGAGTTGAGCTCAAAGAAGGACTCAATGTCCGCTAAAATCTCAGATTTAAACACAATGTCTTTTAGAGCTTCAGACTTAAAGCGCCAGGTGCAGAGTGTTGGGATGGGAATTCCCAGCCCTAAGGACAGTATGATCCGAGAATGTGCGGGGCAAAATGCGTGTATCCTCCACCCTACCCATAGCATCTCTCGAGACCAAAAACAGATCTATCCTGGATGAACTATCATGTACAGACGAGTAATAAGTGTAGTCCCGCTGCTGGGGGTGAAGTGTTCTCCAGGCGTCGCAAATATTAAGCAACTGCATGTGGCCATGCAGCCTGTGCGCCGCGCTAGACAGGGCTCTGGGTGTAGTGGCAGTTCTGTCCAGGGCCGTGTCGAGTATAAGGTTCAGGTCCACCCCCCCCATATGATCTGCACTCCCACAAATCCCAGTAGTATGGTAGTTACAGTATCAAAGAATTCCGGAGAATCTACATTGGGACAGTAAGTGTTAACCAGCAAGTACTCTTTATTGACCAGTGTGCAGTGTATTATAACATAACGGCCCTCGGGATCAACATAGCTTTTATGCAGCACAAACTTAATTGATTTGTGGATCATTGTGAGAACTCCCCTAGATTGTGTGGAGTAAGAAGTAAAGAACCTGGCAGAACCCCATGATGGGGCAACAGCTCTCGGAATGAGGCCATCGGAGTGTGTCTCTTGTAAAAGCAATATCTTACATTTGTGTCTGTTAGCATATGCAACAATCTTGCGGGCCTTAGTGTGGTTGCTCAGCCCCGAATGTTCCAGGACATTATGACTGTAGCCATGTCAGAGGAAGGTATCTACAGACACAGTACCCATAAATCAGTGAACATCCCAGCTCCCGTGATGGTATGAGCTCTCAGTGTTGGAACAGCAAGTGGGCGTGGGGCCCTTCAGCATGCGCGCTGCGAACCCTTGTGTGCCTTTTTGTAAAACAACCCCTTTCCCACACCCCACCCTCTCCACTAACCGTGGATCAGCAGTGTAAAGATCACCCACCCCTAACAAAGCACAGTTGGACCGTCCCCAACCTGGCCCAATTTTCCCCGGGGCCCAACTGGGGCCAACACGCACCAAAAAAATGAGAAAAAACAGTGCAATCGCAATGGGGTGCGCCGTTGCCGTGCACCAGCACTCTTGGAGCCAAATGGCTCAGTTGCAAAACGAGCAGTGGTGGCAGACTCGCAGCACAGGCCCCGCCGGCTAAGCGGGTAGTCGCGGACCGTACACGAGCCCCCGCGGTTCCGAAATAGACCAAAACAGTTTTGACAGTCAAATATCGTACATCCCTGCATCTCAAATGCGGGGAACGGAGTATATAACTGAGAGATCAAAGACCTGAACGATAGGAGAACAGAAATTGAGGTAGGACAACAGAACAGTGTGAGACCAGCTCTGTGAAGTGCGTTGTGAGGATGTGTGCACAAGCTCTGCAGCACGCAAGGCCTGCAGGGGCAGAGCGTCACAGTAAACAGAGCAGCCTTACCAGTACCACAGTGCAGATTGAGTAAACAAGTTCAATAAGTGTCCACAGTCCGCGCCAATCACAGTTAAGTAGCGTCCACTCAGCCTTCTCCAGAGCCCTGAAGCGGTATTTGCATCTCAATGAATTTCACCGCCTCGTCCGGGACTGTGAAAAAGTACAATTTGCCATTATGAGTGAGCTTGAGATGAGCCGGGAATAAGATGCCGTACGGTACATTGCGTTCCCTTAGCATTTTCTTGACGCCGAGAAATTGGCGTCTCTCCTGCTGTACCGCCACAGAAAAGTCTGGGAAGATCCTGATGACATGAGACTCCAGTCGCAGCTCCCCTTTCTCCCGCAACAGGCGAAGAATGAGGTCCCTGTCACAATAATTAAGAATCTTGGCTATAATGGGTCTGGGGATGTCGCCAGGTCGGGGTCGCCGGGCAAGGGCCCGGTGAGCCCGCTCCACCGTGAAGTAAGGGGAAAGGTCTGGATCCCCCAGCAAGTCCTTGAGTAGTTGTTTGACTGCATCTTCCATGCGCCCCTTCAGGGCAGTTTCAGGGACCCCAATGATGCGAAGATTGTTTCTGCGGGAGCGGGACTCCAAGTCATCGCATTTTGCTTTAACACTCTTCATACGCGCGATAAGGTGGCTACTGTGTCCTAAAGTATCGCATCTTCATTAGTGGAGATCCGGCCTTCGGCCTCAGTGATTCTCGATCCAGCCTGGTCTACCCGGGTCTTGAGCGAAGCGACATTCGCGTGGATATCGTCAAGCTTCTCATGAAAGGACACAAAGTTCTTAGCCATCGATTCCATCATGGCAGTGAGGTCCGGCGCCGCCACCCCTGAATTAGGGTCGTTGTCATGTTCTTCCTGCGGAGGCGACGTGTGGCCCACCTCCGGTCGGGGGGACCGTTTTAGCGAATTTGTCCATAGCACCCCCTTTAGCAGCTCCTTTGGAGCGACTCGACATGGCCGGAACCAGAGGGCACGACAAAGCCCGGTCGATGAAGCTAGTGAGTCGGGTATGGAAGAGATCCTGTGAGGGCACGATAGCAGTCCCCGCTGGCTCGCGCCAGGCAGCCCAGTCCAGGCCCACCGCGGTCGCAGATGGGGCGCCGGCACGCCTTAGTCGTCAGCGGCCTAGGCCCCTAGCGGGAAGGACCGTCCGGCGGGACCGGGGCAGGAGCGAGCCGGCCCACAAGTGTAGTGTGTGCCCCAGGTGTCAGGGCAGAGCAGCCAGCTGTCATGATGCCTGCCCCCAGAGCACTGGGACAGGCCCAGCACCCCCGGAAGCAGGCATCATGCCCTCAGGAAAAAACCCAGCGGCCCCTAATAGGGGCTCTTTGGACTTTGTCCTAGCGCCTTTGGCGCCAGGCTCATATTGGACATCAGTCCTGGCGCCAAAGGCGCCAGGCTCATAAACGAAGATGTTTGGTGCACTTACCTGACGCAGACCATGCTGCATAAAGCCTCAAGCCAAATAAGGCTTAGGAGGGACTACTTTATTAAAGGAACTATTTTACTTGGGCGGGGACCGTGGAAGAATACTTACCTGGGACTTCTTCCAAGGCTATTTAAACCACGCCCGGACTGCCACACGTGCTTTGCGTTGTTCTGCATCTAGCAGCTGGACGCTCACCGTGTCTGCTCCTGCATCCTGACTTCTGCCACGCCTGCCAGCATCCTGAATCACCTGCAAAGGAAGGGAACAAGAGAACAGAAGAAGGAAAAGGCCTTACCTGCTAAATCTGCATCCCAGAGACATTTCGCCGACGATCCTGAAAAGGAAGACATTTATTTTTAAAAGCACATCGCATCGATCGCTGCAGCGCCTCATTCTACTCACCTTACAGGGCGCTTCCATGTTCTGCAGCGACCATCCGGATCCGCAGTCGCGCCCCAGCGCCTAGGAGAAAAAGACAATAACGAAGGTGAGAGAAAGAAGGGGAAAAGGGAAGCTAAATCTCCATGTTAAGACTTACCTGCTGGGTCATTCCCTTTTCATTTCGGGTCCGCGCCGCATCCAGGCATTTTCGGACCCCGGCCCCTAAGGGGAAAAAGACATCAGCGTTAATGAGCGAATGAAAAGACATTACCAAGACGCTCATTAAAGACTTACCTGATTTCCACAATGATTTCACCTCTCATCTCGGGTCGGTGCCTGTTCCCCGGCATTCCGTACCCCGGCCCCTATGGGGAAAAAGACACTAGCATTAGAACATTAATGCATGGACACAAGGGGAACCACTTATCAAAAACTTACCTAGAAGCCAAGCAAGTTTGGTTCTCACCAATCCGAAAATCCAGTGAAGTAACTGGATACCAACGCGCCCCCGCATCAGAAACCACCAATACGGAAATCCAGTGAAGTAACTGGATACCAACGCCCCCTGCATCAGAAGCAGGATGGAGAGCTCGTCCTTCCAGACCCTAAGGTGAGACGCCGTGGGGAAGCACAGAAGGGTTTTGAGGAGGGTGAGAGAGGGGTAAGTGGGAGGCCGACGCATTACCCCGCAGACAGCTAATCCCCTATTTCCACCTACAGTAGGAAACTTCTGCGAGCCAGACAAGCAAGATTTGGGTGTCCGGTCCAGTCTGTCTTCCGAGTCCTGCGCATCACTTTAGAAGAGGTCACAGCAGCTCAAACCAGGCCAGCGCCTCCTTGGGATTCAGGTGAGCGTTACAGAACGCGAAGCCTTCCTACAAATTCCCACCCAGGCGCTATGGAAACTTCTGAGACAGATCAGTTGGCCCAGTTACTGGGGGAATTACGGGCCGAAGTACATGCCGCTCGTCAAGAGACTAATGCCCTCAGGAGGGAATTAATTGTATCAAAGGAAAGAACTGATGACCTGGCCAGACAGCTTTTGCAAGGTCAAGCTGGACAAACACCTCTACCCGGTTCCGGAGGGAACCCCACTCCTGTGGTTTCCAGTAACCCTGTGCAGATTAATCTACTTGGAAACATGCCGCTGGCCCCACCCGAACGCTTTGCTGGGGACCCCAAACGATTCGCCGTATTCATGAATCAGTGTCGTTTGCACTTCTTATGCAGACCTGGGGCCTTCCCTAATGATCAGACCAAGGTAGCCTTTGTATTGTCATATCTCAGCGGCTGTGCTGCCGATTGGTCAGTTCCACTGGTTACTCAAGATGACCCAATTCTCCGTGATTTTCAAGGATTTCAAGCAAGCATGGAAAGGTTATTTGCTCGACACTCTCAGGGGCAGGCTCTGGATGACGAACTTCTATCCCTGCGACAGGGCAATCAGGACCTCCTATCCTACATTGCAACCTTTAATAGACTAATTATGGAAACTGGGTAGCCATAGGATAAAAGAATCACATTATTTTATCGAGATCTACGCGGAGAACTTAAAGACGTCTTGGGCCAGGTTGTAAATCCGCCCCAAGAATGCACAGAATATATAGACTTAGTGGTCCAATTGGATCACAGACTTCAAAACAGAAAAGCAGATCGATCCAAGTTTGAGACACGGGTGTTGGTCAAGACCCACGCTAAACCCAAGGGTGCTGATGTCTCTGAGCCTATGCAAATTGGAGGGGTTACAGGACCTTTAACTCAAAAGGAACGTGAAAGGAGGCGGCAGTTAAAATGATGTCTTTACTGTGTGAACTCTGGACACTTTCTACGAGATTGCCCAGCAAAACCGCCCAAGAAGGTGGTAGGCGCCGCTGATAAAAACCATGAAGACTCTGTTTCAGGAAACAACTCCGCCCGACAAGTGTAGGGGTCCGCTTGCCGAGCTTGAAAACTAACTCTCAGACCTCGCATTTCATTGTGCCAATGGTTTTCGTAGATCCGGAACAGCCTAAGCGGTTGCATGCAATAAAGGCATACATCGATAGTGGGGCTATAGGAAACTATGTGGATCGTGAATTGGTCTCTAGGATTAACCTCCCTCTGCGTCTTAAAACCAGCAAAGATGTCATCAGCACAGTCGATGGAACTGAAATTGCCTCTGGACCGGTAACACATTCCACTACTGAGGTGACTCTTATTGGTCCGGACGGCCATCGGGAGGCACTTGTGTTTGATGTAATCAAGGCTCCACAATTTCAGGTTATTCTTGGAATTCCTTGGTTAGAGACACATAATCCTCGAATTGATTGGCGAGCTAAGAGAATAACCTTCCCGGATTGTGCACAAACCTGCTACCCAGAAAATCTGAAGATTAGTCTAGCATCTGTAACCTCTGCCTCCATGCAACTACCTCCGGAATACCAAGACTTTCAGGACGTCTTCCAAAAGGAACAGGCCAACACGTTACCTCCCCACAGATCGTACGATTGCCAAATCGATCTGGTGCCCGGTGCACAACCCCCTTGTAGCAGGATTTATGCCCTTACCGAACCTGAGAACCTGCATTTGAGACAATATTTGGATCAATACCTAGCCAATGGTTTTATTCGCCCGTCAAAGTCCCCGGCATCCTCGGCTTTGTTCTTCGTGCCCAAAAAAGAAGGCGACCTTAGAACTTGTATCGACTACCGCGCATTGAACCAGATAACGGTTAAAAACCGTTACCCTCTGCCTCTGATCCCTGAACTCCTTGACCAGGTGAAGGACGCTTGCATATACACCAAGATAGATCTCCGGGGGGCTTATCATCTGGTGCGATTAAAGGAAGGCGACGAATGGAAAACCGCCTTCCATACAAAATACGGATTATTCGAATACCAAGTGATGCCTTTCAGGTTGTGCAGCGCGCCTGCTGCCTTCCAATTCTTCATGAACGATGTCCTTCGGGAACTCATCGATGTTTGTGTTGTGGTATATATCGATGACATTCTTGTATACTCCTCTTCGGAATCTGATCACAGAAAGCATGTCCGGGCCGTCTTTGAGAAATTGCGTCAGCACAAACTGTTTGCTAAGCTGGAAAAGTGTGTTTTCCATACCACCGAGGTAGAGTTTCTCGGATTCATCCTGACACCTAATGGGGTCCGAATGGACTCACGGAAAGTGGAGGCCATCCTCAAATGGCCATCTCCTAGTTCGGTGAAAGGGGTCCAAAGCATGCTTGGTTTTGCCAATTTTTATCGCAGATTTATTCCGGAATTTTCACGTGTAGTACAACCCATCACTGCACTCTTGCGGAAAAATAAACGTTTCGAATGGACCAAGGAAGCTGAACAGGCCTTTCAGGAATTGAAAGCTAAATTCATGTCTGCACCTATTTTGAAGCACCCGCATCCCGATCTCCCATACATAGTCGAAACTGACTCATCCAGTTTAGCCATGGGAGCTGTCCTGTCTCAGAGAGACCCTGAAACCAACCAACTGCATCCTGTAGCATTCTGGTCCAGAAAGTTCTCACCGCCTGAGGTAAATTATGCAATAACCGATAAGGAATTATTAGCCATCAAGTCCGCCTTTAAGGATTGGCGGCATTATCTTCTTGGCGCCAGGCACACCATTACCGTGATCACTGATCACCGAAACTTGCAATACTTAAAGACTGCCAAGGCTCAATCGTCACGTCAGCTCCGATGGGCTTTGTTCTTTGCTGAGTTCGATTTTGTAATCACTTACCGTCCCGGCTGTAAGAATGGCAAAGCAGATGCACTATCTCGAATAGGAATGGGAGAAATAGACACTAATTCAGAACCTGTGCCGATCATTCCCGAACAAAGAATTTTGGGATTAACCTCCTTACAAACCTTCGAAGACATTCAAGCACGAGTAAAACAACTCCTGGACCCTATGGCCTTGCAGGATTGGATCCAAAGAGGATCTTACTTTTCGGTCAACAATGGCCTACCTTACTTCCAAGGACGCTTATTTCTGCCAGAAAAGGAATTACAAGAACTGGTTATTTCCCGTCATCATGATGCCCTGATGGAAGGACATCCTGGCATTGCCAAAACTGAGGAAAAAATTAAACGACAATTCTGGTGGCCTTCCTGGCTAAAGGATATTAAATCTTTTGTGATGTCCTGTGGAGTTTGCGCCCAAAACAAAGGCCAAAAGACAAGACCCGCCGGTCTTCTTCAGCCTTTATACATTCCACCAGCGCCTTGGCACACCTTATCACTAGATTTTATCACAGACCTGCCCCCTTGTAATGGATACAATACCATTCTGGTTGTGGTGGATTTATTTTCAAAAATGGCTCATTTTATTCCGTTGAGAGGATTACCTTCAGCTTCTGTCCTTGCCAAGGAATTCCTCGAAAATATTATCCGTTTGCATGGATTCCCGTCCATATTAGTCTCCGACCGGGGAAGCCAGTTTATTTCACACTTTTGGAAAAAGTGTTGTCAACTGGCACACATCGACGTAAGACTCTCAACCAGCCACCACCCACAGACCGATGGTCAGACGGAGAGAACGAACCAGACCCTTGAACAATACCTACCGTGTATGTTGCACCAATCGGAGGGTAATTGGAAGGATTTGTTATGGGTGGCCGAATATGCATACAATAACTCGGTGCACTCTGGAACTGGGCAAATCCCCTTTTACACCCTATATGGACATCACCCTCGTACTTCAGACCTGGACTCTCCTCTGAGCCTCGAAATGCCCGCAGAGGACCATTTGCATTCCACTATAACTCAAGCCTTCAAGAATGCAACTGCCCATTTGCAACAAGCGAAAGAGAAATACAAGAAAAATGCAGATCAGCATCGGAGGGAGGCGCCTTCATACCAAGTAGGAGATCAAGTATGGTTGGCTACAAAACATTTATCGCTCAAGGGACCTCGAACTTTTAATCCAAGGTATTTAGGCCCTTATTCGATCAAAGCTATCATTAATTCAGTGGCAGTCAAGCTCCAGCTGCCAACCAACATGCGGATTCATCCTGTTTTTCATGTGTCACTTTTGAAACCAGTGCAACCAGGAACCAGATTAATAAAGCCTCCAGAACCAATTCAGATAGATGGGGAACCTGAATTCGAGGTAAAAGACATTTTGGATTCTAAAATCTCAAAATCAAAATTTTTCTATCTAATTGATTGGAAAGGGTATGGGCCTCAGGAAAGGTCTTGGGAACCCAGCGACCACGTACATGCACCTCGGCTGGTAAAGAGGTTCCATCGGAATTTCCCAAACAAACCGAAACCTCCAGAAGGAACGACCTTGGGAGGGGCCTTGGGGGGAGTGCTGTCATGATGCCTGCCCCCAGAGCACCGGGACAGGCCCAGCACCCCCGGAAGCAGGCATCATGCCCTCGGGGGAAAAAACCCAGTGGCCCCTAATAGGGGCTCTTTGGACTTTGTCCTGGCGCCTTTGGCGCCAGGCTCATATTGGACATCAGTCCTGGCGCCAAAGGCGCCAGGCTCATAAAAGAAGATGTTTGGTGCACTTACCTGACGCAGACCATGCTGCATAAAGCCTCAAGCCAAATAAGGCTTAGGAGGGACTACTTTATTAAAGGATCTATTTTACTTGGGTGGGGACCGTAGAAGAATACTTACCTGGGACTTCTTCCAAGGCTATTTAAACCACGCCCGGACTGCCACACGTGCTTCGCGTTGTTCTGCATCTAGCAGCTGGACGCTCACTGTGTCTGCTCCTGCATCCTGACTTCTGCCACGCCTGCCAGCATCCTGAATCACCTGCAAAGGAAGGGAACAAGAGAACAGAAGAAGGAAAAGGCCTTACCTGCTAAATCTGCATCCCAGAGACATTTCGCCGACGATCCTGAAAAGGAAGACATTTATTTTTAAAAGCACATCGCATTGATCGCTGCAGCGCCTCATTCTACTCGCCTTACAGAGCGCTTCCATGTTCTGCAGCGACCATCCGGATCCGCAGTTGCGCCCCAGCGCCTAGGAGAAAAAGACAATAACGAAGGTGAGAGAAAGAAGGGAAAAGGGAAGCTAAATCTCCATGTTAAGACTTACCTGCTGGGTCATTCCCTTTTCATTTCGGGTCCGCGCCGCATCCAGGCATTTTCGGACCCCGGCCCCTAAGGGGAAAAAGACATCAGCGTTAATGAGCGAATGAAAAGACATTACCAAGACGCTCATTAAAGACTTACCTGATTTCCACAAGGATTTCACCTCTCATCTCGGGTCGGTGCCTGTTCCACGGCATTCCGTACCCCGGCCCCTATGGGGAAAAAGACACTAGCATTAGAACATTAATGCATGGACACAAGGGGAACCACTTATCAAAAACTTACCTGGAAGCCAAGCAAGTTTGGTTCTCACCAATCCGAAAATCCAGTGAAGTAACTGGATACCAACACGCCCCCGCATCAGAAACCACCAATCCGAAAATCCAGTGAAGTAACTGGATACCAACGCGCCCCTGCATCAGAAGCAGGATGGAGAGCTCGTCCTTCCAGACCCTAAGGTGAGACGCCACGGGGAAGCACAGAAGGGTTTTGAGGAGGGTGAGAGGGGTAAGTGGGAGGCCGACGCATTACCCCGCAGACAGCTAATCCCCTATTTCGACCTACAGAAGGAAACTTCTGCGAGCCAGACAAGCAAGATTTGGGGGTCCGGTCCAGTCTGTCTTCCGAGTCCTGCGCATCACTTTAGAAGAGGTCACAGCAGCTCAAACCAGGCCGGCGCCTCCGAGGGAGTCAGGTGAGCGTTACACCAGCAGCGAGTCCAATGAGGGTCATCCGGTCAGGTCGCGATGAGAGCAGGGCCCAGTGTAGGCCCAATGGCGGCGAGGCACGGCGGGACAAGGATCTCCAGTTCCGAGAGTCCGATTGATCCCAGAACTCAACGTGCGGATAGGGCTCGATGGCCACAGTGCAGGGATCGTAGCAGGTACACAGGATCAAAGGCAGAACCGCAGATGTCAGTGGATAAGAGGCGAATGGGCACGGAACTCTCACGCTAGGCAGCCATCTTGCAGGCTGCTCAACAGCGCCCCCCTACAATAGTCTATTTTAGATACAATTTGAGCTTGTGCCAGGGTAATGCAACTTGCTGTTGACAAGAATGGTTTACAAGCATTGATTAATTTGCACGTGTATGCCGTGGCAGAAGCTGTAGCATTAACTTTCCTGGATAAAGTAAAGGCAGTGTCAAGATATATTCCCAGAGTTTTCATATCATTGGAGACTTTTATATTGATCCTGATTTGAATTGGTTGCTTAGTTCAATCTTGTCTAGGAGCCAGTGAGGAGTAACTCTGTCTTGTCATCGTTGAGCCAAAGACCATGTATGGCCATGCAGACTTGGATAGCAAGGTAGATTTTATTGAGCAGAGTCGAGTCGGTGTCCTAGTCGCCTATAATAGGGATGAGGATTTGGGTTTCATCTGCATAGTTGGTGTAGGTGACACCCAAATTGTCAAGATAATCAAACAGGGGCTTGGTAAAGATATTGTAGAACGTTGGAGAGACACAGGAACCCTGCGCTAGTCCGCAGGTAACCGTTGCAGGGTCAGCTGACGCGGTCAGTGCAAAATGCGGTTTCACGCAGTTTTGAAAGCTTTAACAATTGTCTTAAGAGTAAGAACTCCTTTTGGAACTCAATTAGTCCCTTTACCAAGTGAAGGACACATTAGAACTGGGTATTCTACTTGGGGCAGAACTTGGCTGGCAAAAAGAACTTTCCTAAAAATGAACTTTGTTTTGAAACATCCTAAATTGATCCAGGGGAAGGGGATCCAACCGTTGTGACAAGGATTCCTGTTTATAACTTTTATGTTTGAATTTATATGCTGCTTTATGAAGTTTAAATTGCCAAATAATTCCTGTATTTTGTTGTTAGAAAACTCTATCTATATGTCCTTCTTGCATATCTGACCCCTCACATTCTTCCAGGCGAATCTAGGAGTAAATCATGGATTACCCAGAACTGGAGACAGGGGGCCCATACTGCCGCGTATCCCACAAAGTCTGATAGCCCTGTTCCAGTAAGGTAGGGAAAACCAGGTGGTCTGCAAAAGTGAAACACTGACATGCCGAGGTGCAGCATTGAAGTAGGTCCCGTAGGGTGAATCTTGTGGCTGATTGCTCAGTGTCCACCCAGAGGGCCTTACCCGCCTCATCCTGCCAGGAATTAATTTGTGAAATGTTGGTCCCCAAGAAATAATTCCAGAGGCCAGCGAGGCACAGGCCACCGTTATATTTACTGTTGTGGAGGGCCTGTTTCCCACTCAAGGTATACCACCAAACCATACAAATTTCATGATTTCCGCTGCAATGCCTGGAGGGGGGGGGCGCGGAATCTCAATTGGGAGAGCGAGTGCGTAGTAAAGGGGCATGATGGGGTCATTGTACGTTTTTACAGCAGTGATACACTTAGCCATGAGATCTCCTGAGTCTCCCATCTCGCTAAATGGGCACCCAATATATTAAAAAGGGCCACAAAATGTATCCTATACAAAACCGCTATGGATGGAGTCGACTTAAAACCCAGGTACACAAGTTCGGCTGTGCCCCAACGAAACGGGGAGTCCTGTTGGATCCTGGACATGGTGTGTAGGGATTCAGAGACCTTCATACCCACGGATTTCGCATAATCCGTCGTATAACCCAAGACCTGCTGAAACCTCTCAAGTTCAGACGTGACGGCTCGGAGAGTCAAGTGAGTGTGCAACATCATTAAGAGAATGTCTTCCGCATATAGGGCTGCTTTATGCGCAGTCTGTCCTGCGGGAATGCCTCTAATTCCAGTGTTGGAAAGTATGCGTATGGCGAGTAGTTCCATGATCAACTCAAAGCTCAAGGGGCAGACTCGTTGCATACCCCTAGTGATTCATATAAAGCGCGTCCATTAAAACTGATCTTGGTCCTGAGGGAGTTGTATCCTGCCATCACCTGGGACACAAATTTAGGGCCAAATCCAATAGCCTATGAAGTCAAAAGAATGAACCTCCAGTGTACCCTGTTGAAAGCCTTGTTGGCGTCTGGTGCCAACAAGGCCATAAGGGCTGCATTTTGTTCCCCTGATTTTCATAATATTGACTGCCGGCTGTGTGCACTACGACCTGTGATAAGCCTGGTCTGACCTGGATAGACAGGGAGGGAAGGGATCCCATCCTACTAGTTGCTTGGAACCCTTACATAGATCTTTGCGTCAGTGTTAAGGAGAGAGACTGAACGATAAGAGTCAGAGTTTGACATCTTTGCCTGTCTTAAGTAATAATGAAAGGTACGATTCTTCTACGGAACTAGATCCCACCCCTGATGTGCGAAAGGAGTTAAATAAGCGGGTCAGTGGGACCAGGAGCTGTGTTTTTTAAATATCTTGTAAAAGGCTGGTGTAAAGCCATCAGGGTCTTTTGATTGAGAAGGGAGCCAATAGCTGTGATGAATCCTGCCGACTCCTCACACATTCCCTACCTAAAGTCTCCTCCCAAGTGGCCAGGGAAAGGCAGCCGCTACCTAATCCTAACCCTGAGGGTGGTATTAGAAGGGAGGATCACCTGGGAAGAGAAGGGACCCAAGGGAATGGGAGGGCTTATTTAGGAGAGACCGTATTTATCTTATGCAGAGGGCGAGCTTTCCATGATGCCAGCATATTTAGTGGTTTGCTGTCAGAGTAAAGCTTCCCTTCCCAATACTACCCACCTTGTTGGTAGTGGAAACTATTGTGATCAGCATGGGAATAATATAGATGGGAATCTGAGCATTAATACGTTGGCTTCTGATAAATGTAATGCTCTCTTAAGTCTGAATCAATTATTAAACCCTCTACAATTCTCCCCATAAACTGTATTTAATAAAGTTGAAGGCTGTATTTGTGATGTAAAAAGTAACCAGAACATTGGGGACTTCAATTCCCATAATTCCTGAAGTACTGGGATGAGGAAGAGGAGCTCAGAGGCACAAAACTGCAATATGCAGTCAAGTGGTTCTAATGAAGGAGGAGAAGTAGTAGGAGTTGACAGCCGCAGTTGCAGAATCGGAGGAACAAATACCCCCGGAGCCGCCGCTAACTCTGAAGCGGAGTTCGTTCCTGAGAGGGTCTTTGGTGTAGAAAACCTCAACTGAAGCGGTATTGGCCTTGTTATTTTTAGACTGATAAAATAGTTTTGTCCGGATTAGGGAATTGACCTTTTTGGACATCATTATCGCTTCTAAATCCAATATGGCTAGTCTTTACTCTCTCTGAGCCTGTCTGGTGCTGGCTTGAGCATGACTGTTTTCTTGGTCACTGACTTGAGTTTCCAAGAGGACCCGGGTACGGTTCCAGAGTGGCCAATAAACTCCCCCCTCACGACTATTTTTCGTAACATCCCACAGAATATCTAGCAACGTGTCTCTATCATTTTCCACAAAATAGTTTGTAATCACTTCAGCAATTTCTTTGTGTATAATGTGGTGTGGAAGCAGAGGGTCATAGAGCCTCCGCTCACACTCTGTGAGCGATAATGACCTCTGAATTTGTAGCTCCAGTGAGTGACGGGAGAACAACCTGGGACCTATAACTGAATTTGAGACAAACGAGAACAATGAAGGAAGACCATAGAAGGTCAATACGAGAGAAACCTCTGTGTACACAAGAATAATGAGTGAACTCTTTGTCATCCCCATGGAGAAGTCTCCAGACATTCACTACATAATTTTTTTAAAGCAGTTTCATTAAATGTTTAACACAGCATTACACACACTCAATAAACATTAAAACTCAATAAACAATCCAATGATTCATCACATTATTCATATGTCCAACATTCCCAACCACCCCCCATCCTCCAGCCTATTCCACCTGTTATATCCTCCCGTGACCCGTGCTAATCTGCTTGAATTCCTCGACGAAATCTCATACCGCTATTTGTGATGGTGCATGTATCTGTGTCTGTGTCCTCTTGTGTAGGGAGCGCCAGTTTCTGTATCGTATGTTTCCAAGCCATCACATTCATGTTTTGTTCCTCCTGGCCTTTGCGAGATGCCTCCTGCCACACAGCCGTCTCTGCTAATGCCCATTTCTGAAGGTCTCGTAACCATGTGTTTACTTCTGGGCCTTTACGTGCCTTCCACCCCATAGCAATCCTAAGTTTCGCTAAAATATACGCTAAATCTCTCAATTTGCCAACGTGTCTTGTCTGCTTGGGACACTACCCAATAGGCATGCCTTGCTGGGGGTGGGGGATGGTTTGACCAAATCTGCCAATAGGCCAATCTTGGTTAACGTTTGGGATACTTCTTCCCAAAATGAGCGTATTTCAGCACAGGACCAAAACATATGTATTAGGTCTGCATTGATCAGGCCCCATTTCAGACAGGTTTGTATTGTTGCTGTGCTAAATTTTGCAATTCTTTTCTGCGTTAAATATGCTCTGCGGTTAACATAGTTGGATCAGCTGTAATTTTTGCGTTTCTACACACTGTTATGATACCCCATGATCCTACTCCAAGCTTCGTCTGAGAATTGCTCCCCCAAGTCTGCTTCCCAATGTTGTTTAATCAATATCAGGTTGCTATCAGCCTTGACATCAGAATCTCATATAATCTTGGTACTGCGTGTCCCCCTTCAGAGATAGCATATCGCATTTATATCGTTTGGTCCTCAACCAGAACTCCTCCTGTTGCTGGCCATTTCAGTTTCAGCCCATGTAGGAGTGAGGCGTGAGTTATATGTTGCCTCGCACTAAGTCCTGATTCTGCAGCTATCTCGCTAAAGGTCTTCGGTTCCCCTTCCGACAATATTACCCAGCGTAACCACCCCTTTAGGCACCCAATATTTCTACACTTTCAGCGTAAACTG
The DNA here is from genome assembly GCF_040938575.1 of Ambystoma mexicanum. NCBI lineage: Eukaryota > Metazoa > Chordata > Amphibia > Caudata > Ambystomatidae > Ambystoma > Ambystoma mexicanum. The sequence continues at coordinate 866,826,626 of NC_090922.1, forward strand.
GGTGTCCTCGCTCCTGAGTGTCACCGGTGGGATCTGGGGTGAATACGGTGCATCTTTGCCTAGAAATCGGTAGGCTCTTTGCCACATCACAATACCCAGTTTCAGCAGCAAAGGAGGCCAAGGATCACGTGGACCCTTGTTTCACACCATCTCCTTCAAGAAGAACAGGGTCCATGCCAGTTGTAGTAACTCTGTATCTGGAGTCTGTTCATCCAATAACAAATACGTGGCAAACTGTAGTTGGCACGCCACAAAATACCCTTCAAAGTCATTTACCTTTATCCCACCTTGTTCGTACGGCCTTTGCAGTCTTTCTAGCACCAGCCTACTCCTCAAATTATGCCATAGAAAGCTTCGGCAAATGGTATTCAATCTCTTGAAAAAGGCTCTCGTATGTTGTATGGGACGTTCGTAAAATAATGCAGCAGCCTCGGGATCACCACTATTTTCAACAACGCGGACAGTGGCAGTTTGGGCCAGAACTTCATAGAGTTCTCTATTTTTATTGACCGCCTTCACCGCATTCTGCTCGTGTTCAACTTTATTATTATGGATTATGGTAAATATCTACTGCCAGGTATCTAAATGTTTCAGTTTTCCAATTAATCGGTGCAATCGTCTCAGGTTGCATGTGATATTTCTATGTGAGAAGTATCCCGACTGGTCTGGGTGCAGCAGTTTATGTATCATGGGTGTCAGCCTATTAGCCATTAGAGCCGTCAGCAAGAGGGGTCTGTAAGAGCCATGTTCGGTATCAGATTTGTTTGGCTTCAGCAATGGAACTATAATGGATTCTTGCAATGACTGCGGCTAAAATGCCCTTATCTAGGGATTCGTTCAGCATTGCTAACAATGGGGTTGTAATTTTTGATGCAAATTCTTTGTAGAACTCACTAGGCAGACCGTCCGCCCCTGGAGTCTTGCCCAACGGCAACCCTCTTATGGTATGTTCTAGCTCTTCTTTAGTTATGGGGGCTTCCAACTTGTCTGCATCTTCCGAATCTAGCTTTGGAAGATCTATCTGCTCTATGGCCTCTTCTATTTCCGACTCTCGGGTGTCCAATGTCTCTTCATACAATGTTTTATGGAACTCACAGAAACGATTATTTATAGCGTGTTGCGTCTCGCAAAGCTCTCCATCCCTTGCCTTAATTGCTCGAATCACAGTCCTCTCTGTTTCGCTCTTGTACAACCAGGCCAGCAGGCGCCGTGGTTTATCTCCCTCTGCGTGCTGGCGTTCCACATATTTTCTAGAACTCAGTTTCCCAAGTCTATCCCAGTGTACTAAACACTCCTGCTGGAGGGTGACAGCTTCTCAGGCGTTCTCGCTAGGTTGGTCGCTTTGGCCATTTATGGCTTCTAGTTTAGTTTCAGCCTTGCGTAAGTCATTCTCTATTGCTGCCTGAACCCCGCTTGCCTTACCAATTGCTGTCCCTCTGATCACCACCTGGAAAACCTCCCATAACGTGCCTGCTGACTCTACACTTCCGGTATTATGCGTGAAATAATCCTGCACCCTTGTTTTTAAATGTTCCCGGAACGCCTCATCTTGAAAGGACTTGCTACGAGGTTTCCATGTCAAGATACGTGCTCTTGAGGGGGAGACCCGCCAAGCAACCACCAGAGGGGCATGATCCGACGAGACTCGTGCCTTATATTCCGCCCCCGTGAATTCACTCGGGAGATCCTCGCCCATGAAAATATAGCCTAGCCTAGTGTACAGGTCTTGGGGAGCTGTGTAATGTGAATAACCCCGGGTCTGCGAGTGCAGAGTCCGCCAGATGTCCGCGAGCTGAAACGATTGCAATAAGGTGCATAGGGATTTAGCCGACGAGGCATAGTGCGTACATTTCTGATCCAACCTATCCAGTGTAGGATTCAGCGTACAGTTAAAATCCCCGTCCCAAATCAGTGCACCATCTATGTGTGGACTTATTAATGGATACGGCGTGCGAAAGTAAACCGCCGTAAAATGGTTGGCGCGTATGTATTGTTTATAAAAAATTCCCTATGTTTCACCTGACCTCACAGCCCAAACATCATACCCTCTGTCTTGAAAGGTCCTAAGCACTTTGAAAGGTATCAACGGTGCCACCCATATTAATGCACTCCTAGCATAAGCAGAATATGGTGAACCCAGCGTAGTACCTCTCCATTCTTTAGCCAATGCAGTTTGTCGCTCTTTCGTGAGATGAGCCTCCTGTAGGAGGGCAATGTCAATTCTCTGACTCCTTGGGTACGTCATAATTCTATTCCGTTTAATGGAACTGTTAAGGCTTCTGACATTCCAGGACACCAATCTAAGTTCCCCCATCACATTTCAAATTTCTGACTCATTTCAACAGCCCAGAGTTCAAGTTCAATTATATACAGTGTGGATTTGTAGGCAAACCCCCAACTAACTACCCCAACTCTGATAACCTCCCTCCTCCCGAAAGTTGCCCAGCTCAATACCTTGTGCTCCGGCATCCCCACATGCCGCTGTTGCTCCAGGAGAATGTCCTGGCGCGTAGGCGCAGTAGGCGGATATATAACCTCTAGTATCCGTACAAACATCTACGTCCCTGTGGGGTAGGTGCTCCCTCGTGGTGCCCTCTTAAATAAGCACCACTTCGTGGGCTCCTGCGTTAATTATCACATCCTCTTGTAGCTTCCATCTGGAAGGGTGTACCCTCATCATAGTTGTATGTTTGCAGACTCTTGTCCTTACAATGTACCTAGTACTCAGCATATGCTTACTCATCGCGACTCGGAACAGCCTCCGTTCTGGTAGGCAAATTCTCCGTGTCCATCCATTTGTGCGCTTCTTCTGGGCACGACCTTTATGGATCACCTTCAGTTTGCCCGGATTCAGCAACATATATTTCAGTTTTGACATACGTAATCTTCTTTTGCTCCTATATAGTTCATCCGTTGCTTTTGCACATGAAGAGTGTAGTCCAGGTAAGCTGTTACATTGGCCGATGCTCGTTGGATCATCCCCCCCTTTGCGGAAGTAATCCAGGATCTTCGCCCTATCACGACGATTCAGTATCTGGGCTATTATCGGCCTCGGTGGAGCACCAGGTGGTGGTTTCTTTGCCAATGATCGATCTGCTCGTTCCACTGTGAATCCCTGCGTGAGGGCACCAGGGCCGATTTCTTGCTGTAGCAGGGACTCTATGTATTCCGTCGGGTTCCCTCATTCCTCTTCTTCTGGGAGCCTAATAATTTGCACGTTATTTTGCCGAGCTCTACCATTTGCATCTTCGGCCCTGTCTTCTAGATTACACGCTTGTTGTTGCAGCACCCTGACATCTTGAGAATTGTGGCTTCAATTTTGGCCTTGAGGGATTCCTTCAGGGATGCGATGGCCTCTAGGATCTGCTGATCCATTCTTGCGAGCACTGGCTCTGCTTGGGGCGACCTTGCACCCGTGGTTTCGGCCATCCAGGTGGGCTTGGTAAAAGTGTCCAACGTTGGTTGCTTAGCCTTGCTCTTCTGGGGTTTGGACCCCATGGCCGCGCTTCTTCAGTGTCCGGTACTTTGCAATTACTGCCTGCCCAGGTGTCTGCTACACTCAGACAGCCCTCCGGTAGACGGGCCCTCATCCTCTGGTGTTGTGCTCCTTTCGTTGCACACCCTTATATACCAATCTTGGGCAGCATCTGGGATTTGCAACCCTGCATGCCCAAGCGGCTTTCGTGCTTGAGCTATCCCTCAAGTACGACTCTTGCCACCCGTAGGGCTACTGGCAGCTTAGGCCCCTGTTATGTGGTGACTCTGTCTGGGTTGCCAGGCGTTGACGTCCGGGGTGCTAATTTGCACCAGGGCCAGCAGTCACTTGCCAGCCTGTGTCTAGCTCCACCAGGGAAAACTTGCTGTGTTCGCTCCCGCCTGTGTGTGTCTCACGAGATTATGTCGGGTGACTCTCCCTTTGCTCCTCAGGTGTGTAGCTATCCCTGTGTCGCACCACACCTATGTGCCTCGCAGGACCTCATCTCTATCGGCCTCGTTTTGATTTATTCAGACCTCCTGACAATTTTGCACAGATTCTTAATGTTGGCTCGCAGTTTATAATTTCAGTGCATAGGCTGGGGCTGACATTGTAACTCCTATCACCCTCTATCACAGATGTGCCATGTGTCTCTTCTTGTTACGCTCACCTGGTCTCTGCAGAGGCGTTGGGGCACGGTTGCAGCTCTCCCTGAACTTGAATCACCCCCTTCAGGCCTCTCCCTCAGTAGAAAAGCTGTGAGCGGTGGTACGTGGTGATTCTGCTCCTGTGAATTATGGAAGATAAGCTCTCTGTCCTGCTACTTCTGGCAGGGGCGCGTCGAATGGGATCTCGTTCCTTCACTGATCCCTGATAAGGATTAGTCCAGTCCAGCTGCGACTATGCTTCTCCTTATGATTGGTAAGTCTTTCTTGAGCTCTTGTCATGCTGTTTGTTCTGTTTAATGTCTTTATATGTTGCTCCTATTTATGCCCGCAATAATGTCTCTCTTCTGTTTTCTTCCCTTAGATGGAAATGCGGCCACAGTGCAGCTGTGAGACGCGAGATGCGGCCGGATGGAAGATGGATGCTATTGCAATGTTCTACAGCAGGTAAGTGATGTTTAAGGAAAAGCGCAAAGTATGGCAAAGCGCAACTTTAAACTGACTGTTTTTTCAATGTCTAACCTTGTCTTCTGTTTTTCCTTGCAGGCGCTGCTGTCGACAATGGAGCGTGTCGTGCTGCAGTGCCAAGATGAAGATTTCGGCGTTCCGGAAAGTGTAACGATGAAGAGATGTACAGGTAATAACAGCTTCCTCCAGTTGGTAAGTATGCTGGCAGGAAGCAGGATGTCCAGGAAGCAGGATCTTCAAAGGTAAGTCTGACCTCAGGCGACGGAGAGCGTGCGGAATAACGCGAAGCGTCTCTCTTGAGAATCGGGGCAGCTTATATAGATGAGATCGTGGGCACGCCCATTAGTTGCCGGCTTACCAGCCACACCCTGCTACTCCTAGAGAGTGAGCAGGTGCGAAGGCAATCCATTAGCAGCCACACCCAAGAATACCTTTGGGGCTCCTTATTGGATGGAATGTTCAAGGTTAATGCATCCTGCTTAATGGATGGAATGTTCAAGGTTAATTCATCTGAAGTGCTATGTCCATAATAAAAGCATTTTGGTGTTAAATGGATGTACTTGTTTACTTTTGTTCATGACCCTGGCGCCTTTGGCGCCAGGACAGTGTCCACCCAGGTCTCCTGTGCATGCGACCCCTGCATGCCTGTGCCCCTGACTTCATGACCATGACACTTCTTCAGCTTTTCTTCCATTACTTTGACACTTATTTCCAGTGTCTAGGCTTTCATCTATCACAGCTGCTGCCTGCTTGGACCTTAAGCGGGCCTCCTTGAATCTTGCCCACCTTCTGCCTTCTGTGCCTTAGTGTTCCCACTCCTCCACATGGGCTGGCCCTCACTCGCCCTCATCCATCTGCACCCGTCGTTTGGGAGGTAACACTGGCTTGCCCAGTGGAGTCCTGCAATACGTTTATTAGCCTGTATCACAAGCCGTGCTGATTGTGTTTGGGCAGACCGCAGTGGAGACTGAAATGCAGTTTGTTTTATGGATTGTACTCTTTGTGCAACTGCGCTTATTCAATAACGCTGCCTGCTGGGTCGTGTGGGATACCACGCCTATGTTACCCTGCCCGATCGAGTACACTGCCTCAGGGCAGACCGCCCTGGAGACCGGCCGATAGTTAGTCTTGTGCCTCGCCACGCCTTGTTCGTGCAACCCTTCGGGGCGGACCGTGATGGGAGCCGCTATCATGGCTTCTTGCTATGTGTATGGCCAGTGTACCGCGTATGCTTTTTGATGAGCAGACCACAGTGGAACCCGCCTATGCTTTTTGATATTGCTATGTACTCCGCCCCGCCGTTTAGAATTGCAGCGGTAGCTGTCCAAAGGTTGCTGCACCGCTACTTTGTACACGACGCTGCTTGGCTGGGCTCTGCCGCACTTAATTGCTTTCTGTTAGACCCCCTGGAGCCACATCGGCGCGCGCCGGTCTCAATCCATTTCTGGGAGTCGCAGCATGCTCCAAAATGGGGTGGCACTCCTTATTACTGCCTTAGGTCGCTGTCCTGCTGCAGGCGAACCTTGACGCTTCGTATTCAGCATGTCAGGTCCGCCATTTCCTCAGTGCGTCTGACGGACACGTCTCTGCACCGCTCTCCTTGTCCACAAAGCTACTCCCCCTTGGGCAAGCTGCTCTCGTTGGGTGCCTTCTCAGCGCATCCGGTCATCAGCCAGGCCAGATGCCACTACCACCTTGTCATTCACATCTGGTGATTGCCACCGGTTCTCCGTGCTGCAGTGGCGAACCTCCACTGAAGTCCTTTGTCATGAGGTGTCCGCCATGTTAGCTCCTCGCTTTCTTGCCAGGCCGCCGCTTCTCCGTCTCTCATTGTCGTGCAATCAACCCTTTGCAAATGTACTTTTTAGCTTGTTGTAGTCATGGCAGCTTTGCATCCACGGGCATCCCTTATACATGTACAAACGGTGCATATAGCCACCCTCATCACCTAGGATTATGTCTGATCAGCTGGAGCCTCACAGGAACACGTCCTGCTGCTTGGCTGTTAAGCCACGCTGCCCACATTCACTACATTGAGCTCCTGTAGGACCCTCATCAATGACGGACCATTCCTAAAGTCTGCAGTTGATGGGGGAAGTGTCTTATCTACGCCCGAGTGAGGGACCAAATTAAAATCACTGCCAAGTATCGTCTCTCCCTCTGTGAATGCTGCCAGGGCAGGGAGTATAGATTGAAGATACTCGTGTTGGTTGTTGTTCAGAAGGTAAACAGATGCCAAGGCCACCCAGTGCCCCAGTATAGTTCCTTTTAGGAGGAGATTCCTCCCGTCGGGGTCCTGTAAAACAGCTTTTTTTATGAAGGGGCATCATTTGTTCTTTTTTGCAGCTGACGTGAAATATTGTCTGGCAAAGGTCCTATATTTTACCCTGAACTCATCACTGGGATGCAGATGCGTTTCTTGGAGCATGACAATATCAGTGTTGTATGAACCTTCTCAGCCTCAATCTCCTCTTGACACGGGAGGTTTGACCCCTGTACTTTAGGGTTGCAAACTTAATCCGATTAGGAAACTACCACTGTCACCACACATCACCCCTTAACGGTAAACAAGTATGAACCTGAAACAAAATAAAAACCAACTTGTGTTTTCCTCATCCCCCATGCCCCCAATAACCCCCTAAAAACCCAGAAGACCCAAAATCTCCCTTTGGGTCATTGGGGAAATACAGACTGGACCTGTCTCTGGACCAAGCCCATGTTAAATGCAGCAATGGGATCCCCTAACTAAATATGGAAACAGAACAAGCCCGAGATCCCACCCCTGCCTCGCTCACCCACTCGCACCTGAGAGCGAACATCATAGCATAGCATAGCACAGTATGGGGGAAATCAAGCCGATCAAACCCACATCCTGTCAAATTCACCAGCCACGGTAGCCTCGCATTCATGAGGCTGATTGTTGATTCACTCCAGATAGAGCATCAGAAGCAGGTGTCTTCCTGTGATTCCTCGATCATGTGACCTTTGACCAAGTGGCCAACTGGTACGAATGCCCGCTGGGCATGGGGGGCATCCTCCTTAAGTAAACCCTGGGTGAAGAGGGATGAGAGGGCTGGTTAATGACCAGCATTGCTCCTTGTGTAGACACCAGTCCTTTCTCCTTCCAAGGTAAAGATCACAGCACGCAGGAAGCCACATTGGTATTTTAGGCCTTTGTCCTGCAGCCATGGTGTGCTTGGTCAACATGGATGGGGCGAGATCGGGAAGCAGCATAATCTTAGAACCTTTGAACTCGAAGTCCTGCAGAACTCGTGAGGCCAACATATCTTCCTTGACCCGGTAATGGTGTACCCTCGTCAATACATCTGGTACACATTTGTTGCGAAGCTGGGTTGAAGAATATGCTCTGTGAGTGCGGTCCAATTCTAATTCATTATCGGCTGGCTAGTGCAGGAGAGATTCTAATCGGTCGATTATGTAAGCCTTGAGGTCAGCTTCTTGAATCTGCTTCGGTATGATTCTCAACTGAATGTTGTTCCTCCATGACCTATTTTCTATGTCCTCCTGCCACAGCATCATGTGGGAATTACTGGATTCAAGTTCATCAACACTGTTGGTTGGTTGTGAGAGCTTGTAAGAAAACTCGTAAGTGCTATTCTGCAGCTCTTGAATACAGGAGTCTGCTGTCTCTTGCCTATTGGTATTTGTTGCCTTCTGGGTAAGCTCCCCCACGTGCTCTGTATTTCCTGTTTAATATCCGCGAGCACTTGGCGCATATCTGCCCTGATAGAGAGCACAGAGGGCCCCCTCACCTCACTCTCCTCTTGAACCTGAACCTCAATGAGCAGCTCCCGTTTCTTGTCCTCTCGATTGTGCATAAGCGTCAAGACATTGCTGCCCTTGGGGCTTTTTGCAGCCATTTCCAGGAGTCAATAAACAACTGTGAGAGACCAAAAAGGCTAATGCAGCACCTTTGCAACTACCTCAGGACTGTGTAGTAACACAAGCAGACAGCCCACCTGGCAGGCAGCTGGAGAGACGGAAGGAGTGCAGTGCACATTAACCATGGTCATGGCTCAACTTGGCCTCCTCAGCTCCTCGCCCAACAATTTATAGGCCTTTGTCTGTGTTCCCAGGGGACGAGAGTCTGTTGAAGACAAAAAGAGGGGTCCTCGCCAGTAAGACCATCAGGCTTTAGATTGTAGGCACCAGTTCTCTGAGCATGCCCATCTTGGATAAGAGCACGGCACCAAGGTGAACGACCCTGCTGCAGCACCCGGGAACCCACGAGTTCAATGAAGGAGGTGGAGCACATTACAGGCTAAAGAGACATCCATGGGATCCCAAGTTGGTAAGATTCCTTGGGGCTCAGTCCGTTGGCTGGCACTCTACCGTCAATGGCTCACAGAGCTCCCATTGAGCATGTCTGCACAGTGCTTTGCTCTGCCTTGCCTCTGTCTGTCCTGTTTCTAATTAGCTTGTTGTTATGATCTTATGTATTTCCATTCAAACTAGGTTTTAGAATCCATCTACTGTGGATGCATTCCGGAACACAGAGTTTAGAATTTGAGCTTTTAAAATGAGTGGAGAACAGCAGGCACACAGGACGCTCATCCATTGGGCTCTCCACAAGTAAACATAGCGTACATTCTTTTATCTATCAATGTATTATTCAACATCACAAACATTGGTGACGAAACGTCCCCGGTTGGGACCCTGCTGGGTAGTTGCAGGAGGAATTTGCTGCTGGACTTCTGTTTCGTCCAGACCAGGAGGGAAAATGTGTTGTTGAGAGGCCAAGAACGGAGAGGCACACTGCTGCGCTGGAGCATGGCCACACAGAAATCCACTCAAGGGTGCCGTTCAAGAGGATCGTACCCCAGAGGTGAGAGCAGCGAGTGGAGCAAGGCTGTCCCGTGAGCAGAAATTGGGGCAGTGAGTAGAATGAGGACAGCCTGTGAGGAGCGGTGAGCGCGCTATTGAGAAGGCGCGACAAGGGAGCACATGACTAGAACATTTCAGATCCCTCTCTCGTCCTCATCTAGTTAATGTCCTTAGCATGCACGCAAGCTCCAGACAATAAAGCCACTCATTGTGACATCACCAGGCACAGTTACTGCTCTTGAGGCCCTCGTGTATGTCACAATTGGTGCTTTTCTGTGTGACCGCCTAAAAGAATGTAACTAATAATTTCACCACTAAGCATGCAGAGACATACTTAAAGAAAGGATGGACAATTCAACAAAGAGGTATATAAAAAAAAGGGCAGCCAACATGCCCCTTGCCCATTCATTGCTATGCTAGGAGAAGCCCCTCATTCTTTGGGAACAATGGATGGACTCTTCAAGTCTTTCTACGGGCAATAGGAGGTGCAAAATTCAGTGATTATCTGAGGGAAGCGTCATTACTAAATTGTTTCACGCCGATGGCTTCAGAATCTTTTGCACTTTGCCTGATACAAATAGCCAGAAGTGGCATGAGTTTCAGAGGCAGGCGCATCACCCAGGAAATATCAGGCTGCAATGTAAACATTTGAGAAACATTTCAGCAAAAAGACTAATGTGGTTCTAGAACATTAATATTTCTTTGCTAGAAGACAACTCGAGGCAGTATCAGCTGACACCTACATGGCAGCTTTAAGAGGATCAACAAGGTCATGCAAATTCACTGGAGTGGCAGATGAATATCTGAGAGACCCGTTGATGTTCCACACGGCTGGTCTGCATATCCAACAAAAGCTATGGCATGCTGAAGACCCTACCCTTGAACAAGCTGTAGAAATGGCGAGAACGATGGAGTTGAGTAACAAATTCTTAAAAATAGTATCACAACAACAATCAAAAGCATTCAAGGAGATGCAGATACAGGAAACGGCAGTATTGAACTAGCTCAAATAAAAAGATATGATTAAGGCCAGAGGAAAAAAACCAACCTGAGTAGAGAGTAAATCCGGGAAATGCAATGTGAGTGCACCAGGCATTATAATGGTGAAAAAGAATTTCTTGTTACCAATGCAGAATGTTACAAATGTGTTATGATGTGACAATAGGGAAGGGCTTGCAGTAACAATAGAAATAAGAATAGAACCACTATACGGCCCCTTGATGATATTGGCAGGCCCATCCTTTTGAGGATGATGTTTTATGGATTGTACTCTGATGTTTTATGGATTTCTAACTGACTATAAACACCAACAGGAAAAAGTGCCCTTGGGAGTAGATGATGGAGGACCACACTCAGTTGGAGATGATGATAGACATTGGTACTCCATACACAATAGTAGATGTCAAATAATTTCTCAAATAACGGAAAGGGAGTGAAGACATATTGAGACCAACAAACATAAGGGTGGAAGGATTTGGGAAATGCCCCATTACAATAAGAGTATACAAGTGGGTACATCTCAAGTTGAAGGACAGGGATACATATTGCAAACTGTTGCTTAGAATGGATCATCAGTTATCGGATGGCAAGAACAGGCTGCACTCAAATCAAAATAAATCCAGGTGAAGCACATTCGATATTATGCATAAACCCACAGGATATATCCTCTAAAGAGGGCTTGATAAAAGCATACACTGAGGTATTCAATGACACGATTGTGAAGCTGAAAGGTTTTAAGCACCTGTTGTTCTTAAAGATGTAGTGCACAAGGTAAGACACATATCTGTAGGCACACAGAATGATCTGCAAAGCGAACTGGATAATTTATGCAAAGAAAACATCATAGAACCCATAGAATAATCTGAATGTTTGGCACCAATAGTCCTTGTTCGTAAACCGAATAACAGGATCAGGGTGTGCATAGATCTCAGACTTCAATGCAAATGATGATGGGCACCCATTGCCAAGTATTGGACAAATGCTAACAACAATGAAACCAGTGAACCTATTTGCAGCCTTGTACCCGTTATCTGCCTATCACCAGATCAAATTGGATGAAGACTTGAAACCTTTGACATTGTTTGTGACACCACTGGGGGCAAGTTCAAGCGCATGCCATTTGGCTTGTCATTGGCAGTGACAGTTTTTCAAAGTCTAATACAACAATTGCTTGGAGGTTTCAGTTTGACATCCTGATCACAGGAAGTTGTGAAGAAAAACATAATGCTAAGCCGTTGGGGGTTTTACAAGTACTTAAAGAAAGAGGTTTGACATTAAAGATTTTTAAAAAAATTAAATCAGTCACAGAAGTAGTCTACCTAGGTCACACCATTATCAGTACAGGCATAAAACCCAAGAAAGAATTAGTAGAGACCATATAAAAAAAAATAATCCAGCTCCAACCAACAAAGAACAACTTTGATCCTTCTTGGAGATGGCAGAGTACTACTCAAAGTTTAATGGATGTTTGACAGACAAAACAAGGCACTGAGGGCTCTCTTAAAAAAAGAAGTCAAAATTTGAATGGACATATGTTAATAGGAAATGAGTTCAAACATTCAAAGAGCCCCAGTACTCAAGATGTTTAAAATCACAACCACAAATGTAATTACAGAAGATGCAAGAAATTTAGGTCTGGGAAGAGTACTCGCTCAAATCCAGAATGGAGAAGTAGTAATAATATTGTTGGCATCTAGAATGCTTTAAAGATTTAGAACTACAATACTCGACTAAAGGGAAGGAGACCCTGGGTGTACTATGGATAATAAAACATAGTGATAAAGACGGATCACAAATCTCTGATACACATCATGAGCCCCAAAGTTTTAATGTCAACCTTTCCAAGAATTGGCAGGTGTAGGATTGCGATCATGCAATATAATGTAAGAATAGTTTACACACCTGGGAACAAAATCATAATAGCAGATTGTTTCTCTAGACTACCATGGGAAATGTCTTGAAGAAATAACATCAATGTGTGGAAGAGAGAATGAAGATGAACAGTGTATAAGAGCCACCATTAAATCTGGAATATCTAAAGAAGAATGGATCGAAGCCTCTAGGGAAGATCAGGAACTGGAGACATTACATCAAAATATACAAAATGGCTACAAAACAGTGTATGGCAAGTCTGTTCAGATGCCAATAAAAATAATCCAAAGAGACAAAAAATGTAATGCACGAGATACAGGAAACACACATTTATTGCAATAACTGCCTAGGCAGGAAAACATCCCAACAGACATTCAAATCGTAGTACACAGAGTAACATGCTTATGTTGTGGTTACAGAAAGCAAAAAGCACTTCTTAGTTTCAAACTTCTACATCAGTGATTGGCCTGCAAGAATGGCAGTATACATGATTATATAAATTGCACATTGCCATTGGCCTATTCTAAACATGTGATAATAGTGACAGTCTATACAGGTTAGCTTATTTCTAATGAAGTCATTTGATTTCACACACACTGCAATTGGACAGAAGCATTAGACACATGTATTGAGCAGAACTACATTTACCATTGGTTGTTTCAGGAGGCGTAAGAGTGGAGTGAATGATTACAAATGTTAGAACCAATCATCTTCGTGAGATGCGACCGTGTGAGACAGAATAATAACATAAACAATCCGTCCTTAGATGAGCTAAGCGGATTAGCAACAGAATACTGTTCTCATGCTTTAAGAACTGGGTATTATCAGTTAATTTTGTAACTTCGCTCGGTGGAAAGATTACTAGCATGTCTTTCCTGCATGAGTTTTCCTTTGTTCGACTTCTAACTTTGTGTGCTGATTGACAAACTTGTTCATTCACAATGGCATGAATGTGGATTTGCTCGTGCAGTGCATATTGCCATAAGTGTCTTTATTTTGCTACTACAGTTCAGGCAGTGTTACATGAGTGTATGCAGCAGTACTAATTTATTAGTTCCCATCTAATTCTATTGTATAGGCAAAGGTGCTTATGCAAGATGAGTCGTCTGCATAACTGTTTGTTTGCTAACAAGAGCTCTGCAAGTGCTATTTGCCCTACATGTATCAGGTTTGCGCTGAATTCATTCTATCTCTATGAACATGCTTTTTCTGTACCTGGCTGTTCACTTTCTGCCAAAGTGTGCCCCTCATTAAGTTACTTTTGGGTGCTTGGCCTAGGAACACAAGTTTTTATATTTTACCTGAAACATGGCTGTGAGAACTCTGCAAATCTTACCTGGTCTGATCAATCGGCAAATTAAGCCCTGGGAAGCTTTTCGCTCTTATCAAGTTCCTGCGCGGCATCTGCCATGTGGCCGTGTAAAATGTTGCGAACTTTTGAATGTGTGCCTGTCCGTGAAAGTTCTGAATGCTGCATTCTACTGTGCAATGATGGAGGAGAATCTCATGCTGCAAGAATGGTTTTCTAAATCTCTAAGCCTACAATTAGTGCATTCAGCTAATGTAAACTAGTGTAAACTAGTGGTGATCATGTATTTTGTCTATATAAATACTCTTTCTATAGGATTTTCTAACTGAAACAAAATGATGCTGGGTATATATATATATATAGATACGAGAGCACGACAACGGGAGAGGATGTCATTACTAGTGGAACCTAATGTTGAAAATGAGTTACCCATAGAGAGAGGGAAGTTACGGCTGGTATTAACTTATGGACAGACTGCCAAGACAGTTAAACATATTGTGAATAAATATTGGAATTTACTGACCACAGACACAGATCTACAAGGCACACTCGGACCACATCCGAATTTCTCCTTTCGGAAATGTAAATCCATAAAGGATGTATTAGTGAGCAGCTACATGGCACCCAAACTGAAAAAGAGTCCATCTACTTGGCTAACGCAAAGAAAAGAAGGTTTCTTCAAATGCTCGAAGTGTAAGATCTGTAAATATGCGGACAAATGTACCACATACATGCATCCTATTCTCAAGACCACCTTACCCATTACGGAAAAAATCACCTGTGACTCAGAATTCATTGTTTATGTTCTGAAATGCACCTGTAGTAAGTGGTATGTATGCAGCACCAAATGCAGATTAAAATTGAGGATTTTACAACACACTTGGGCAATCAAAAACAGAGACTTTACGTATCCCATAGCCAAACATTTTTTGGAAGCACATGAAGGGAAACTATGCGACTTCTCATTCTTTGGGCATAAACAAATAAACATTGGCCCGAGAGGAGGCAATAGAGAAAAACTGTTAAGACAACATGAGACCCGGTGTATTATAGACTTCGAGTGTAAGACCCCTTTGGGACATAATATAGACGAAGAATTCTACACCTTTTTGGGAGAATAATCATAGTTTGTGCCCACAGAAAGATGGATCTACCAGCCACTCAGGGGCAAGACTCATACATTCCAGATACTATGACTGAAACCTGCTAAGTCATGAAGTTTCAATATGGGCAAATTGAGGCAAATGATTTGATTGTGCAACCATGATGTTAATTTATGCTATTGTGAATTGATTTTTCTTACCATGATTGTTCAACCAAGAGTCAGTTATGGAAAATAGACATTTGTGTATTATGTCTAGAAGATAAGACTGTGATCAACTGTTTCTTACCAGCTATGTAGTATGAATTGTAATTTTTGTTTTTAACACCTACGTGCAACCGGTTAGTTTGCATGGAGGTTTTTAAGCACCTGGTCTATGGCAAACATTAGGGATTCTGGCTATTTTAGTGACAATGGATGGGCCGCATGGTCTAATCCAACAGACAGTGTTTTGGAATGAAATCTATCTTGCCCAAGTTTGCATATGTATTTGGTCTAATTCTGCAACGGGGTTTAATCATGATGGGCTTGTTTCAACACTTCTGTTTGAAGGGGTGTGAATGTGACAAAACCTATTTTTTCAGTCCAGAGAGCTGCCATAGGGGCAGTGAAAGCATGACAGTAAGGTCGTGTGGCTGCCAGGCAGAATGGATGGTCCTTCACTTGTAAATGAGGAACTGTTATAGTTGGGGAATTACAACATATTAATGTAATAAAACATAATGGAACTCATTTGATGCCCACCATTATACATCAGTGGTATACCCCGTTTCTAATAAATATTATACATTCCCGTTGTCCATATAATTAGGTTCAAAAGTTGCCGACTTTGCCCTTACCTTCTAGAATTGACAGTAGGTATACCTCGGACTAGAGTGCGGAACAAGGGTAATTTGGGCATTATGCTCAGGATTCCCGCTGATAGTGTTGCACTATGCAATTGAAATGATGGGAGTAGAAATTGAATATTGTTAATTCTACAGAATAGTGAGAATTAGGCAAAGTTGGTTATTAATTTACTTTTGAACACTAATTTGCACATTGTATTTAACGCACTGATATGAAGCATGCAAATTGATGTAAAAATACAATGTTTGTAATTACGGGAATGTGTGAGAAATGTATGACCATTATTTATAGAATGAACAAAGGCAGTTGTTTTGTAATGGGCTCAAGAAAACATTGTAGTCCTCTTTCTATGACTATGAACGACCAGAATCAAAGAGCTTAAATGTATGTCGTGGCCAGGGAGGAACCATGTGATCAAGCTACAGGAAGTAGCGAAACGCGTCGTCCCGTTGTTGGCCTCCCATTTTGTGTTGCCGGGCTAGGGTTGTTAACCCAGATTTTAAACACTTTTTGTAATCGTGAATGAACTTTTTTGGAATAAAGGATACGTTTTAATTGAAAAACGGATGGTTCGCAACCCTTTCTTTCAAGGCAAACCCTGCATTGACACCCGTTACACTCCCACTCTGTGCAGTGCGGCTCATATTTCCAGCAAGAGGGCTCTCTTGGCGGAACGCAATCTGATATATAGATGGTGCATGCCTTTCTATGAGGAGCTACCTGATGTTCTGTGCTAAAGGCCGGGGAAAGGTTCTTGTGCTTCAAGAGAAGCTAACTAAATCTGAAAGTCTACATGTAAGAGATTCTGCTAATGTAAACTTGTGGCGATCATCTATCACTATAAACACTTCTTGAACATTTATCAAACTGATGCAAACTGCTGCTGGTGTGGGTACAAAGTACATGGGCCTCATTACACGGATGGCGGAGAACCATGGCGCTACTAGCGCCATGGTTCATGCCGGTAAAATACCGGCACTGCCTTGGCGGAAAGGGGAATTACCGCCCCATTCCAAGGTTGGCGGGGCGGTAATTCCCCCTTCCACCATTGCCCTTCCCCATTCCCATTTTTGCCCCATAGGGCATAATGGGAATGCGCTAATTACGGTACCGCAAATTGCGGTACCGTAATTATCTCCCTAGGTCCCTTTGCGGGTTGGTTTTTAACGCCTGCAAAAAGCAGGCGTTAAATCCCCCAACCCGCAAAGGGACCTCGTAGTAAGGCGGTAAGGATTTACCGGTACCGGTATTTTACCGGTACCGGTAAATCCTTACCGCCATCCGTGTAATGAGGCCCCATGTGTACTTGCCTTTAAAGGGTATGTTATAGTCTAACTAAAATGCAGTTGCCAGGCCTTGTTGGGCCTGTGTGCAATGCCTTTCACTAAATTGGGCTGCTTGCTTCTTTGCTATGTGTTGTTTCATAGGGATTTTCGCAGCTTGTATGTCTGTGCAGGTTTGGAGTGCTGAATAAAGGTGCCAATATGTTCATACTCCACTAGATTCCCCCCTTTCATCACTTGAGGGATGAATGTTTCTCTGACCTCTCCTTCAAGGCTTTCATCTTCTTATTCTGGCTACTCGTAAACCTTTCTGGGTATCCATATTTTCCCTACATATCTTAGATCTCTACCATACATGATATAATTCCAAGAGGGGCATTCAACGTACTCAGTAGGGTCATTGGGTTAGGACCAGAGGTTATTGTCGGGGTAGCTGTATGTGTTTGTGGGTTACTCGTTCCTGTGTTGTCCTACCTCTGATGGCGTATCTGTTTGACAGCTTTTGTCTTTCGACAGAGGAGTTGTATTTCCTGTCATTACTGCAAAATAATTATTTTTATTTGGTTGGGACACACAAGATGTAGCAATTACTTGGTAGCTACAACGGAATAATATCACAAAGATGGGAAGCAAAATGTAACAGATGTTAACACCAAGTGGGACATCCACGAAGTAAACATCGCTAGTCTGTCATTGTTTTTACCAATTGCTCCTTCTTTTTCCATGTTCATTGGGCCATCTGCTTGATGGGTATGGTAAGTGTTCTATTTTCAGCTTTGTTTGGAGGAACATGGGCACAGCAAGAGCTGCTAATCTTCTTACAGATGCCTCCCTCCATCGCTGTGATGAGGTCCAGAACCATAATGTTCTGGAGCACTATGAGCCTGAGTGCACAGAGTTCTTCACGTATGGCGTTGTCCATGTTCAGTTGCAAATGAGAGTTCCATCAAGTTCCAACGTAACAATTACATCCTTTTGGAGTTGGTTTGCTGCCTGTATTGCAGGGGCGAGCTACGAGGTGAAGAACAAACGAAATTGAGGCAGCATCGTCTCCAGTGCCTCATCAGCCTCCTTTGAAAAATATCCACTCTTTTTCTTTGTACTCACCCTAGGTGAGTCCAAGTTGTTGGGGGCAGTTCAAGGTGCTGGCATTCCTTCCTGGGCAGTTGCACGTTCCTTGCAGGGATGACCATACCTGGTGCATGTAGAGTGCAGACGCCATTCCAAGATGGTTGCAGATAGTAGTAGGCTTTTGGCCCGCACTGCCAGACGATGTCTGTTACCATGGAGGTACCTTCGTTTAATGCGAGCATCTGGTATGTCTTGTTACAGTTTGTGTTGATTCCATCAGGCACACTGCACTTGCCTCTGAAACAGAACGAAGATCGAGTGAGTTTCTGTACTTTTACAGGTTCATATTGATGCAGGTTTGTCAACTTCCTCACATGCAATGCCCATATATCTCTACACAGTTTGTCTGTTTGCTTCACTTCATCTTCTGTAAATCCCATCAGCCCCTCAGTGTTAAATACTGCCTGCCCCTTTATCCACTTCTTATTCCAAAATGTTGCTCCTTCTATTACCATCACTGGCTTTCTTGGACATTATGTGCCTTTGCTTTCCCAGCTTTTCACATTTGTCTGTTGACCTTTTCTCCATTCTAATATACACTGTGATTCCCTGAAACTGGCCCTGACTTTTGCAAGTTATTAAATGTGCTAAGCACTGCACCTCTAAAGTCTGTGCATCCTGTGATGAGAACATTATGGGGGTGCCAACTGCATGTGGGATTAGCCCACAAATAAAGGATTATTCCTTTATCTGCATTCTACTAAACTTTCATTGTTTTATACCAGGTGTTTACACATCTGAGTGGTGTTAATCTAACACTATGTCTAATCATGACATTATTCCTAAGTGCAAATACATTTTCTATTTCTGTATTTTACTTTGTACCTCTATGCCCTAATTTTAATAGCTCTGTTAAAAGGATAGAAAGAAGAGAGAAACATAGACATCCTATCCTTATAAACATATTTTCCAGCTTCTTGCATATCAACCATAGTACTTCTTCTTTTGTTATGCCCAAAGGGCCTCAAGTTCATCCTGGATTTGTTTTTAAAGCCACTTGGTATGTTGCCTGTTCCGATGTTGGAGACAGTGGTTCACCAGAGTTGAGGTGTGGTGCTTGTATCCTTGCGCAAGTCAGTGAGATGTCTCCAGGCACGTTGATTCTTGAGCTTTGCCGCTCTTGGGGTCACTTGCTCCGCTTCATGTGGACCCGTAAACCTCGTTGTGGTGCCTTGCTGATCCGTTGGGGCCCTTCTTTCAGTGATACTGTTTATCTCTGAAGAAATTAACTTTGTACAGATTGACATGCTCTTGAAATACAAATCAAATTAATTTCCTAGCAGTTCTGCACTGTGATGAGCATCAGACACTATTCGTCAGGGTACTGCCGGAGCAAACATCCTGCCTGTCACACCTCATGGGATGTGAGGTGGTGGTCCTTGCTGGGCTAATTTTGTCTCTCTAACACCCCATTTGCTTGTGGGCGGTAAGCCGTATGCAGCTTGTGCCCGATTCCTAATAATCGAGTAACCTCTGCCAGGAATTAATTTACAAAATGGGGACCATTATCAGACCTCAGTGTCTCACAGATCCCCATCTAGGGAACCCTTCCCTGACTTAGAACCTTGCAGCAGATTTAATGTCTGCATTGGCACAGGGCCCTGCCTCTATCTAGAAAGACTATGGACATACTGTGAGACAGACATGGTATCAATAGTTAGACACAGACACAAGAGATCCAGTTGGAAAACCTTTATTTACAACTTCAGGATGGGAGTAACGCCTAGCTTGCCCTAACTCTAAGAGGGTCTTCCCTCAACTGATGCATCTACGGCCAGCCTGTGTCTAAAAGTCCAAAATAAAATGCTGTCTGTGTCACAACCTATACTTGTCCTAACATCTACTACTAACAATGTGCTGGAATGTTCAAACTAAATAAGTGTTCCAAAATCCTTTTGATAATGTCTTTCAGGAGCTTCCCACACAGCTCCCTTCCCCAAGTTCCAGACACTCGGGGGAATAAAGTTCCAAAAGGTTTCAGGATTCACTTCAAGTAAATGTCACAGTACCGTAACAGCTGACAGTCCTTGTTATGCGCTGCTTCACAATCTTACGGCTTGGTTAGATGCACAAACAACAAATGTCCCGCTGGTCTCTTGCTTGAACTCAGAAAGCAGCACTTTATCTTTTCCCTTAATGTCCAGAGTACCCTTCAGACTCGGGGTTCCCTTCCCCAAGTCTCGGTTCCTAGGTATAGCCATTGTAGTTTGCCACAAACACTTCTTGGGTTCCACTTTCAAGCTTGTGCTGGCCTTGGCGCAGTTGTTGGACCACACAATCCACCCATTAAAGGTGACGCCACCAGGGTTCTGGGACTTCTCACTCTACACCTTCCTTGTCAGTTCACTTAGTTTACCAGGCTTGGCTGGGCTTTACTTGCATTGGCCCTTTTAATGTGTTTGCTTTTTCATGTACAGCCTTCTGCCGGCTCTCACCGTGTTTCTCACTTTGCTCACACTTCGTACCTCACACAGATCCCCTTGGGATAACTGTTTCCTTTCAGTCTACCAAGACTTTCAACAACGTAATCTTCCTCATCCGACCACTTGGTAACTTTGTATCACACATGTTCTGTTTGTTTGCCGCTTACAATCTTTTAATTCCAAAGGCTTTGACAATGGGATTTCCCTTCTCGCCCCTTCATTCAAATACTTTCTTTCATTCTGCCTGCACTAGTTACATTGTATTTAACTGCGCATATCACATTACTAGTCTTCCTGTACTTCAGACTCACCGGTAGTGATTTCACTCTTGCTTTCAGGCTATCTGCTTTCCGAACACTGCAGTTGAAGTCAGGGTCTCATCACATGCCCCTCCTGGCCACGGCAGTAGAACGAGCATGCCCGGCTTACATAAAGGAAGGTCGGCCCTGTCCACAGCCTTCCCCTTTAGACTACACTGGCTCCTTGGAGACACAGATCCCTCATCTCTTCACCCCAGAGCCTCTGCTCTGCCCCAGGGTAGCGCTGGATTTCTCTCCACCTTCTTGTTGCTCACCAGTTCTTGCAAATCAGAGATCACCTGCTGGATTTAGCCACATAGCCTCCCTGTTGCTGTGTCTCCAACTGCTGCTCCTTGTGCTGCTAAATGCCCCACCTTTTATACACCTGCAGCAGATTAGCAGGCTACAGGTGTGTGGTCAGTGTAGAGCTTGCCTGACCTTCCTTTATCCAATTACCTGGATATGCCTGTCCTCTAGCTTTGGGTGAGTTGGATCTTAAAGGGGCAGTGTGCCTTTTCTCATTCCTTTTCTTGGCCTATAGTGGAAATGCAGGTTTTTGTATGGGGTTAGGATTACAAGAGCCCACAAATGCAGAGCGAGTGTACGAGAGGTCGGTTTCAGGTAAGGGGGATACCTTGTCTTGCCTGTCGGTACTCCATCTACAATCCCAGAAGAACCGCTCAGATGATCCTCCCTTGCTTGGCGGCACCCAGGGTTGGGATCCAAAAGCAATGGCCCTTCCCTGGCAATCTGAGCAGAGGATCCCCAGGGAATAGGCATGGTAGAACCATCAGGTTTCTCACAATACTACCACTAGTACATACCTGGAAGTGTTGGAACGATTCACCATATCTATGAAGTTGATGTGGATGGAGTTCCTTGAATGGCCCTGTGGGGCGGGGCAGTGTTCACTTAAATGTCTTGAGTGTGTGTCCTGGATGAAATTTGTGACATTTAGTGCAGTTAGCTACATATTTGTTGACTTGTTCGGCCCGATTTGGCACAAACCAGTACTCACTTATGTCGTATTTTTTGGGCTGCGGAACAGGTATGTTGCTTTCTTCCAAAAAGGACAAATAAACGGCCTGTTTTGCAGATGCATCCGCAGATGCATTTCAGCATGACACTAAGGGCCCAATTAATGGAATTAAATTGCGTGGAAAAAGGGCTGCTTGCGCGCAAAACACGTGCAAGTTCCTGTTTGTCGATTCATGGAACACAATGTGCGGGTCTTACCCGAGACTTGCGCAGAATCCCCACTGGTCCAACACGTCACTGCGACGCCACGAACGCCTTGCGCGAGACTCCCAGCGAAGGCGCATACCGTCTTGCACAGTCACCTAAAAAGGAGGCGGAACACGTGGAATGGGGAACAACAAGCATAAATGTGGGCGTTACGTAGGAAATACAACAGTAAAATACTCACAACGCCCACACGTGCGCCAACAACACGTATTCATGAAAGCGAACAGGGCTCACCGGTGCGGAAAAAGATGCACAAATCTGGAAACGGGTCTTGCCACGCGAAAGCAGGCGTAAGCGTCACCCGCCACTAAAAACACTGCATAAAAAGGGCACGCGAAAACCCATGTATACAGCTGTGATGAATGTACCATTTTTCGCAGCAGTGATCGCGGGACACTGCAGGAGGAGGAGGATAGCCAGGGTATGCATTTTTTTTTTACCCAGGACCAGCCTTTTTGGGATGCCGGATGACCAGGTCTATGGCAGGTATAGGTTTCTAACTCATAACATATTAGACCTGGTCACGGAGTGGGAAGATGACCTCACATCACCCACCCTGTGCTCCCAAGCACTGAGCCCCTTGGAAGAGGTGCTCAGTGTACTGCATTTTTTTGGCCACTGGGTCATTTCAGCGGACAACTGCCATAGTCGGGGGTTTTCACAGCCTACGCAGTCACGCTGCCTACACCTGGTGTTGGCAGTCATGACTGCATGCCCCTTAATCTGCAGCCACATATACATGCCCAGAACACCCGCAGAAAAGCAGGCTGTGTTCCAGGACTTTTATGGGGTGGCGCACTTCCCTAAAGTGCTTGGTGCCATCGATTGCACCCATGTGGCCCTACGTCCACCTAGGGCCACAGAGCACATCTATCGCAATCGCAAGCACTGGCATTCCATCAACGTGCAGGTTGTATGTGATGCCAAGGGAATCCTTACCTCTGTATAGGCAAACTATCCAGGGTCCACCCATGATAGTGTCATATTCAGAATGCCACTGACAAACCATCTCACCTCCACAGGGGACAGTGCCTACCCTCTGAGTACCTACATGATGACACCAATACGGAACCCCACCACCCCACCCGCCACCCCAGGTAAGATACAACGCAGCCCATTTTGCAAGTAGGGCCATAGTGGAGCGCACATTCGGAGTGCTAAAGTCACGCTTCCGCTCCCTCGACCACTCTGGTGGTGAGCTACTATATGCACCACCAGTAGTGTGCAGGATCATTGTGGCAGCATGTGTCCTGCACAATGTTGCAACATGGCATGGCGTACCAGTGGACATGGTGGTGCCCTCACATCCCCAATGACATGCACGGCATCTGCGCATGGAAGGGGAAAGGGCACGTGGCGAGGCTACGCATACCCAGCTTGTGGCACCATTTTTCACCTAAGATCCAACCCCTGTGGCGTGCACACAGCCCTGGCACATTCCAGGTGACAATCGATGATGACAAAGGGACAATCATCTGTTTCAACCTTACCACACTGAGAATCTGTCCTTGGAAGTTCTACAATGTGTGCATCCCTCAGAACTTGAAGTAACTAAATCTGGTGTGCACACAAGGAACACATGGAAGATGGAGTGTGCCACTAACACCATGCCAAGTACACATCCAAATGCCGGGATGTCACCTAAACCCTCCCACACTTCATGTCACCTGGTTGCATTGCATGCCACGCCATGGCATGCAATGTCAATGAGACAAAAAAAATGGCCACCACATAACACTAATGTCATAAAGTGCTCAATGATCAATGGAACAAGTACAGAAATAATTCACTCTCACACAACAAAATAATAATGTACACAGGAACATCAATTGGCCAGTACCACATACCAGAAACACAGGACCCAAGAGTGAATCTGTCTGACAGTGACCATTTATAATTGCACATGTGCCTCAATGTGCCGTAACTTGCACATGTAACCCTTGTATTTTCGTGTGGCACTGCTAACCAAAGGGGGCAAGGAAGCGCATACAGCAGAAAGGCTAACAATAATGGAAATAGCCAAGCTAATACATGAAGATGGAACATGAACAAAGTATGGATCTCAATGTCCAAACAAAAAGGGATGCTAACCATTCACTGGACAAACAATCACGAATCTCACTAGGGGTGTATACGCAGGTCAGACTGGAGACTGGCCACAGATATAATGGAAGCCCAATCCCTCTGTGTAAGTTACTTTTACATGCTGCACTCCTTGCAAGTCCATGGAAAGGGGAAGCAGGAGTGGCATATGTCTGGACCCTAAGACACAAACAAGGAGTGTACCAACACGAGGCAAGCCTGCCTGGGTCCAGCTGGAATCTACAGTGGATGACCTCGGCTGCCGCACAAAGCAACACATTGTCACATAAATGCATAATAGACAAAAAAGAAGTAAAAAGTAAAAAAAAATCAAAAATGCCCATGTGGGACTCCGGGGGGGAGGGGCGGGGGGAAGGGGGGAGTTTGGTGAGGGCGGGGGCTCGGCGTGCCAGGAGGAAAGAGGTGCACCCAGGCGGGAGGAGGTGCAGGGTGCACGTCAACGCCCACGTGGATGTTTAGAAGAAAAAAAAAACTCCATGGTTTAATGGGCTGCATGGCTAGCATGGATCGGGAGACCTGTCGCCACCCTCTGGTGTAGCATCAGAATGTGGTAGTGGTAAGGGAGGATCACCACGCATAGCCCTGGCCTGGTCCTCCCTGACAGTGGCCATGCGGGACTGAGATGATTGCATCTGCAACATGATGGCTCGGAGGTCCCCATGCAACACCTCACGGGATGCACAGAGTTCCTACGTGATGGTATGAGTCAACTGTTGCATCTGTTGTTCAGACCGTCTACTGTGGGCTGCTTCGAGTGCAGCCAGTGCAGTTCTGAGGGACCTATACTCTAACCTCAGGGTGTCCCTGTGGGCCCGACCCTCTGCAGCCATGGATGCATGCAGAGCCCTCAGTTCTGCCGGTCGGCTCCTGTTGCTGGCCACCATGTGCAGCCTGTGTGAGCGGCATGTGGACCGCAATGCCTGCTGCTGGTGCTACACCTGTCTTGCTGGGGGTATCATGGAATTGGCCATCCTATCCATGCCCTGAGCCAACATCTCATATGAAGCAGCCTGTTGTTGTGCAACAGCATGCATGGACTTCTCCCACACAGTATCGCCATCTAGCACATGGCCACCGCGTTGACGGACCCCACGCCTGCCTCTGCCAAAGGAACCTGGCCCTTGATGTGATGCGCTGTCTGTGGCTGCAGGACTGCATCCATCCCTTGAGCAGCTGGCCCAGGACCAGGAGTCAATACTGTGAAGCATGACCCTGCAGCTGTAACCACCACAGACGGACGTACCGACACTGACTGGCACTGTGAGGGGTTGTCCTCCCCTTCAGACGTTTGGGATGCAACAATACCCACACTTGATGCACTCACCTGCGACAGCACAGAGGAATCTAATTCCGGTTCACCACCAGAGCCATAGGTATCGTCAGAGGAAGACGCTTACTGAGTCAGGGCCTGGATGGATTGGAGCACCAGTGGTTCATCATGGGCTGCCACACCACGTCCTGTACAGGTGTTTGTTTGCGGATCAGTGTCCTGTTCCTCCTCCACATCCTCCATTGCATCCAGTGCCTCATCACCTGTACATGGACACAAAAATGCACGATTACCCATGTAAATAGCATAGCCCACACACATAGGCATCACAAGGTTGTCATGCAACACATTAACCTGCCATGTCACGAACTCCCGCACGTACGCAGTGTCAATGCAAGTGAAGGGTAGCATGAAAGCAGCCATGGAGGTGTGTGCCACATGTAGTGCATGGTGCATAGCACATGCTTCACACACGAGCACCTGACTGGCATAGTTCAGTCACCAACATCACTGATGCAAATACACACTTGCCACGTAGCATAGCCATGCCTGAACTGTTAAACTGCATGAGATGGAACTTGCTGACTACTGTTCCAGAGCCATGTACAATGGATGTGACATGACATGTAATTCACAAACTCAATACAAACAAGAATCACAAGGTACTACGAAGCAAGGGCGGTGGAATAGAGTGAAGCCAGACACACTCATCCTATGAGGCCAGGTCACATTGACCTCATGTAAGAAGATTCAATTCAACACTACAGCTAAGTCAATGCCTAGTCTGGGATACTGAATGGAAACCCTTATTGATATATCTTTATGTCCAGTTCATGAGTTCTGGATGACTACCCCTATATAACACCCCTCTCTTAGAATCCCCCTGACCAAAGAAGTAGTTCTGTTTTGCAAGTTTAAAAGGTTTATTTGAAAACAAATTAACAGTATATATATATATATATATATCACTTTTATAATGAATTAATAATTAATATCACACTTAAAACATGAGCAGTGATCAACAGTGATAATGTCCTACTAGTAAACTGATTTGGTTACCCAGGAGTAGTATAAGGATGAGGTAGCACACTTGTGAATAGGAACAGATGAATAAGGTGGTAGAGAATGCTTTATATAAGTTCAGATGGATGCAATGTTGAATGAAAATGCAGTACAGAAAATACTCAATATGATTTCAACAAAACAATGTAATCACTTTTCTATGGCAATCCACTCCCCCCCCCCCCCTTATGCAATGTAAGGAAATGAAGAGTAGCACACAGTTCTCAGACATGCAATCAAATGTAATTCAGTTCACCCCAGCAAGCTTAGACTACGGATAGAAGTTGAAACACAGGCCCAAAATGCTTTTATATGTGCTGGCAATGAAGTGAGGAATATGCTGAAAATGGTTTTAATTCCCTTTAGGAGGTTCAGGGTGAGTGAAAGATACTTGGGATGAGCTCAGGCTCCCTTTAACAATGCTCTAGGAGTAACTAGCAGGTTAAACACATTTTTGGCAAAGAAAAGCAAGGAAGCTGCTGTTTTCACACGTGGCTGGATTTTTAACCAAATCGCGAATCGCGGCAAAATTCGCGAATGCGTGAATCACGATTACGGCAAAAGTATAAGGAGTAGTAGGTTTGTTGAAATGCTAAGATTCTAAGCTTTCAGAGGAAAGTTAAACCAAGTTTCTAGCCCAAACGGTTCCAAAGATATGAACGATTTTGTAAAGGTCGTTTTTTTCGGATTTAAAGTAACTCAAATTGACAGGTGACAGCTTTTAAAAATGACAGGTGACAGCTATGCGGCTGCAGAATTGACAAGTGACAGTTAGGAGGCAGTTCTACTTAGATTAAATAGATTGAATTATATCACTGGAAACTAAGAGATTTGGTTTCACACCGTCCTAGCTGTACTCGCAATGTATTTGGAAGGTCTAGGTCTCACGGATCGGGTCAAGATGGCTTTGGTTCTGGTTTCGCACCGGATGGTCTCTGCGCACAGGGTGGCAGCCTATTCTTCATGCATTTCCCTGTGCATTTTCTGGGAAGTTCTGGCCATCATGATGTTTTCCATGCCAGTACTGCACAGTTTTCCTATTCTGGCGTACATGTGGGCTTTTTGGCCATCTTGGATTTTCTAAGCCCACAGCACCAAATGTTGCAGCATGATAGCTCAAACGTGGGTCAGGACACCCAACACTCACATGAGTGAATAGGCACGGTGAAGGTGAGACCTGGGGTTGGAAGTGGGAGTGGGCAGTGCAGTTCATGGGAACGGCATCCAAATAAAATACAACTGCATAATCTGTAATGAATATGCGGCAGGCTGGTTGAAGTGTAAGTGCAGAAATCCGGTGTCAATTGCCGGTCAAAGGTTGTAGGGATACAGTAAACAGCCACCGAGTGTGGGGGGGTGGCAGGGAGGCAGTGCATGGGTTCAACTGGTGGCTCAGAGGCCCGTGCCAGAGATCAGAGTGTGGGCAGGTGACTAGTGCATTCTCTGTCATCCAGGACTCCAGCGGGGGAGAGAAGGAGAGAAAGAACAACACATGAGGAAGATCAGAAGTGCCTCCAGACCCGGAGAAAGTTCACCTCCAGTTTCATTGAGGCATGGAGGCTGTACCAGAGGGAGGCGCCAGCCAAAGATGGACCTTAACCACAACTAATTTCTATCAGAAGTAACTGACCCTGAGGGAGTAGGAAAGGGACGATCAAACACCATGAGAAGGAAGCGAATTTGGAAGATGGAGTTGAAGGTACTGTGGCCCCAGGACCCATAAGGGCTTGTGGACAATACACAGGGTTTGGAAATGAACAGTCTTAGCCACTGGGAGCCAGTGTCATTATCACAGTCCTAGGGAGATACAATACCTGGCCCCAAGATAAAAGGACAATTCCCACAGTCCAGTTCTGGATGAGTTGCAGAAGGAAGAGAGTAGAAGCACATAGATTTTGCTAGAGGCCGTTGCAGTACCCCACCATATGAATGACCAGTCCTCTGGAGACAGTGAGCTGCTGGGAGAAGGATAGCAAAGGAAGAATACCTCTGAGGCGGTGCAGCTGGCAGGGTGACCTCGCAGAGATGTGTGGAGAGAAGGCGTTTGTGGAGTGGGAGATTATCACAGGCTATCCGCCATCACAGGTTGGAGCAGGAACAGGGCCAAGAGAGGCTGGACAGAGAGTGACATGAAGGAGTGAGCAGGTGTGGTGATGAGGATTGTCACGGTGTGCAGCACGTGTGTATGCAGTCTGCAGGACACAAAGCACGTGTCAGTCCACCATGACATGGTTCACCCACGGCAGTTATGTAAATACAGCCAGAACTGCCAGACAATCATTACACTACATGCAAGCAACATACACATGTCCTGGACACACACGCATCAGCACTCAGCAGACATTCCCTCATAAATTGGCAGGTCACCCACGCCTTGGATTTGCTCCACATCAATCATATCACTAATGATCTCTTCATGTGGAGTGATTTATTCGCCCTCTCGTGGTGTCCCACCTCCAGTCACCAGAGTTGAGGTGTAATGGCACCCATCCTATCTTTGGCTCGGCGCCGGAGGTCATTCCAACGCTTCATTGCCTCAGCATCTGTGCACCTCTCAATGCCCAAGGCGTTGATACAATCAGTGATGCGCTGCCAGTGGGCCATACGCTGAGCAGGCGTATGTGTGCTCCCAGCCCGCACAAGCATGTCACCTTCGTGTTCCCGCACGTAGTCCACGAGGATCTGGAGTTTCTCATCACTGAAGCGCCTCTTCCTCAACGTGAGTGTCTCCTGTGCCGTGCCTTGGTTCTGATCCTGTTCGGCTACTGCATGCTTTGCCTCTGGCAAGGACTTGCAGACCCTGAGTGGCTGGGACCACCTGGGTCAGTAGGGGCTGGAGCACTGGTGGACTGGGCTGTGGCATCACCCACTGATGCTGGGACTGTAGGTAGCCTTGCAGGCATCTGTACCTGGGTGCTGGTGCCAGGACCCTTCTCCGCACGTCTCTTGCCCTGGGAGATGAGGACCTCCGCCCCATGGTCTCTGCAGGCCTGGGCCGGGACCACTACAGGCCTGGCTGGGTGACCCTGAGCCTGGGTGGTGGTTGCTGCAGCTGCCCTTGCAGCTTCCTCACCCTGCCTGGTGTGGATAGCAGATGGCAATGCTGCTCCTGAACCCCGGGTGCTGGGGACGTCCGCATCAGCTGCATCTCCCTGACCCTGTTGGGTGGGGGGCATGGCTCTCCCTTAATGGCCTTGGCCCCCCTTGTCCACCCTTCCCACTTGTTGCCCTCCCAACCATGGCACTGATTGTAACGCTTACCTGAACTCTGCGGGGACGCCCTGGAAGCTCTAGGTATCTTCTATGCAATATTAGATGTGGCAAGTGGATTCTGTAGAAAATATAATAAATATAAACTTCCCTTAATAATGTGTTCCCTAATTAATTCTGAAAACCACAAGGATTATAGTAATCATTTTCTTGAGAAACAGAAAACTCACCTGAAACTTTAATTTTGAGAGCTATCCATCCTGTTCTACAAAGGGGCGCTAGTTCTGAAGATGATGAATTGAATGAGGAATGACTGATTTATTGAGAATAGAATCTCCTATGCCATAGGATTGAGCTTCAAGATGAAAAGTCTGGCAAGAAGAAAAATGGACTGGGCAAGGGATACTCTAATATGTGTAACACCTAGGATAAGAACACACCTAAGTGGAAACATGAAAAACAACATCATATGTACTGTGCATGACTGGTCTAAATGGAATAACAACTCTCAGTGAAACAGTAAATAAGTGCGCAACAATAGATACCCACAAACTTTTCTAGCAACAATAAGGAGCACTAAATTCAATGCGAGTGTAACACGTGTGAATTCCTATTTGAATACCTGACTCACAACGACGACCGCATAACGCTTCAATGAACGCGTTATCACGGGCAACGAACGAGCCACACAACGTAATATCTTTTACCAAGAAAACTGATAGTAAGTCCATTAAAACTGTGTACTAGCACTTTCAATGACTCCCTCAGATAACGGAACTGTGTGCTAACACTTTCAGTGACTCCCTATCAGACTCCGACTCCTCCGTCTCCAATTCTAGGTCACTCCAAAACCCTTCCTCCTCACCTGTGAGTTCTTGCTCCAAAGTTCCGCTAAACCTTTTCTTCCACAGCTCTTCCTTCTTTTCTTTTTTTTGTAGATAGGATCTGCCCCGAAAGGAAGCCATCCTGACCCCTAAATAGATGGTCCGGGGGGCCCCTCTTCCGGTTCAGACCAAAAGGGGGAAATAGCCAAGGAGAGAGCGCTGTGGGATGAGGAGAAAACCCATGAAAGGGGGAAGCCCTTGAACCTAAAGGAAGCAAAGAAAAAGGCAGATTAAAACAAGGCAGCAGCAGAGAGGCGAAGAGCAGAGCGAGGGAGAAATGGCCACAAGAGCCGAGAGAAAAAACTTACGAGCATTCCAACCCGAAAGCCTGACGCAAGTAGGTTGCAACGCGCAGACTTCCGGGTTGGAGCTACTGAAAAAGGCTCTCCCCGGCGGCCGTCAGAAAGACTAGACCGCTGCGGGGTGTTGCGCGGAGACGTGGTGGGGCAGGCTAATGGCTGCTCCAACGCCATCGGCTCCACACACGCCAGCCGCGGCGGCGTGTGACAGTATGCCCCCCTCCATGGCCCACACCACCCGGTTTACCCGGATGGAGCCGATGGAACCGCCGAGTTAACCTAGGTGCGTGTACGTGGGACTCTGGTTCCCAGGAGTCCTCAGAATGGGGATACTCTTTCCAGGCTACTAAATACTCAAGCCGCCCCCTTCGATACCTGGAATCCAGAATACTCGATACCTCATACTCCTCAGGGAGGGACTGCTGACTCACAGGCATTGTCCATCTCCGTTTGTAAGGAGTGTGTGGATCAACAGGTTGGAGAAGGGAGGAGTGAAACACCGAGTGAATCGGATGCATACTTTTTGGGAGTTGTGATCTAAAGGCCACAAGGTTTATCTGTTTGACAATCTTGAAGGGACCCAGAAATCGGGGAGTGAGTTTGGTTGGGTGAACCCATCGAGGTAAATACTTGGTGGACAGCCAGACTGTCATGATGCCTACCTCCAAGGAGCCAGGTCCGGCCCAGCAACCCCAGAGGCAGGCATCATTCCCCCCAGGGAAGTGCCAGCGGGCCCAAGCTGGGGCCCTTTGGACACAGTCCTGGCGCCTTAGGCGCCAGACTCATGTTGGACCCCTGTCCTGGCACCTTAGGCGCCAGGCTCATAAAGCTAGACATGTGTTCAAGTGTTTTAATGTGAACTTACCTGATGCAGACCATGCTGCTACATCCAGGCCTCTTGAGGCCTGAATGGAACTACTTTACCTGTGGGACTACTTTCCACCTGGGTGTGGTCGGGGAAGGATACATACCTGATCGGTGGAAGGATACATACCTGGAACCTCTTCCAAAGGTATTTAAACCACGCCCGATCAGCAACTCACGCTTTGCGTTGTTCTGCTCCTCGCAGCTGGACGCTCACCGTGTCAGCTCCTGCATCTGGACTTCAGCCACGCCTGTCAGCATGCTGGGTCACCTGCAAAGGGAGATAAGAGAGAATTGGTGAGAAAGAAGACCTTACCTGCTAAAGCTGCATCACAGAGACATCACACCGACGATCCTGAAAGGGAAGACATCATTTTTAAAAGCATTTCGCATCGATCGCTGCAGCGCTGCATTTCACTCACCTTTCCTGGGCACCTCCATCTTCAGCAGCGATCATCCGGATCCGCAGCCACTTCCCAGAGCCTAGAGAGAAAAAGACAAGAGCACAAGGTGAGAGAAGGAAGGGAATAGGAAAAGCTCAGTTTCCTTCTAAGACTTACCTGTTGGGTCATTCCCATTTTAATTCGGGTCCTGCCGCTTCCTGGCATTCCGGACCCCGGCCCCTATGGGGAAAAAAGACAAAGACATTGAATGAGCGAATGCAAAGACATTACCCGAACGCTCATCCAGAACTTACCTGTCATTTACTGGAACTGCACGTTTCACTTCGGGTCGGCGCCATATCTCCGGCATTCCGAACCCCGGCCCCTAAGGGGAAAAAGACATAAGCGTTAGCGCTTGCTGCAATAAGACAATGAACCTTATTATTAAGCTTGAACTTTTGAACTTGCAACAGAACTCTTACAGCGCCTTACCTGAATAGTCAAGCTTATTTGAACTCCCATCAAACCTCAATCCAGTGAAGTACCTGGGTTTCAACGCGCCCCTGCATCAGAAGGAGGATGGAGAACTCATCCTTCCAGACCCTAAGGTGAGACTTCACGGGGAATCGTGGAAGGGTATCGTGAAGGGTTGGAAGGGAGTGGGAGGCTTGAACTTTATTCCGTCAGTAGGTAATACTCCCTTTTCACGCACAGGGGAATATTCCTGCGAGCCAGAGAAGCCAGAGTAGAGGGGCCCTTCCTGTCCATCTTCAGAGTCCTGCGCTTCACCATTGAAGAAGCATCAGCACTCGAATCCAGACCTGCGCCTCCGTGGGAATCAGGTGAGCGTGACAGACTCGATCGCCTACCTTCCAATTGGGACAGGGTAGTCGAGATCAGTCAGATTGCTCCTTATACCTCCTTCTCGATAAACGTAAACTCTGTTGAGCAGACTTGTGAGCAGAGGCTATCTCGGCTAAGTTAGACTCAAGCGTAGGTATATTGGAGAAGGATTTGAACATGGGAAGTAATCCCCGTGGGTGTATCCCATAGGTGCAGAAAAAAGGACTGAGACCAGTAGTTGAGTGTTCGGAATTATTATATGCAAATTCTGCAGTAGGTAGAAGGGCCACCCAATTGTTTTGCACGCTATTAATGTAACACCTAAGATATTGCTCAAGAGAGGCTTTAAGGGGCTCCATCTGACCATTGGTCTGCGGATGAAACCCAGAGGAAAGGGCACGTTTGATCCCCAAACGCTGACATAGTGCCACCCAAAATTGGGAGGTGTAATGACTGCCCCGATCGCTAATAATTTTCTCAGGTAACCCATGTAACCTGAAAATATCCTTTAGGAATACTTCCGCCATTGCTGAAGGGGATGGCACTCCTGGCAGTGGGGAGAAGTGAGCAAGTTTGGTAAAGAAATCCACCGTAACCATCAGACACGTACAACTCTGAGACAAAGGTAAATCAACAATAAAGTCTGTCGAGATATGGGTCCAAGGCCGAATAGGTGTCTCTGGCTGTTCAAGAAGGCCATAAGTTTTGTGAGTCGGGTTCTTATTCCTGGCACAAGTCTGACAAGCTCTACAATGCCTTTTGACATCATGAGAGAGAGTGGGCCAAAAGAAGGAACGAGAGATAAGTTCCAAAGTACCTCGTACTCCTCTATGACCTGCTGTCACATGGTCGTGACCCCAGCCTGGGATCTTCAGCTGTAAGGCTCTAGTGGGGATGAACAATCTCTGTCCTACTAACAACCGTCCATCAGACCATCTGGCCTGGTGTTGTTTGTTTTGAGGTACCCTTGCTTCCAATTCAGGCGTAGTGACCATTCTGACCTCCTGCAGAAAGGAGGAAACCAAGCCCACAATACGGTTCCTAGGAAACATGTACTCTGGCACAAGAACTGTCTGTACTTCGGGGGCATCACGCCTGGATAAGGCATCTGCCAGGCTGTTTAGGGTACCGGGAATATACGTTATGGTGAAGTCGTATTGACTAAAAAAAATGAGCCCAGCGTGCTTGTCTTGAATTAACGCACTCCATATTCCTGAGGATCTGTAGGTTCTTATGATCCGTGCATAGTGTAAATTGATGAGCGCTTCCTTGTAGTAGGTGTCTCCATTCCTCTCAGGCAGCCTTCAATGCCAGTAATTCCTTCTCTATCGCAGAATAATTTATGTGACTGATAGAAAGGGTTTTTGAGAGGTATGCCACTGGATGTTCCTTCCCGTTTCTGACCTGAAGAAGAACCGCCCCTAAGTGTCATGATGCCTACCCCCAAGGAGCCAGGCCGGGCCCAGCAACCACAGAGGCAGACATCATGTTCCCAAGGGACGTCCCAGCGGCCCCAGGTAGGGGCCCTTTGGACTCAGTCCTGGCGCCTTTGGCGCCAGGCTCATGTTGGACAACAGTCCAGGCGCCATAGCCGCCAGGCTCATAAAGGATGACTTTGTGTTAAGAAGTGCTTGGTGTGAACTTACCTGATGCAGACCGTGCTGCAACATCCAGGCCACCTAGAGGCCTGAATGGGACTATTTTACCTTTGGGACCACTTTACCACACGGGTGTGGCCGGAGGAAGAATACATACCTTAGAGGAAGAATACATACCTGGAACTACTTTGAAGGCTATTTAAGCCACGCCCAAGCAGGAACTCACGCTTCGTGTTGTTCTGCACCTAGCAGCTGGACGCTCACCGTGCCTGCTCCTGCATCCGGACTCCAGCCACGCCCGACAGCATCCTGGAACACCTGTAAAGGGAGAAGAGAGGGGAACAGGAGAAAGAAGAGACATTACCTGCTTAATCGGCATTCCAGAGTCATCTCGCCGACGATCCTAAAGGGAAGACATTCATTTTTAAAAGCACATCGCATAGCTCGCTGCAGCGCAGCATTCCACTCACCTTTACTAGTCGCCTTTTTGCCCATCAGCGACCATCTGGATCTTCCGCCGCATTTCAGCGCCTAAAGGAGAAAAAGACAAGAACAAAGGTGAGCTAGGGAAGAGAATAAGAAAGGCTTAATTTCCACCATAAGACCTACCTGTTGGGTCAATCCCTCTTCACTTCGGGTCGGCGCCGTATCTTTGGCATTTCCGAACCCCTGCCCTTAAGGGGAAAAAGACACAAGCATTAGTGCATTAATGCAAGAACACTAGAGGAACCACTCATCAAAAACTCACCAGAAGTTTCCTTCGACGGTTCCATTCCCTAACTCGGAATCTTCATTCAGCACCTGAAATAGAGAAAACAGACAATGGTTATTTAAAGCTTGAACTTGCAACAGAATTCTTACGATACCTTACCGGAAAAGTCAAGCGAACTTGAACTCTCACCAATCCGAGATCCAGCGAAGTAACTGGATAACAACGCGCCCCCGCATCAGACGCAGGATGGAGAGCGCGTCCTTTCAGACCCTAAGGGGAGACTTCACGGGGAATCGCAGAAGGGTTTCGTGGAGGGTGAGAAGGGGAGTGGGCCTACGCATTATCCCGCAGATTGTTAATACTCCCTTTTCACACACAGAAGGATATTTCTACGAGCCAGACAAACCAGATTTGGGGGTCCGGTCCATTCCATCTTCTGAGTCCTGCGCATCACCCTAGAAGAGGCCACAGCAATCCAAACCAGGCCAGCGCCTCCGTGGGAGTCAGGTGAGCGTTGCACTAAGACCCTAGCCGATGCATCTGCTTCTACTATGAAAGGCTTGGTTTGGTCTGGCTGGCACAGGACCGGAGCAGTACAGAACCTCTCTTTAAGCGTCAGAAAGGCTTGGTTTGCTTGTTCCGTCCAGAGAAAGGGTTGTGATTCCTTCTTGAGTAGGGCAGTGATGGGTAAGACTTTCTGAGAGAATTGTCCGATAAACTTCCTATAGAAGTTAGCTAACCCCAGGAATCGCTGGACCTCCTTAAGGGAAGCAGGAGTAGGCCACTCCAAGATGGCCGAAACCTTCCTCGGGTCCATGGTGATGCCTTCTGGTGAAAGGATATACCCCAAATACGGGACTGATGTGGCATTAAAGAGACATTTCTCTGGGTTTACCAACAAGTGTTGGGATTGAAGACTATTAAGTACTGTCCTTAGGTGCTGGGAGTGTTCTTGTGGTGTGGGTGAAAACACCAGAATGTCGTCAAGGTTGACTATGGTATTTAAAAAAAGTAAATCCGAAAAGAGACGGTCCATGAAGCGCTGGAATATGGCTTGTGCTTTGACTAATCTAAAGGGCATGACCCGATACTCGAACAGGCTAAAAGGTGTCCTGAACGCCGTCTTCCATTCATCTCCTTCTCTAATACGGAGGAGATGGTAGGCACTCTGTAGATCTAATTTAGAGAAGACTGAGGCGCCTTGTACTGCCTCTAAGATGTCGGAGATGAGTGGCATCGGGTAGCGATCCCGAATAGTGACCTTATTGAGGCCACGATAGTCAATACACGGTCTTAGTTCCAATGAATCCCGTTTGGGTATGAAAAATAATGAGGCTCCTGCTGGGGATCTTGATGGTTGTATGAGCCTGTTAGTCAGATGAGAGTCCAGATAGGCGCGAAAGACCTTCTTCTCTACCAAGGATAAAGGAAACATGCACCCAAAGGGTTCCAAAGCGTCTGGTAGCAGCTCTATGGCGCAGTCTTCCGGACGGTGTGGAGGCAGGTCCAGAACGGGACTTTCCTTGAATACTTCTTGGTATTCGGATAGTTCGGGAGGAATACAACAGACTTCGCAAACATCCTTATGTTCTGGAGTAAGGATTTGCACGGATTCTATTTGCGGTTGTGTAAGACAGCTCTGTTTACAAAAATCTGATTCAAATGCCATAGTGTTTCGAGTCCAAGCGATGGTCGGATGGTGTTTCCTAAACCATGGAATCCCGAGAATAATAGGAAAATGAGCAGCTCGAATAAGATCAAACTGCATCTGTTCTGAATGTTGAAGGATGGTCACAGTTAGAAACTCTGTAGACTGGGTGATGGGTCCGGAGGAAAGTGGGGTACCATCCACCCCTTCTACCTTCTGGGCATCTTCACGCTGCAGAAGGGTGAGACCTTGTTTGTGGGCCCATACAGTTTCCATGAACACCCCCGCGGCCCCACAATCAAGCAGTGCCATAGTGGTAAGTTCCGCGTGTCGTGTCTTCAGCTGGATGGCCACTATCATGAGGCGTGAATCCATCGTTGCGACTTGGGACAGTTACTGTAACATAGGGACTGGGAGTTAGACCTCGGATGCTAGTCCCCATTAGGTCAGAGGTTGGTCGTTTCCCGCCCGCCTAGGAGGTACATCTGGGCAGTTTCGTAGGAGATGGGAATTGGATCCGCAATACATGCAAAGTCCGGTATCTCTCCTTTGTTTTCTCTCCCCGGGTGTCGGAGGGGGCCGGGCGGATCCAATCTGCATTGGTTCTTCCTTACTGCTTAAGGACGGCACAGGAGGTTGAAAGGAGGTCCAAGGGGGTTGGTGACTCGGGTCTTATGCTTCCTCCTTTCTGCTCTTCGTTCTGAGAGCCGATGTTCTATCTGTAATACAATCGATATCAGATCTGATAGGGTTGTGGGACGAGCGATGCGTGCTAGCTCGTCCTTAATCTCCTCCTTTAGACCTCGGCGGAATAGGGTATACTGGGCCTGTTCCGGCCATCCTGCTTCCATAGCCAGTCGCTTGAAGGTAGATATGTAGGAAAGTAGATCATTGGATCCTTGCTGTACTTCAAGGAGCTCTTCAGCCGCTACATGGGTAATATCAGGTTGTTCGAAAGTCTGTTTGAGCAAAGACAGGAAGGCTCCATGGTCTCGGATGACCGGGTTGTTGGACGTCACCAAAGCTAGAGCATTTCCGGTCATATTAGACACCATAAATCCCACCTTGGTATGGTCTGTGGAGTAGGTCTGAGGGCAAAAGGCAAAATAGACGGAACAGGCTTCCAGAACCTCCTTTAACTGTTTTGGGGTTCCGTCAAACTTGCCCGAGGATAAGGCCATGGGAGGTAAGTCAGATTCATGAGGTTCTTGGTTTGCGACCAGCTGCCTCAGGGCAGCATTCTCAGCTTTAACGTTCTGCAAGTCTACATTCATAGCCTGAACGGCGGCTACCAACTCTTGAAATTGCTCGGGAATAGCCATTGGCGTCTTTGGGCGTTGCAAACTATCAGACTCCGACTCCTCCATCGCCAATTCTAGGTCACTCCAAACCCCTTCCTCCTCACCTGTGAGTTCTTGCTCCAAAGTTCCGCCAAACCTTTTCTTCCACAGCTCCTCCTTCTTTTCTTTTTTTTTTTAGATAGGATCTGCCCCGAAAGGAAGCCACCCTGACCCCTAAATAGATGGTCCGGGGGGCCCCTCCTCTGGTTCAGACCAAAAGGGGAAAAAGCTGTTAGGCATAAAAAAACCCTGGCTGGTGGTATTTGGTGGTATTCCCTTATGGAGATGTGAATAGGTGAAAAAATAAGTAGGGATGAGATGCAGGTAAAGGGAATGGTAAGCAGCCTTAAGCAACAGCCAGAGAGTATGGATAGGTGACAGAAGGTGAGCCAAAAAGGCAGACACCAGAACTGCCAGTATCAATAGCCAAGGAGAGAGCGCTGTGGGATGAGGAGAAAACCCAGGAAAGGGGGAAGCCCTCAAACCTAAAGGAAGCAAAGAAAAAGGAAGATTAAAGCAAGGCAGCGGCAGGGAGGTGAAAAGCACAGCGAGGGAGAAATGGCCACAAGAGCCGAAAGGAAAAACTTACGAGTGTTCCAACCTGAAAGCCTGACGCGAGTAGGTTGCAACGCGCAGACTTCCGGGTTGGAGCTATTGAAAAAGGCCCTCCCCGGCGGCCGTCAGAAAGACTAGACTGCCGCGGGGCGTTGCGCAGAGACGTGGCGGGGCGGGCTAATGGCCGCTCCAACGCCATCGGCTCCACACACGCCAGCCCCGGTGGCGTGTGACACTCCCACAGATAACGGAAGGATAGTTATGAAATGCCGAGGCAAACAACC
Source organism: Ambystoma mexicanum (assembly GCF_040938575.1). Lineage (NCBI taxonomy): Eukaryota > Metazoa > Chordata > Amphibia > Caudata > Ambystomatidae > Ambystoma > Ambystoma mexicanum. Next base: position 866,865,646 of record NC_090922.1, read on the forward strand.
ATAAACAACCATAAAACGGTACTTGCGTGACGCGAATACAACTCTTCTCATGAAACTATGTGGAGGGGCTGACGGGAACGGAATGAACAACTGAAGGGAAAATAAGGGAGCGGAAGGAGGATAGAACTGTGGCTTCAAATTGGGGGCGACAAGGGGAATAAATAATACTGGTCTGTTGACAAGAATTCTGAGGAAAATAACTGAGACAGGAATCAGCTGTTGAGACGGAGGAACTGCGGTAAGCGTTGAACTGCAAGGCAGTCGATGACACGAAGCGCGAGCCTCCAGGAAGGTGGGGCTAATATAGGGCAAGAAGGACAACAACTGGACCAGCAAGGTTAGTTACTCGCAGGAACAAACAGGCGGCCATTAAGGGAAACCAGGAAGCCCATTAGCTCTATGAGAAGTTACCATATTTTGTCTAACCTAAAGCAATGCCGAATATTTTCCCAAGATTTAACGCTGCAAGTTCTCCTCCATAGAGCCTGAACTAGGATCCTGGTCTGTGGTCATGACACTGATGCAATGGTGCAATGGGAGACGCAGCTATGAATTGTCCTAGGCAATTCAGTGAGTGGGCAGTGTACGCGATCTTAAACGTACCAGTGTGTTCCTGCACCCCTTGGGGAACAAAACGTCCATTTACCGCACCCCAGAAATGAAAAAAACTGTGTACGTGAGCCCTTGGTAGCCCACGTGAAAAGAACAAATGTTATGCAGTACGCTGTGGCACCCAGCAATACAAAAAATATGCACGCGAAGGACACGGAAGCTACTGGGATATTAATTAAGAAAGGGGGTACACAACACACGGGTGCACCCACAGTATGCAAAATGCATACGCAACTCACCGTCAGTAAACGCGCGTGTGTGCAGAGACAAATCTCCCACCGAAGGAAAAGGCTTGCACGGTCGCAGTAGTGAAGAGATCGCTATAACTCACATAAGCGTGTGATGGTCTCCTACGCACTTCTTCATCCCGATCCTGACGCCACGCCCAATGTTCAGCGTGTGTCACGTAACTTACGTGCTTAGGCCCTTTACTCTGATTTCACGCTAACGCATGCTTTCTGCATGTGCAGAGTCACTCTGTTTCCGGCTGCCCATGCGAGTACCACGGAAGAGCCACGCTCCTGCCTACAAGCGAATTTACCTGCCTCCAAGTGCCCTGAGCTGCCTCCTACGAGCCATCTGCTGCTGCCTGCCCACTGTTTGCCTGCTGCCCACGTGCCCTGCAATTTTGGTGCCTGCTGTACAGCCATTGCCATTGTCAGTGCTCCTGTCGTCGGACCTATGACAACCTCTGCTGATCCAGAAGACTCCTGACGTGCCAGACCACTGCTCGACAACCCAGACGCAGGACCCACTTGCCCACCCACACCTGCCTCGGGGGTTGCCATGTCTGAACCAACATCACCAGAGGCAAGGGGCAACCCCCTGGCAGCGAGGCAGAGGGCTGTCCGCATCAGTGCAAGAGAAGTTGACATCCTGGTGGAGCAACTCCTGCGGCATTATGATGCCCTCGTCCATGGACCAATGCAAACTGGCAAGGAAGGACGGAAGATGATCTGGGCCGACATGCTGGGTGCCATCCACGCAGAGGGGGTGGCACCCCGCGACTACCACCATGCCCACAAGTGCTGGGAGGACTTCAAAGCCAGGACCAACCACAAAGCGCTTGTGTGAACCAAGAGGGGCGCCGGGTCCGGTTGAGCACCGACAACATGTGGGTCCTGGAGCAGTTCTACCCAGCGCTGCACGCCCAGGTCATGGATTTGCAGCTCCGTCTAGAGTTGACTGGTAAGTGTCCATCTGTTGCTGTCCTCCACAGTGCATGTTGCTATGTGGTTGGTGTGTGCATCTTGACCTTATGGCAGGTATGCCTCTTTTACGGATGTCTGTGTGCATATCCCAGACAGTGCTGCATGTGTCCATTCAAGCATGTTTGACAGCAAAGGTGTTTCTGTTGCAATGTGTGATGCTCTGCAGCATGTAACGGCGTTCACATGGTTACATACATGTGTGTGGACGTGGCCGTTTGAGAGGTGTGACACATGGGCGCTGTCGGCAACATCATGGACATCCATGGTGTACATGTGTCTGAGAAGTGAGTGTGTGACTGGCCACCTTTCCTGGATGAATGTTACTGGAGCATTTGAATGTGTGCTTGACTCTTGCTGGCAAATTGACATTGAGTGCACTCTGATGTGATAGCTCCATGGCCTGCTTCATGACTGTAAGGTGATGTGTGTGAATGAAATGTGCATCTCCCGTGATGCATGTGAGGGGCATGCACAATTTTGAGGGGCAGACAGTGCGTTGTCCAAGGATGCGATTGTCTGTTGTGAAGGACAGACATGATTGTGCATGTGTGTTAATTGCACGTACCTGTGTCTTGGTGCAGGGTGATGATGGTTGTGAGCTTTGCCAGTGCAACTCATGTGCAGTTGTTTTGTGCGAAACTGACATATGTTCAGTACCCTGATGTTTGTGTTCTATGTCTCCCTATACACAGCAACGTTGGAAGAAGAGGGTGGAGAGGGTGCTGTGGAGAAAGGCAGCAGGGATGCATCCACCAGGCACAGACTCATCTTCGGGGAGTTAAGAGACTGGTGCCGCGTCAGAGACAACAGCTGCTGAGGGGAGGTTCAAGAGGGTGAAGGTTATTGTGGACTCCTCAGCAATGGGAGGGACAGGTGAGCTCGCACAGGGGCAATCCAGTGCCGAAGACGGTGGGGAGGCACTCAGGTTGGCGGGGCAGGAGGAGGAAGAGGAGGAGGAGGAGGAGGAGGAGGAGGAGGAGGAGGAGGGAGGAGGAAGGAGGAGGAGGAGGAGGAGGAGGAGGAGGAGGAGGAGGCTGCATCAGCCCAGTCCATGGGGCCGGCAGGTGTGATGAGGTGGGTGTGACTGGTGCAGTCCAGACTCTGGGGCAGGAGGCAGTGCAGGTCTCTGTGGAGGTGCCTGTGCCCAATCCTGCCACTGTGTCTTTGCCTGCACCAGTATGCACCTGCGGACATGCCCAGACTGGACCCATCCGCATGTGGCGGATGTTTCCACGCAAACGTAAACACCAATACCTGCGGATGTCGCAATTCGAGACAGAGTGGAACCGTTGCTAGCCGGCATCTCGAGGCATACAGGCATCATTCGTGATGATGTGCAGGCTTCAAATCTGGGGTTTACACGTCATCACAGTGAGATCTGGCGTCTCCTGAACTGGCTAGCTCAGTTCCTGGTCTCGCAATGGGTGCATGGGCTGGCCACTTATGGGACCCCCCCCCCTCGTCTTCCTCCTCTGTGCGCCAGTCGCTCTCCCTGCCGCCTTCCGGCCCAGATACCACCAGGGCCCCCTGTGTATCTGTCCCAACCCCAGCGGCCAGTCTGGTGGAGATCACATCCCTGCCAGAGTCAGGAGTCGAAGTTGGATCATCCGAGGTGGTTAACACGCAGATCCAACTGGCGACAGGAGCTGTGGCAATGGAGAGTGAGCAGGCACCAAGAAGCAGGGCACGTGCACCTCGGCCCCAGGGGTTGTCGTCATCCCGGAGGCTGTCCTTAAGTAGCAGGCACTGGGCTATTTCGCAGCAGCAGGCTCGGCGTAGGAGGCAATAGTACTCTGGGCATGGCATCTCGGGGAGGCAGGTATCGGCCATCTGGCAGGAGGCAAAGGTGGACCTTACCCAAAGGATGTCTTCCGTGTTGGAGCATTTGGGGCAGCACATCGGGGCAGAGCGACAGCGGGCACGGGAGGCAAGACTCACCATGGCCAGGGTGGAGATTTTACTGCATCTGGCAGAGAGGCGGGCTGAAGTCCTCGAGGAGACTTGCAGGGAGTGGGAGACAAGCATGTTGGAGGGTTATTGGACGCAAAGTTCGATGATGCTCTGGCCGAGACATTGAGGGAGCATGGTGAGGAGAAGGACTTGCCTGCTGCCATTGTATATAGTTCTTTAGGTATAAGTTTCCTTTTCACTTTATATTTTTTTGGCGTGTTTGGACTGTGCTCCGCTTTTTGTACATAGTTTTTTTGGTGTGTCATTTTGGGAGTTTTATTTCATGGTTTGGGCTACATTGGGGACATTGGCCCTCTTTCATTTGTACAGAGTTCTCATTTTTTTCACTACTTTTGTGTTCATGCTGGAATGTTTTTTTTTTCATTTGGATTTGCTTTCTGGAATTCATTTATGGACATGGAATTTATTTGTGACTTTTCCATCTTTTGTTTATGTACACTGGATTTTCATTTCTTACATTTGATTTGTTTGTTCATGCACCTTTTTAATTAAAAAAAAATATGTATGACGTTAATACTACTTTTAAATATATTTCATTTTTTCTGCTCCCAGTCATGTTTGATCTTTTATTTTTTCCAAGTTTGACGCTTCGTTACCCTGTTATGTGTCCCTGCTAAAGACCATTGTTGGTCATGTGTGTGCATACTTGCATGCATGTTTCATGTTTGACATCCATTTGAATGGGACAAATTCTGGTATGCATGACCAGTGGATGGGTGTCAAGGTGGAGTTGGTGTGTGCACAGTGTGGTGGCATTTGATTTCACATGTGCAGCATCAATGTATATTGTTCCTCACTGTGTTTGGGAGGGTGGTGGGTGGGGTGAGTGATGGGAGTGTAAAGTGTTTTGGATTTTGGGCCAGGATTTGCTTGATTCAGTGTAATGCACATGTCGCGTTTGCCTTTCACCGACATGCCTTTGTGCTCATTTCATTGTCTTTAGTGTAAATGGACATCTTGCTTTGCAATACCTTTTTTCAATTGGTATGGTTTTACATGGAACAATGCTGCATGTATTGGTGGATAGGGCACGGTATGATTTGCATGTATTCAATCATGACTTAAGTGTTCCTCTGTGCTTGGGCTTTTGGTAATCCTCTGCCCTGATGAAGTCTTTTGTGAATGTGCTATGGTCAGCTGGCTACCCTCTGAACTTTGCAAAAGGTCCCCTTGCATGCCACTTGCACACCTGCACTAGCTCCCAGGCATGCCCAATCTTTAGACTGTGTTTATGTATGCCAACAGATACCTACCGACAGTTTGCACCTCCTGACTGCACTTAGGCTTGGAATTGACACCATCTGGGCCAATTTTCTTTGTTGTCTTTTTAGGTGTGTTTGTTGTGATGTCCTTCACATGTGCTGAACTGGCACCTCCGCAACCACATTTCATCAATCACCACTTCCTATGCACTGGCACCGTCTCAATGCCACCTGCCCTAACAAGTTTCTTGTGTCTGTATTCACTCTCTTTCCCCTCACGGGACTCTTTGGCCCTTTGGACACTTGTGTAGACGTGAATTCTGAATGCCATGCCATTTGATTTTATGTCATGTCCTTCACACATGGTAGGGTCACTTGTGTGTTTGAGGTTATCTGTTCAGGTGATGCATGCTCATAGAAGCTCATGCCGTGACACGCCAGGCCAATGTCTCCCCATGTGACACAAATCGAGGGTGCTTTGCAATCTGTCACTGTGTGATTATTTGTACATGTGGATTGTTGACATCACTTTGTCACATGGCATGCAGGGCCTTACTTTGACATACACTTTTGTGATGTGTATGTTGGGATATGGTTGCAGTCAGCAATTGCATATGATCAGCTGGGACACTGAAGCTTGTGGGCCAGGTGTATGTTTTTTCGGGTGTTTGCAGGATATTTTATAAAAAGGAGGCTAAGGGTGGTGTCACTACACAGCAAGCAAGTTCCTGAACACTCCATCGATGGAGTTAACGTGTGTCACTATGTCAGCATGCAGGTGATGTCCAGTCTGGAGGGGGCTGCCTGCAGGTTGCCTTCACGGGTGATGGGGTTGGGGGTGTCCCATGTAGTTGGGGCTGCCTGCAGGCTGGGGTGATGGGGGCTGGGGTGTCACAGGTGTTGTGGGCTGCCTGCAGGCTAGGGTGATGGGGGCTAGGGGTCCCATGTAGTTGGGGCTGCCTGCAGGCTGGGGTGATGGGGGCTGGGGGTGTCCCATGTAGTGGGGACTGCCTGCAGGCTGGGGTGATGGTGTGTTGGGCTGTCACAGGTGATATGGGCTGCCTGCAGGCTGGAGTGATGGGGGCTGAGGGGCTCCCATGTAATGGGGGTTGGCTGCAGGCTGGGGTGATGGGGGCTGCGGGTCACAGGTGTTGTGGGCTGCCTGCAGGCTGGGGTGATGGGGGCTGCGGGTCACAGGTGTTGTGGGCTGCCTGCAGGCTGGGGTGATGGGGGATGGAGGGTCCCATTTAGTGGGGGCTGCCTGCAGGCTGGGGTGATGGGGGGGCTGGGGTGTGGGTGTCCCATCAGGAGGGGTCTGCTTCCTGTGGATTTTTGCGGGTATCATGTTGTTTTGGAGTGAATGGTGTGCGGAGGGGGTACGCTCAGAGTTTCCACACGATTTGTCTGGGGTGCAGACGGAGTACGTGCTGAGTTTTCATGTGATTACCCCTTCTGCACCCCAGACAAATCGCGTGGAAACTCAGCACGTATCCCGTCCGCACCCCAGCCAAATTGCGTAGAAATTCAGCGCATATCCCGTCCACACCCCAGACAAATCGCGTGGAAACTCACTGCGTACCCCGCCTGCACCCCAGACAAATCGTGTGGAAAGTCAGCGCGTACCCTGTCCACACTGAGTTTTCACACGATTTGGCTGGGGGAGCTATATGCTAATCCAGGGAAGGTGCAGGGGCTTGCACCATGTTTGGCATTTTACTTTTTAGTGCATTTGGGGACGTGTTGGGGCGTTACTGGCGCTGCTTGATGTAGGGTAGCGATGCCTTGGAAAATCCATGAATACGCGTGCAGTGCAATTGTTTCTTTGCGCCATGGCTGGCGCACACTCCTTCTCGGCGTTCGGTGATTGCGCCTTTTCTGTGCTGGATTCTATGAATCGGGCCCGAAGTCTGTTCCTTTGGAGTGCACTTCACAATTGCTACATGGGCAGGGCCTTTTAGTGCTTCAACTAATCTTGCTAATATAATTGCATGCTGAACTGGAGACCCACCTGCTCGTCTATATCCCCTTCTCTTCCATCTTGATAAACCTGAGTGTACTGTAGTTGTCATGCATGCAGAATCAGTGTATATGGTGACATCTTCGTATGCTGATATTTGTAAAGCTTCAATGAGTGTAACAGGTTCTGCTGCTTGTGCTGAGTAATGTGAGGGCAGTCTCTGCTGCATGGTTATCCTCCATTCGTCCTCCTGGTCCTTCACATATTTCACTACAGCTGTGCCTGTGTGCCTTTGTCCACTCTTGGTCTATGCTTGATGACCCATCTACATAGAGTACTTCTCCTGTGTCAAGGGGTCTTCACTGATCCTGCTGAACTCATCTGGCTCTCCCTGATATACTGCACAATCATGAACTTTGTCGTCTGATCCTGCTGGCTTGGCAATGAAAGCTGCTGGGTTAACTGTGTGGCATCTCTCTATGGTGATAGCAGGATTTGTTAGAAGTAGCTCATACACACTTGCTCCCGGTGTGGGAGGTTGGACTTGTTTCACTCAAGTATTGAAAACATTGCATGCTTGTGGGAAAATACTTATTTGTATTGCCGCCTGTGTTCAGAAAATAACTTTAAGGCAAAATTAAACACTGGAACAGAATTTTGTTTTGTTTGTTTTAGACCCAGATTTTTATTATAGCTGCAGCTAACTCCGCATGGTCATACTATCTACCATGCAAACCACCTGCCCTCTCATTATCTCTGTTTGCTCTCCCCCATTCACAAGGAGAGCATTTATACATTTTATAGTTAGTGTAGTCTTACAAAGGTCTTTTGACCCTGGCTAAATCTGAACTCCGGGCCAGGGCATCTTGCGGCTGTTCCTTGGCTATATAACATATAAAACTTGCTTTGTAAGTACAAGTGGGCAGTTGAATCCATACATAGGCATTTTATGTTGTTGCAAGCTCAGGATTTCTAAAGCAAGACATGTTTGCAGCTTTCCTGTTTTAGAGAACTTATGCCAGAAATGGCTTCCAAAGGGGGGCGCTGTTGAGCAGCCAGCAAGATGGCTGCCTAGCTTTGGAGTTCCGTGACCCACAGTCTACAATCCGCAGACAACGGAGGAATCCTGCTATATGCGCCCCAACTAAAGCCCTCCTAGGCATCCCGGGACTGCTGCGCACACACAGGGACAAAATCCGCCGAGATCCGACCAGCCGGGGCGAAGATACGTTTGACTATGTCGTGGGCCGCGGGGCCTGTCTCCCTGGCTGACGGTGGGCGGCGCGACCTGGGCCGTGCTGGCCTGCTGAGGGAAGGCGGGCGTTGCCGACGAGCCCCCCTGGAGATCCGGAGTGCCGCGGAGCAGCCGTGGACATACCGGGGGCTGGGCTGCTGACTGGTGCCCCTTGGTGTGGAGGCCGCCCTTCTTCCGCCGCGGACCCTAGCCGACTGCGGGCTGTGACGGTAGGTGCCCCTGGTGGGGGGGGCTGTTTTTTGGCATCGCCGCTTGTCCGGCGAGACTCCCGCGGCCTGTCTCCCTCCCCTATCCGTGTTCCTCACCGCCCGCTCACACTGAAGATCTCGCTCTTGGAAGGGAAGTGCACATCCCCAGAGCTTCACCAGCCCCGCCCTGCGGCGGTGGACCGGACGCCCGAGCCTTGCAGCGGGGAACCCTCCCTCCAACACCCCGAACATCCGGGCCTGGGGCAGCGCATGATTAAACTGCTGGGAGCCTCTGTTACAACAAAAGCGCCAGGACAGGGGGGAAACCGTCCTGCTTCACCAGTTTAGCACCCAGCGCACCTACGCAGCAATCGAAGGAGTGACACTTTTCGCATAAAGGCCCACTTGGCGCTTAACTCGCGGTGCCTGCGTTTGTTGGGGGCTGCCGCATCACCGCCGCGTGCCTTCTGTCTCCCCTCCATCCGGAGCTAATACCCGCACACCAAGGCTTAAGTCACCTGTATACTGACACCAGTGGCACGCTACTCATCCCATTGCGGCACTCCTGTCCCACGACGACCAGCAAAACCACCAAGCGCAGTGCTGCCGCCCACCACCGCAATGTCCAACAGATCGAGGGGGGCCAACAAGGTTGGGGCAATGGACAAATTTGCTAAGGCAGCTCCCAGGGCCGATCAAGCATCCTTCTCTATGGGACAGAAGGATGTGGACATGCTGCCGGACCCCCCGCAAACTGATCTAACCACGCTGATGGAGTCCATGGCCAAAAAATTCGCAGCCTTCCATGAAAAACTGGACGATATCAACGCTAATGTCGCCTCTCTAAGAATTAAACTGGACCAACACGGGGCCAGGCTCACTGAAGCAGAGTAAAGAATTGGCACTAATGAGGACAATGTGCATGCCCTACAGAACACACTCACAGAACTCGTGCGTGACATGAAACAGGTCAAAGCTAAGTGCGACGACCTAGAATCTAGGTCGCGAAGGAATAACATTCGCATAGTGGGGGTTCCCGAGTCGGCGCTAAAGGGTCGAATGGAGCTTGCGGTTGAGCAATTACTCAAAGACCTCCTTGGTAATCCTGAGTTGTCACCATTCTTCACCGTAGAGCGAGCCCACCGCTCACTAGCGCCCCGGCCCAAACCAGGAGACTTTCCCAGGCCAATAATTGCAAAACTGTTGAGCTACAAGGATAGAGACCACATCCTTCGCCTGGCCAGAGAAAAGGGGGAACTAAGGCTAGAATCACAAACCATCAGGATCTTCCCTGACTTTTCAGTGAGCGTACAGATGGAACGACGGCAATTTGGAGTCATAAAGAAAATGCTACGCGATAGAAAAATTGAGTATGCAATGCTTTTCCCCGCTTGCCTGAAATTCACTCATCGCAATAAACTCTATTTCTTCACGGTCCCGGACGAGGCAGTCAAGTTCATCGAGGCACAAATCCCTCTAACAGAACCCCCGGATGAACTAATGGTCAACGATTAAGGCAATGGGTTCTACTGTTGTGGCCATTCTGTAATTGAACCCCCGGGCGTTCTCTGGCGGACGAACCAGTGTCGATGACGGTGGCAAAGGCTTTCATGGTCCTTCGGGAGCCCAACCAGTTGTCCCACACCTTAACTCTGCCCCCCCCCCGGGTGTATCTGCACCCCTGCTCTACTTCTGCTCGGGCCTGACACAGCCCTCACGTTTAGATACTTGTGCGTCCTCCTTGGTGGGGGTACACCCTTTGACATCCTAACCAGAATGGTGCGCACTGGGCCCATGTCTTGATACTCGAGCCATACAGCCTGGCACTGGACTGGGCTGATATTTGTTCAGTTTCATTACCTAAGAACATACTTGCTATCTTGTAATTACCTCATATGTTAGCCGTTTCAAGATTAATGATGTATTTCGTGATATGTGTCACCAATGTGGGTCAACGGCAGCATAGCCCCCACTGCAGCTGCAATGTCGTTAAAGGCGGAGTGTTTATGGTTAAGCCCCTGTTGGGCTATTGGTCAAGCGTCGCCCAGTTGGGGAAGGCACGCAGTTGGGCACTCCAAGGGTGGGTACTTATGCACTGCTAGTTTGGTTCGGGCGGTGAGGGTGGGGGGTGGGAAAGTTGGGGACTGTTATCATAAAATCGGCAGGAAAGGAAGGACTGGTTCTGTTGAGAGGTACACTTACGCCACTGCAATACAGACCGAGTTAGACAGAGACAAATCCTTTTTTTGGGATGTCCCGTAACTGTCAATATGGCTATTAAAATAATGACATGGAATGTCCGGAGATTGACAAATTTCACAAAGTCACGCAGAATTGCGGCATATGCGCAGAGGCACGGGATCAAGGTGCTCATGCTGCAGGAGACCCATGCTTTGAAACACCTGTCATCAAACCTTGCACAATCCTGGGGTTCGAACAGATTCTACACCCAATTCTCTACTCAGTCCAGAGGGGTCTTGACCCTCATCCACAAATCGGTAAAATTTGCACTTCACACACCTCACATTGATACAGAGGGCAGATATGTTATTCTCCACTGCACTTTGGATAATGAAGAATGTTTGCTTGTGAACTCCTACGGCCCCAATACCGACTCCCCTGAATTCATTGATGCCCTGTCCGCCATCCTTATGAGGTATGTGGAGGTTCCCATTATATGGGGGGAGACATGAATCACATATTCGACAATGTCCTGGATAGGACGTCAGCGACCCGCAGGGTCACGACTCAAGCGGCCAAAAGACTCCTTGCATACATGGACTCCCTCCATTTACATGACGTGTGGAGGACGCTCCACCCCCAGGTTAGAGACTACACCTTTTACTCTACAGTACATGACAGCTCCTTGAGAATAGATGTGTTCCTTCTCTCTGGGTGCCTGATGGGCAGGGTGAAAGACGTTGAGATTCTCCCACGTACGCTCTCTGATCACTCTCCCGTGCTACTACAGATTCAACTTGGGAACACTCTGGCCCCCCGGCGATTTAAATCTGAGGCCTTATCCGACATTGTCTTTAAAGCGGACATCCTCTCGGTTATACACACTTTCTTCGAGAACAACAAAGTGCAGGACACACCTGAGGGGACCCGGTGGGAAGCATTCAAGGTATACATCACGGGGATGTGCATCTCAAGGGAGGCCGGGGTTCTCAAGGCCATAAGGCAGGCCCTGACTAATTCCGAAAAGAAACTTAAAACCCTAGAACAAGAACACGCCGCAGCGCCTGCTCCGGCAACCCTAGCGAAAATTAGGGCAGAACTGGAACTCTTCGAATCCCATGCCCTGAGCGAGGTACGGTACTTTGCCCACCCCTGGCTGCCCGAAGATATGGGGAGGGGGACAGACCCGGTAGAATCCTGGCCAAAATAGTGCACACGGAAGGGGGTAGATCCCGGATAGACAGCATTCTGGATGAGCAGGGCCAGCGACACTGGTCAGACCAAGCCATTACTGACACCTTTGCTAGTTTTTACGCCAGCCTATACGGCCCCCAGCTGGAACACAACGCCCACGACCTGGATGACTTGTTAGAACACATCCCTATGACTCTCATCTCCCAAAGCACTATGGAGCAATTGGATACCCCGTTCACCATCGAGGAGATAGTCCAGGTAATTTCGGACCTCCCGAAGAATAAAGCCCAGGGCCCTGATGACCTCACGTCCGAGTTCTATAGGGAACATGTTGCTATCCTTGCTCCCATACTGCACGGGGTCTGGATCGAATTGCTCCGGCTAGCCACCCTCCCCCCCCTCCCTGCAGAAAGACCTAATCACCGTCCTTCCCAAACCCGGGAAACCTTTTGACGAATGTGGTTCCTATCGACCCCTGTCTCTCATCAACATGGACACGAAAATATTCACTAAAATAATTGCGAACAGGTTCCTTCCACTTATGCCCCACCTGGTCCACGAGGACCAGAGTGGCTTTGTTCCTGGCCGTTCTACAGCACTTAATATTCGCCGATTGTTCAATGTAATGTCCAGAATCGACCCTAAAGCGGATGCAGTAGCGGTCACGCTAGATGCCCAAAAGGCATTTGATATGGTCCCGTGGCAGTATCTATGGGCTGTGTTGGGGAAAATGGGAGTGGGACCAAACATGATCTCCTATATAAAACTGCTGTACACGGGCCCAATGGCCAGGGTGCTCGCCAACTCTATTGTCTCCTCTCCCTTTCAGTTGCACGGGGTACCCGCCAGGGTTGTCCGTTTTCCCCCCATTCTTTTTGCGCTCGCCATTGAGCCCATGGCTGACCACGTCAGGGATCGTCACACTCACAACGGTACCCGCTTGCAAGACACACCGGAAATCATCTCACTGTACGCCGATCATGTACTCCTTTATGTAAGAAACCCCTCCACGCACCTGGACCCGATCATCCGAGCCATAACTAAAATAGGCACATACTCCGGTTTTACGATCAACTACTCTAAATCAGAAATATTCCCCCTGACCGCGGCAACTCAACAACCGTCATGCGAATACCCCCTATGCTGGTCCCCAGGGGACATCAAATACTTGGGGGTGCAGGTATCGCTTTCAAGAGCCTCTCTACTGGCCGAGAACTACGAATCGACAGCGCTGCTCATTGAAGCCAAGATGCTTAATTGGCGCAACCTCCCACTGTCCCTGGCGGGCAGACTGTCCCTAGTTAAGATGATTGTGGTCCCCAAGTTTCTCTACATCTTTGCCAACGTGCCGGTGTGGCCGGGGAAGCAATATTTCAAAAAGCTCCACCTAGCGTGTGCTCAGTTCCTCTGGCACTCCGGTGCCGTTCGCAAGAAGTGGCAACATATGACCCCTCTCTACGAAAAAGGAGGCTTTGTGGCCCCTGATTTGACCCTCTACTGGATAGCGGTGCAGGCCCAACATGCTACGCACTGGTACGCGCATACGAACCCGCCTCCACATGTCAAACTGGAGAAAATGGCAGGGGACGGGATCAATATCATGACCCTGGTGCTACATCATGCATATCCGACAGATGCCCCGGCAGACCCTGTGGCCACCACAATCATGGCATGGAACAAGATCTTGAACACCACACAGGACCATCATCCATATTATAAATGGCTTCCCGTATGGCAGTTCCCTGGACTCTCCCCCACGCACGACCAGCACTTTACACGACACTGGGAGGCTCTGGGATATCGAGCACTAAGTGACCTGTTCCCAAATAGTAAATTTATCACTCCCCAAACATGGCGGCCCGAACACTCCAGCTCAGCCCTTGAGCTACTGCAATACTTCAGGCTGAGAGCGGTGGTCTGTGCAATGTGGCCCTCCTACCCAGACGAGCCCCCAGACGCACCCGAACTCCAATATATAGCAAACTCTACAGGTGGCAGTGGCATAATATCCTCCTTATACAAAATGCAACTGGAAAAACGAGGGAATACATCCCTCAAACCACGTGAAGCCTGGGCCAGGGAACTAGAAATAGAAATTACTGAAGAAATGTGGGACAAAATGTGTGCATACACGCGAAAAAGTCTCCCTTAACGCTAGATTCCGGTGCATACAATATAAATTCCTTAACAGGCTTTACTACACGCCACATAGAGTGGCGAAGTTCACACGCGACCCCTCCCACACCTGCCCGAGATGTAACTTTGGCGAGGCAGATCACGTGCTTATGTTCTGGTCCTGTACTGGCTGAAGGTGACAGGGGCTCTCTCGGAGATAATTGGGTCTCCAGTATACCCGGACCCGCTGGCTTTGCTGTTTGGAATATGGTCCGGGGAAAATGCAAAAAAAGTCAACATTTTTGAATATAGGTGCAATTGTTGCCAAAAGATGCATATTTCAGAATTGGAAGCGCCGCTCTCCCCCTACTTTCAACTTACCTGGGTACAAATGTGCGAGGAGGATTATATTGTACTCTTGCCTGCATCATCTCGCCCAAAAAATGTGTGGACAGAGTTTTGCAGCTATTTGAACAACAAAGACGAGGTGGACGGAAGCCCCACTCCACTGTTGGAGCCGGTCCACCCGGCACCAGAGGACCTGGGCACCTAGCCCCTCCGGACTGTTAAGCCCCCCCCCCTCGTTTCGAACTGTTGTGAGATATGTGCATGTTGTAATGCCCGAACGTGACTATGTGATTTCTGTTCCTCTCGGTGTATGATGTACTGTACCTGTCTTCACTTTCTGCCAATAAACAAAAGGTTTAAAAAATAAATAAATAAAGAAATGGCTTCCAAATCCTACAATATTTAATACACAGCTCACAAGCTCGATGTACAAGTTGAGTGGACACCCCATGAACATTTAGACAGATTTCTGTACCTCGAATATGGCTGCTGCTAATGCTTGTTTGCATGGAACGTGTCCTTGCATTACTGGTTCTAGGAGGCCACTATAGAATACTAAAGGTTTGTGTTTTTGTGATGATCTCTGTGTCAGCACTGCTGTCATGACTTGACCATTTGAATGTGAAAATAAGAAAAATCGCTTTTTGTAATCTGGTGTTGCTAATACAGGTTCACTGCTGATTGCTATTTAGAGATCTTCAAAGCTGTCTGCCATTTCCTCTGTCCATACAATTTTACCCTTGATCTTCTGCGTTTCCTTGAGTCCCTACAGTAGGGGTCTAACTTGTTGAATAATCGAACACCCATGTGCGGCAATAATTGCACAATCCTTAGAATTCCTGTATTTCTCTTATTGTGTTTGGCTTTTTTGTGTTTGTCACTGCTGTGGCTCTACCTGGGCTTATCTTTCTTCATGTTGCAGATATGATCTGACCCAAGTATACCACTTCTTTCTGGCAGTACTGTAATTTGGCTCTGTCCACCTTGTATCCTTTGCTAATATTGTCAGGAGCTGTATTGTGTGCTTTCTGCACTGTTCTTCTGTGGTGCTGCACACTGGTAAGTTATCTACATATTGTAGTAGCGTGCTGTCCTTGTTGATGTTCCCTAAGTCCATCTGGAGGACCATGTTGAAGATGTTGAAGACACTGGGGGACTCGCAGTACCCCTGGGGCAATCTAGTGTGTTTGAATCTCTTTCCGCAATATGAAAACGCTGTTAAGTATTGATAGTCTGGATGTAATGGTATTGTGAAAAATGCATTTTTGAGGTCTCCTACAGAGAAGTAGACCGCTTCTCCAGCATGGGGTCTGGCATGGATTCACATGCTCATGAATATGCCCCGTCGTCGGGCTGGGAATCCTCGGTAAAGAAAAAATCAGTATCAGTTTCGTTTCTGATCCATCTTTCTTAGTAGTAACCAATCACTGATCTCTGGGTCATACTGCCCACAGCCAATAACTGTCCTCTCCCTAAGCCCCTCCCCTGGCAGCCATCCTCAGATTTTTACTGCATGTTCAAGTGTTGGGAGTCCTTGTGCTTTAGCTCTCGAGCTGGCTGCATTTCGGCGCTTTTTTCAAAGAGATTTTCTCACTTTTCGGTTAAACAGAGCCTTAAACTCCACCGTTTCTCCATCCGAGATTAACGGGGACCCGTTTCAAATTTTCTGCGCCCCTCAAGGGTGAAGTTTTTGTCGAGTTACGCTTCTTGGAGGAGTCCAGAAGTTTCTGAGGCCTACACGGACATGGCCCAGGAGAAAGGAAGCTCGACGCCCGGAAAGCTGTTCAGGGTTTGTCCTGGATGCCAGCTACAGAATGTGTTCAAGGAGGACGAGCATTTGAAATGCCTCTACTGCCTTCATGAGGACAAAACGCACGTGGAGAAGGACTCTGCGTTTTGCGGGAACATGTCGGAGCGGACCATGAAGGATCGACCTCTTCGCCTCTCCAACCGGCTGGAAGGGAAGAGCCAGTCAGGTGAGACGAAGAAGAAGTCTGAGCGGTCTTCTAAATCCTGTGAGTGCAACCCGGTGACGGGGGCCCAACAGAAGGCAAAGCACCGCAAGTCCACGGGCACCGGGAGCGCCGAACGGTCGGGCTCCTCGGCTGCCAGGCAGGGAGCTTCCTCTCCAGTGCCATCAACCACGAGCCAACGCTCTGGCTCAGGGAAGAGGAAAGCCGAGAACCCGGCAAAGCTTCTGGAGAGGCCCCGGTCGTGCTTGAAGGATCCAGCCGAGGGGGAGCGAGGCGGTGACCCTCCCCCCCAAGGTGCAGGCCACAGGCCCACAGAAGGTGGTGAGGTGAAGGCCTTGATTCACCCGGCTAAGGCCTCTATCGAGGAAGTCGCGGTGGCCCTGACGCAGCCTGTGGAGGCTATATCAGTGGAGGCGACCTCTGGGCCCAGAGTTTCCCTGCCACCGCGGAGGGAAGCCTCTTTCAGGCCCATTGAGAAGACCCCCGTGAAGACCCCGAAGGGGGGGAGGGGGCAGTGGCCATCGTGGATACCGACACAACCTCCGAGGAGGAGCTGGTTGAAGTCTTGGAGGGCCTTGACGAGGGCGTTGAGGTGGCCCTGCCCCACGGGAAGGATCCTGACGAAGAGGACGACGAGAGCAACGACGGTGCTGACGAGGTTCCAAGTCAACCGTCACGCCTGTCGCTTCCGGAGCCGCAGGACAACTCGGTGGCCATTTTGTTGGCAATACAATCCTTATGTACGGAGATAAGGACGAGAATGCCCCTACCTCAGACGGAGGAGCCAGAGCCAGGCCCGACGGAGGAGCCAGAACCAGGCCCGTCGGGAAGTCCCCCAAGCAAGAAGAGACGGACCCATCCAGCCCTGCCTTTTCAGCCCTCTCGGCCTGCTCAACCTTTGCCCCGTCCCCCATCCCTGGGGACGACACGGGAACGGACACAGCCACGACGGGCACAGATGAGGACGGCGGTGACGACATGACGGATCTCTCATCGCCTCTGATTTAGGCCTCCCCGCCCAACGAGATTGGGTCCATCCACGCTATGATTGCCAGGGCATCCGAGCTTTTCCAGCTGTGCCCCGAAGAGAAGAAGGAGGGGTTCGTTTTACCAACGGCGCGAGGTCAAGAGGAATACGGTACTCGCCGTGCCTCTGCTGGATGACATCTGGGACAAGGGACTCGCCCTTCTCAAGAACCCGTCTACGAAGCCTGCTAAGAGGGATTGGTACGAGAAGAAGTACCGGGTCCCCGACGCGGCCCCCTCTGTGCCTTGGGGCGCAACCGACCCCTGACTCGGTCATCTCAGCGGTGGTCAAGAAGAAAGTGGGGGGCATCGGCCTTAACGTCAACTTCACCGCAGGACGGCAAAGGAAAGAAGCTGGATGCGATGGGACGACGAGTTATCTCGTCGGCGGCAACAACGATTAAGGCGGCCAATGCCCTTGCGATCGTGGCCCGCTACGACAGGAAGTTGTGGTACAAGATCGCCCCCCTGTTGGACTTCCTACCGGACGACAAGAGGGCGGAGGCCCTGGAGATCTTGCAGGAAGGGGAGGTGGCGTCGGACCACGCCATAATGATGGAAACGGACATTGCCGACACCGGTTTCCACCAGCTAGGCAACGGCATTTGCCTTAGACGGGTTGGGTGGCTCAAGGCAAAGGATTTCCGCCAGGACATACAAACCAAGGTGTTGTACGTGCCCTTCGACGGGAACAACCTGTTTGAGAAAACAGTGGATGAGTTCCCTCCAAGCCATCAAGGCGGACACAGAGACCGCTCGGGCCCTATGAGTTCTCCAGCAACGACGGCCGTCCTTTTGGAACTCCAGAGGCAAGCAAGGTGCCTCCAAGGGATTCGGCGGAGGCTCCTCTACATACCGCCATTTGGCCTGCTCCTCGTCGCAAGAAGCCTATAGGGGACGAGGCAAGTCGGGTGGATCTTGTCGTCGCCAGGGAGGCCAAGGCGGCAAGGCGTCCTCCAAGCAAGACTGAACCGACCGTGGCGTCGGGCCCCCACCGAAGCACCCCTGTGGGAGGCCTGCTGGCGAAGTTCGGCAGCGTGTGGGAGTCCATATCCACCGACCGTTGGGTGCTGGACGCCCTGGCCCAGGGGCACGCCCTCGAGTTTCTAAAAAAGTGCCCCCGCATTCCTCCTGTGGCCAGGAAGGAAAACCATGTCCCTCAACTACTACTGGAGGTAAGGGCGATGCTCAAGAAAGGTGCCATCGAGCTCGTCCCGAAGAGGCTGTGGGGCTCCGAAGTATACTCAAGGTACTTCCTCGTGAAAAAGTCAGGAGGATGGCGGCCCATCCTGGACCTGCGACGACTGCACAAGTACATCAAGGCACAGAAGTTCCGGATGGTCACCCTCCAGCATGTGCTGGGACAGCTGGAAGAGGGCGATTTCCTGTCGTCGTTGGATTTGCAGGATGCATACTTCCACATCCCCATTCTAAAAGGACACCGAAAGTTCCTCAGGTTCGTGGTCCAAGGACGACACTACCAGTTCAAGGCCCTTCCGTTCGGATTGAAGTCGGCACCCAGGGTTTTCACCAAGTGCCTCGCACCAGTGGCGGCGTGGCTGCGCCTGCAAGGGATCCACATCTAGCCCTACCTGGACGATTGGCTCATCCGTGCAGGGACAAGGGAGCTCGCCGTAGAACACACAGCGAAGACCGTCCAGCTGCTCATGGACCTGGGGTTCTCCATCAACTTGCCGAAATCCTCCTTGGCCCCCTCGCAAGTCGCACTGTTTCTGGGAGCCAAGCTCGACACAGTGGCGCGTCTGGCCTCGCCGTCGGAGGAAAGGACAAAGCCCATCCTGAGCAAGGTGCAGCGTCTCCCTACCACGGACGTGGCCAGGGTGAGGTCCATCAAGTCCCTCCTCGGGAAGATGTCCTCTTGCATATATCTCCTGCGCCTGTGCAGGCTTCCGATGCGCCCTCTACAGGAGTTCCTCGACGCCCGCTGGATCCAAGCGACTGGCAGCTTCGAGGACAGGATCCCTCTAAACGAGACCTTCCGACGAGCGATCTGGTGGTAGGGCACCCACGCTCATCTGGCGGCAGGGACAGACTTTCAGACCCTGGCCCACCAGGTAACAGTGACGACGGATGCCTCCCTGGAGGGGTGGGGAGCGCACACCGGAGATCTTCACGCGAGAGGCCTCTGGCTCCCGGAGGAGAAGCCGCTCCACATCAACATCCTGGAGCTCCGTGCAGTGTTCTGGGCCCTCAGGTCCTTTCTCCCATCGCTCAAGGGCAAGGTGGTGAGGATCTTCACCGACAACACCACCACAATGTTCTACATTCGGAAGCCCAGGATCTGTGGCACTGGGCCGTTGCCCAAGGGATGTTTCTGGTGCCGTTTCATCTGGCAGGGATAAAAAACACCATTGCCGACTCACTCAGCAGAGAGCTGCGCTCATGCCACGAGTGGGAACTACGCCAGGATCAAGTGGATCGACTCTTTCAGCGATGGGGCAAACCCCAGATCGACCTGTTCGCGACGGCGGCAAACTCCAAATGCCAGAGGTTCGTTAGCAGGTTTCCCCAGCCGAGGAGCATGGGCGATGCCTTCTCGTTCCCCTGGGACGGCCTGTTCCTATATGCGTTCCCTCCGTTGCTGCTCCGACTCATCAACCAGCTCAAGAGGTCCCAGTGCAAGATGATACGTGGCTGAGGCAGATCTGGTTCCCGGACCTTCTGGACTTGTCAGCGTCCCCACCGGTCAAGCTGCCGACGGACGCAGATCTTCTTTCCATAGAAGGAGGCGCCATCCTTCCTCATGACCCGGAGTCGCTGAACTTGCAGGCCTGGCTCCTGCAGCACTAGAGTTTGGAGGGTACGATATCCCGGCTGACTGCAGAGAGGTTCTTGCAAAGGCCAGAGCATCTTCAACTCTTAAGTGCTACGGACATAAGTGGAAGAGGTTCTCTATCTGGTGCCGTGCACAGAAGATCAACCATCTAGGGATTACGGCACCTCAAGTGCTACCATACCTACTGTTGCTGGCCAAGGCTGGACTAGCTCACGCTTCCATCAAGATACATCTGGCTGCGATCGCCCGATACACCAGAACTACAGGACGGCTGTCCTTGTGGTCTCATCGACTGGTGAAGGAATTTATGAAAGAACTGTTCCGATCGTTCCCGCCGGTTAAGGCTCCAACCCCGGCGTGGGAGCTCAACGTGGTGCTGACCAGGCTCATGGGGCCGCCATTCGAGCCTTTGCATTCGGCCCCTTTGAAGTGCCTGTCGCGGAAGACAGCGTACCTGGTGGCCATCACCTCTGCACGACGCGTGGGAGAGATTCAGGCCCTATCCTGCAAGCCCCCATACTTGACTTTTCACGATACGAGGGTGGTGCTGAGGACGCACCCCTCCTTCATGCCCAAGGTGCCGTCGGACTTCCATCTTAACGAGCCCTTGGTGTTACCAGTTTTCTTCCCGTCGCCTTCGTCGCCGGCCGAGAGGACTTTGCACTCGATGGATGTAGCTAGAGCGCTTAAGTTCTATGCGGACCGAACGAAGAGTTTTCGGAAGACATCACAGCTGTTTGTGAACTTTGGACCTGTGAACCAGGGGAAGGCTCTCTCAAAGGCTTCCATTTCCAGATGGCTCTCCGGCTGCATCATGCACTGTCACCATTTGGCAAACCGACCGTTGCCCGGCCGTCCGAGAGCCCATTCGACCAGAGCGATCGCTGCTACTATGGCGTTCTTGTCTGGTGTGCCCCTGCTGGACATCTGCAGGACTGCTACGTGGAGGTCGACGCACACCTTCACAAGATTCTACTGCGTCGACCGGGATTACAGGGAGGATTCCAGAGTCAGCCAAGCAGTGCTGTGCAACCTGTTCGCCTGAAGGTGGGCCTGGTGGGGAGGTAAGCGTTGCTTAATGTTGAGTTTATGTAATGCTTAATATTGAGCCTTTTGTGCATGTGTGTACTGCTATGTATTCTTATATTCATGAGCATGTGAATCCATGCCAGACCCCATGCTGGAGAAGGAACTATGTTCTCCAGCATGGGTCTGGCATGGATTCACATGCGAATCCTCCCTCCTTCCCCGCTGCGGCTCTTCACTTGGTCATACTGCCACTTTACGTGCTACCAAATCTGAGGATAGCTGCCAGGGGAGGGGCTCAGGGAGAGGACAGTCATTGGCTGTGGGCAGAATGACCCAGAGATCAGTGATTGGTTACTACTAAGAAAGACAGATCAGAAACAAAACTGATTCTGATTTTTTCTTTACCGAGGATTCCCAGCCTGTCGACCGGGAATATTCATGAGCATGTGAATCCATGCCAGACCCATGCTGGGGAACAACAGTTACAGGTAAGTAACTTGTTCCATCTGCAGGTATGTTGCATAGTATTGATGCAAGGTTTGGGACTAGCAAATACTCTGCTTCGACTATGTGATTTAGAGGGCAGAGATCCTAAATGAATCTCTATGATCCCCCTTTGCTTTCTTCAATGGATATATTGCTGTGTTGCAAGGTGAGTCTGAAGGCACAATGATGCCTTGGTCAAGCAGTGCTTTGATCGTGTCATAAATTCCCGCATCTGCCTCTTTGGAGAATGGGTATTGCTTTACTCTAGGAAGTATGGCACCTGGTTTGAGTTTGATTTTTCACTGCCACTATGCTGGTCAGTCACCCTACGTCATGTTGGTTGCTTTTCCAGTCGACTGGTAACTGCATATGCAAATAGTGCCTCATGCAATGGTAGTGCTCGAATTGTGTTGGTGCTGCAAAGTGCATATAGAACTGCTGCTACTCAGTTGTAATGCATACCTGGTGTTCAACACACAGTTCCTTTGTCAGTGAATGAAATGGTCATGTTAAGCTTTTTAAGGAGATCTCTCCCAAGTAGATTCATTGGTGTATCAGTACTGTACAATAATGGTGCAGCTATCTTTTGATTCCATATAGTGGGGAGTAGATCTTCTGTGAAAAGAGCCCTTACAATTGCCCTAGAGAAGCCTTGAGTATCCATGCTGTTGTCTGTTAGTGGAAACAGTCCTTCCCTTATACAAGATCGGGTTGCTCCTGTTTCTACCCAAAAGGTAAACATTCTGTTCCCTATCTTCACCCCCACTTTGTGTTCCCCGTCTGCATTTGGTGTGATTGAGGGAACTGGGCATGTCAAGGCTTGCTGTGGGCTGTCATATTGTGTATAGGTGTTGTTTCCTGGAAGAGGGAAAGTATTTTTGCTTATGACATTAGCTCCACTAGTGTGTAAATGTTCCACGCAGTAGGTCATTCTGTTCCCATGGTACTGAAGTTACCTGTGCTGGAACTTGCTGTGCAATGCTCTGAATTTCCTTAGGTGTGGTGTACTGTATGTGTTGTCCTTGTGTGGGAGGGATCATTTGTGTTTGTCCTATATTCTGGGGTTGGGCAGACCCAGGGGCATACATTGGCATGAGGGCTGCAGTTTGCTGTGGGGCATAGCATCCCTGAGGTGACCCTTGTGTGTAATATGTAGCTGGGGGTGCTCCTGCATGACATTGCATGGGGGGGTCTACTGCAACAGTCCTTAGACAAGTGTCCCATTTTCCCGCATGTCCAACATGCTCCCCCAAATTGTTATCTTGATCCTCCCCCTCGGCCCTTCTGTGAGTTGCTTCATGCTCCCTGAACCCCTCCCCTCTCTCGCCTGTTGTTGTCACATGAATTTCCCCAGACTTGTGCTGGTCCTGATTGCTGTTGTGTATCTGTGGGGTTTGTCGCTACCGCTAGTCTACATCCTATGGTTCTGGTTCCTCAGTGTCTACTTTCACATCTTTAATTACTGTCCTTTAAATTTTCAATAGTGTATCTCCTGCTGCCCATGCTTCAGCATCTCCCGTTGGACATAGCCCCTCCCTCATCTGGGTTGCCCTGCACAACTCTTCCTCTGCTTTGCGTACTGCTGCTTCTAAATCTTTGCACGCTTTGTTTTCTAGTTTCACTATTACTGAATCTCGTTTTTCACAGGGTGCCTTTGGTCCTTTCATTGGGCTTGTTTCTGAATATGCAGGGGGCTTGTATTTAGGGTTTGTGTATCCAGCAGCTAGCTTTAAAGGGTAGTTGCCTACAAAGTGGGGACTGTTGGCTGTGCAGGCACTGAAGCCTGTGTCGATTTCATGCTGGCTGACAGGGGTGGGGCGGATACACCCTCATCATTCTTGTCTTTTTGGCTACTTGCATCTGCTTCATAGAACTTCTAAAGCTCCAATCTGCTCTGTCTCCTCTTTAATTTGTTTGCCTTTATTTTTTTAGATTTTTTTTTTATTGTGTGACGTAGTTTCAAAGCATGAAAACTTTACACACATAAAACGATAGAAATATAATTAAACACTTTAAACAATCCACATGTCAAAAACATAAGATAATCGGAAGCAAAACAGTTCATGCAGAACATTTCATATAAATTTAAAACACAATGGGCCTCATTACGAGGTATGCCGGTAAGGCAAAAACGATGCCGGTGTGGTAATACCGGCATCGTTTACCGTCCCGTTGCATTCCGACCCGCAAACCCGGTATTAGCGGCACACTAAACAACGGTGCCGCTAATAGCGGCATAGGCGCTTACACGCGCACCTTCAGGGAGCAAATACCGGCATGCCGGTAATAGGGGGTAATTCCAACCCACGCATACATGCAAATACCGGCATTGCTAAGCCGGTAATCACGGCCTGCACGATGCCGGCCATACAGGCATCTCAGACCACCCGCAAACAGCAAGCTGGATACAAGGCAGCTGCCACAGGTGCACACAATCCCCACAGGTGGAGTCAATGGAGGCTGTGCCAGTATAAATTGAGCACACCCACACACCACAACCCCCCCACAGGTGTAGGCAATGAGAGGGGCCCAGTACAAACGGAGCACACCTACACACCACACCCCCTCCTACACCAAAATGCTAACACTAGCAGTTGCAATCATGGCACTGGAGGACATGCCTATACTGCTAAAACTACAGCAACAACAACAACAACAACAACCGCAGCAACAACAACTACAGAAACAACAACAGGCAGCACAGAGGAGACGCAGGAGGAGAAGGAGGGTGAGACAGGGCCAGCAATTACCACCAGCGCAGCCACCAGTGCCTCGTAGGCAGCCACCAATCCCTCGCACCTGACCCAGCCCATTCAACCTAACCCCTGAGCTGATCCACACCCTGAACTAGTTGGACCGTGACACCATCACCACCATAGTGGACATGATACAGAACGACATTGCCAGTCACATAGGAATACGCACTGCCATCCCCCCACTACTAAAGGTGGTGTCTGTGCTACACTTCCTGGCCACATGCACCTACCAACACACAGTGGGCCAGCTGCATGGCATTTCACAACCACTATTTTCACGCATGCTGAACCAAGTGCTGGATGCCCTCCTGAAGCACGCAAGCACCCACATATCCCTACCACGGACTGCCCAGGAGATAGCCGAAACCAAAGTAGGCTTCCATGCACTGGCAGGCATACCCAATTGTGTCGGTGCCATCGACTGCACCCATGTGGAATTAGTAGTCCCCCATGCCATAGAGGTGGTGTACCGCAATCGCAAGCAATACCACTCCATCAATGTGCAAATGGTATGTGACTCCAGGAAGATCATCATCCATTGCTGCGCCCGATTTCCTGGATCAACACATGGGTGCCATGTTACTGGGTAATTCCATGCTACCCCATCACATGGAGCAACATGCCGGACCACGTGCCTGGCTGCTTGGTGAGTTGCACAACCGTCCCATGGCAGTGCTTTCGGGTACTGATGTGTGGGGATGCATAAGGGGGGGAATACTGCACCTGGGTGGGAATAGCCGGTGATTGGAGAATGCATGCAGAGCCAAAGACTCCTGACCTGAACCAGTCAAACGGTACATGACACTTCACTGGGCCACATATCACAAATAATGCATATCGATGAGAACAAGTAAGAGGCACAACCAGGCCACCATGGTGATGGCAAGCAATGCATGAATGAACAGGATGGCAAGTGTGGCAATGTGGGCAGTGTGACCATGCATAGTAAATAATGAACAGCATGAATTGGAGTCAAAACATTGCTGCACTACCACAGCATACCTGCCTCAGCATGCATGATTACACCCTGCATCATATATTGAACGCCATCCAGACTACCACACCTCATGACAGTATAGATTGCACCTAGATAACATTTTTTCATGCTTACAGGGACATGTGCATGCCCACACCAAATAGCTGCCGCCATGACTGTGCTCCCTGAATGTGGCAGTTCAGAGTGACACACACCTATTTGAATCTGCTTGCAGGTGATGGAGGATATCCCTTCAGGCCGTGGCTACTCACCCCTGTGCGTAACCCGCAGAACAGCCATGAGGAGGAGTACAATCGTGTGCACACCCGTACCCGTGTTGTGATTGAGCAGACCTTTGGCCTGTTGAAGGGGCGGTTCCGCTGCCTCAGCAGGTCTGGTGGGGCACTCCTATATAGGCCTGAGAAGGTGGCAAAGATCACCATGGCCTGTGTCATGCTGCACAACATGTGCGTCCAGAGAAATGTACCACTGCCACCTGACATTGACATACATGGGCCGGGTGAGGATGATGAGGATGGAGACGTAGGTGAAGTAGCCCCCCTGCCAGTACGTGATGCACGGGATGGCCATGCTGTACGCCAAGCACTCATTCACGAATACTTCTGAAACACAGGGACTATGAAAGACTTGTCAGTCAGACACTGGGCCAATGTGGACATGCACACAGGGAATGTTGGGAGTTGGGCACTGAACACCGTACCACATTAAATGGATGCACACAAAAATAACTATGTCCAGCCATGGATTTTTCTTATCACAACGTGTGTATTATTTACAACAGCAAAAATGTGCCCACTCCCCCCTCCCAGACTCCCCCCAACAAACTCCCTGACCCCCTCCAACAAACTCCGTGACCCCCCCAACAAACACCAACACCCCCAATAGACTCCACAAGATGCACCTCTTCACCCCCAACCTTGTGTCCCACTACCATTGTCCCCCCACACTTCTTCCTGTCCAGAGGCGGCATTTCAGTGTGCCTTGCACTCCTACGTGTGTGGCGCACTGGGCTGGTGGGGACAGATGAAGCTGGTGTGGAGGTAGTAGGTGATTCGCTGGCAGGTTCCACACCTCCTGCCGCTGCATATGAAGCAGCATTGAGGTCAGCACCTGTGTCACCGCCCCCAGGCAGTCCCTCATTAGCCGAGCCGATGCATTGACAGCGGCTGTGTTTGCTTCGATGGCCGCTGTGGTCCCTGCAATTGCTGTGGCAATACCCCACCTGGTTTCCTCCCCGTTCGCTATGTACTGTCGGAGTAGGTCTAACATGGCCTCCTGTTGGGCCTCCACCATCGGAAATCATGTCTCCAGGGTTCTGGAGGGGGCTGGAGTGGAGGTTGTGCAGTCACGTGGATGGCATTTTCGGGACTGGACTCCTCAAAGGTGGGTAGGTCACAGTCACGGAGGCAGGGATCAACTTCACTGCAGGTGGGTGACTGCAGGTGTTGGGGCGAGGGGTTGGGCACGTGGCTCGGGATGGCCGGGCATGTCACCTCGGGGTCTCCTTCAGGCTCCACACTGGCATCAAGTTCTTCCCCAGTGGAGGCGGGTGCTTCCAGGGACTCCCCTTGGACAGGTGTGGGTGTGGCCTGCTTGTCTCCAGCAGAGGTGGTGGTTGCCCTCTTCTTACGGTGTGAGGTGGATGCCCTCGCAGTTGTCTCCTGGGTTGCTTCTTCCTCATCAGTGCCTGAGGGGGGGTAGAAGAGATGCAGGGCATCAGTGATGGTGTGACATGGCACTGGCGGTGCTGTTCATTATTCATTTGATCATGCTTTCATGTCTTACAGGTGTGTCACGCAGGGTATTCAGAGAGGGCATGTTAGCATTCACTGCATGGCAGGTGGCATGCCTTTGATTTTGGGTTTGTGTGAAGTATCACATGGGGAAGCTCCAGGTGTGTTGGCTGTGTGTTGGTTAAGGGATGGGCACTCAGCATGCATTTCAGTGTGGCAGCGTTTGGCCCGCCATCTGTATTTGGGTATGGTCATGTGGGTTTTGGGACATGCATTGCCTTGCCTAGACTCTCTACCACTTCATTTGTGCTACTTCATGGTCTCCCCTACAGGGATCTGCAGGGTCACTCGCATCCTTCCGCGGTTGATGCCGCACCCGTCTCCATCTCGCATAATCCCTCGATGGACTCAAGACTGATGAATCTGCTGGCCGTCTCCTCCCAGGGCATCAATTTGGCAGGGGGGTGGGCATCCCCGCCTGTGGCCATGGCCTCCCTCCGATTGGTGGCCATGATATTACGTACCCTCAACCGGAGGTCATCCCACCGCTTCCTGCAGTCCCTCACACTGCGTGGGGTGGGACCTACGGCTGATACCCTGCGGGCTACCTCCTGCCAGATTTGCCGCTTTTGTTTCTGCACCTCCCGCTTCTTGTCGTGGGATTGTATTGTGTCTGCATGTGCAGCTAGCGTGTCCGCTAATATGGTGAGCTCTGCGTCTGAGTAACGCTGAGTATCGGCTGGTGGTTATAGAGGATGGCAATGGATTGTGTTTTTAAAGATGGCCGCCGGCCCAATTCCCGTTCCTGCGCGATGACGTAATTTCCGGGTCTGTTTTTTGACGAACTCGGTATTACCATGCCGGTATTTAGGGGTTGGTATGAGGCGGTACCGCTATGGGCGGGGCCCACGATGCCGGTATAGGGGGGTTGGAGGCCCTTTAGCGGCATGACGCTATTGCCACTACCGGCATGGGGGGAGGCGCGTGCTTGCGCATTCGTAATCACCCACTATTAGCGGGTTCATACGAGCATGGACCCGCTCATTCCAGCATACCAGTAATGAATCCGGTTTTACCGGTGAACTCGTAATGAGTCCCCATGTCTTAATCCCGAAAAATACTACTTACACAATTCATAACTGTAATAACTAGTTGATTTCTTGGCTCCACCAACAATTTCCACTAAAGCAATTCCCATGTAACCAGAGGTCACTTTTTAAAAAATAGGCAAAAGAACTTTCTCGACGTTTACAAAGTGCAGAACAATCAACAATTAGATGTTTTAAGGTTTCTTTTGGGAATGTGCTGTCATGATCCCCAAAATCCCAGTACACAGTATTGGTGGCATTTGGTCTAAGAGATGTCTGCCAGGGTTTTCCGGCAGTTGCCCCCTACAAGATGGCCCCCGGGATAGGTCATCCAGCAGAATCCAAAATGGCCCCTAGTGGGCCTGCAACACAGAATCCTTGGTGGTCTAGTAGTGCTGGGTGGGGCCCAGGGCTATATAAACCCCACCCTGGGCCACACCCAGCGCTTAGCGTTTTCTTTGACTGTGAAGCAGCGTAACATTTGCCTGTCACGATCCGTATGAAACGGACCCGGAGTTTCCTTCAAGGTTCCTGCGTTTTCATCTATGCTACAGACTTACCTGATGCTCGCCTCGAACTTCCTGGGAACCGCTCCGGCTGCACCACAGGATCCAGCATTTTATGTCGCTCGTCAGCTCTGCCACCACGGGATCCAGCATTTGATGTCGCTCGTCAGCTCTGCCTGCTCCACGGGATCCATCGCTTGATTCTGTTCGTCCGCCCGCAGCTCCTGCAAGTCAAAGAACACAGGGGGGTAAACCAGAGACAATCTAACACCTCCCACACCCCCCATCATTGTACTTACTTCGGTCCACTCCTCCCACGCAGCGGGGCTCCGCAGCGGTCTCTGCATGATGCAGCTGCAGGCATTCAGCGGACCTGAAAGAGGACAAGAAACATGTCTGACATTGGGCACAGTAGTTAAACCACAATTAATAACATTCATTGTTCAGACAACAGCAGAAGCGTGCCTCTGAATACAAAATGCCACACAGGCACTACGCTCTTTATAGCATCATCACAGGTGCCATAGTGAGACTTACCAGTGCGGATCTAGCGCCCACAAGCAAGACATTCCTCAAGGCAGACAGGTGTGCCGCAGCTGGCCTGGGCCGCCGGGACCCAGGGAAGGAACTGGGTTAAGACTGCAGAAAAGCATTGATGGACTATGCCTACAATATACCCAGAGGTTCCCAAGAGATCCCGGAACCTTACCCATCAATCCAGACCACTCTCTGTTCACTGGGTGATTAAACCTGCAGTGGGTAGAGTGGAGGGAGTGTTTAGGGCAAGCTACAAGGGACCAGAGTTTGCCGACAGACCGGACCAGTGTTCACGGACCGACTTGACTAGGCACTCCTACAGGGCCCCATAGGTAAGCGTTACACGTACAAAACCGACATAAACACTCTCCCTCTGGAGCTCTATTATGTGCGCCTATAACATCTTTAGTTGGCAGTAGATTTAGCTTCACCCTTAACGAAAATTCTCTCACTTTCTTCCAAGGGTGTTTAGTCATAAAATTCTGCAACGAATTAGGTTTTACATCCATAATAAAATGACCAAAGATTTTATAGGAGAGTAGAGATTGACGGTTCCAAATCCAATCTGCTTCATATAATTTCACCTTCATCTTAGCAGGCGTACGCTCCAAATCCTCTACCAATACAGAATGTTTGTCCAGGATGTCCATGAAATAATTAATCCATGTTTTCAACACCCCACAGTCACCCCGCTTGAGTACCTCATTCAGTCGTTCAAAGAGAGAAAACACTGGGGGGAATAATATACTTCATAGAAGCAACATTCTACACCAAATAACTTTGACCTCCAGAGAAACGGGTCTCAGAATATGGCGCACTGCAGGAAAGGGAGTTCCCTTGGGTAAAGAAAGTACATGTTTCAGAATAAAAAAACTCCGATTTAGGCCAGGCCTCCCTCCTGCACCTCAGCCCCATAAGTTATACATTTTAAGGGGTGGCAAAAGAGAACCACCCATATTTCTTGTCCCTCGCACAAAGTCTTGATGAATTAGCGATTGCTTCAAGCTTTAAAACTTGATTCGCCACCCCCAAGGATTTCCTGGCTTTAATCAATACCCAAAGATATCTGAACTCGCGAACCTCCTCCATCCTCTGATCCTTAATGTGGCAAGCAAAATTTGACCTCCTCGAACAAGACTTGCGACGATTGACTACGAAGACCTTAGTTTTGGGAACATTTATTTTCAAGCTAAACTCACAAGAAATCACCCACTGCTTTTAATGATCTTTGTATGCAACTTGCTGTATAATCAATCAAAACCAGGTTGTCCGTTTATAATAAGTACTGTACTTTAACCGAGCCCAACCTCTGAGGGTTTAACATAGAATAAATGAAAGCCACCCCTTTTTCAAAAATATATAAATGAAAACAAAAAGGTGCAAGCACACAGCTCTGCCTAAATCCAAGCAGAATATGAGCCTCTTTGGTCCAACCGAACTTTCAATCTGATGTATGCATGTAAACACTCAAGCATATCAACCAAATACTCAGGCCATGTCCTTAGCATCTGCCATAGTCTAACTCGATACACACAGTGAAACGCCTTTGAAATGTCCAGGAAAGCCAAATAAAGGGGTTGCTTGCCCAAAGTTGCTTGATCAATCAGCAAATGGATCAAGAAGCAATTTAGCGAAGTACTCGTACCTTTACGAAAACCAGACTGGTTTATGTCCAATTTGCCAGATTCTTTAGCCCACTATTCAAGTGCACGGAGTAGAAAGCTCAAATATCTTGTATGTGGCACCCAGAAGGGATATAAAGTGGATCCTGCAAATTACCGCCGTATCTCCCTTTTTTAATATCACTACCACTATGGCCTCCCTCCAAGTTGGAGGCATAATATTCCTAAACAACTGAAATAGAACCTTCGCCCATAACTGCAGAGCAGATTTTAGCGTTACATTTGTCAGGCCATCTGGGCCAGGGCATTATACTTTTTTGCCTTCATAATTGCATTGGGAATCTGTGGTGAGTGGAGGGGTACATAAGTGCTATTATGTTCTTATCATGAGTGCCCTCTGCTGGCCAGGCTGTGAACATCTTCCCTACTGTTCCTATTGCCCTTTCCTCACAAAACGTCCTTATTTTCTCTCTGTAAGTGGTTAGTTCCCTACATAGTTGTTCTAAGGGAGTACTCATCTTTGGTCATTTTCTGCAATAAACAATCCCACTAAACAGTTTTCTTTTTTTGATCACAGTGCAGAAATCATTAGTCTTTACAATCTTAGAATTTAGGGAATTCATGAGACACAATAATAGAAAATCACAAGCGTTGCCCCCTTTTGGTGCACTATTTACCTGTTGCGAGAACCTCAAATTGCAAAACCAATACAAAGATTCAAAACCACAATGCGCTCTTGCGCGAAAACCACCAAATTACCAAAACACACCCACCTCCCACAGATCAGTCTCCACCCCAATCTTATCCCCCACATTCACAAGTTTCACCACCAATTGTCATTATGAATATGTAAAATGCACATAAAAAATTACAGTTCTATAACGTTCTACTACTACCTGCCTCGCACCCCTTACCTCAGGTGGAGGGTACTCTCCTCGCTCGCTACAGCAGGACCTCCCAATCTTATTGCTACTTGCTTCAAACCCCTTAAATACAGGTGGAGGGTATGGCCCTCGCTCACTACTGTAGTATCTCCCACTTCCTATTTCTAAAGCAGCGCTGCCCCTACCTTCTCTTTACTAAGGGATGTGTACACTTCACTTATCAATTATTTATCGTGGTGCCACAGTTCCTCGCTACAGGAGCCCTCTTCTTTTTCTACTAAATAAGGAAAAAGAAAACTTGGCCATGACAAATCACGTAACTCACACCAGCATCCACTCTACTTCCCACATTTATACAAGCTCTCTCTGTAGTTTTGTATCAGGTAAACCGGCTCACTGGGGTTATCCGAAGTCTCCCGGACTGCCTCTTCCCTCAAAAGCCTGCACTCGGAGGACGGGGGCAGGATGAGTCAGGAGTCTGGATTGGCCAGGCAGGCCTTCTGATAACACAGGTGCCTGCAATCTCCCTCTTAAGTACTGCACAGTCTTCTGTCCAATTCAGGCGGACTTGGCGTGTCCCCAAATTACAGCTGAGGAGCCAGCAGATGTTCCAGAAGGACCTGGAAGTTCCTCGTACTAGCCACCTAAAAATGTATGGCAAGTCCCTTCTGATGACAATAAAAATAATCCAGTGAACCAAAAAAATGGAAAGCACGAGATGCAGGAAACACACATTTATTGCAATAACTGCCTAGGCAGGGAATCGTCCAACAGACATTCAAATTGTAGTAGAGTGAGTAAATGCTTATATTGTGGTTACAGAAAGCAATACTTCGTTTCAAACTTCTACATCAGTGATTGGCTGGCAAGAATGGCAGTACACATGATTATATACATTGCACATTTTCATTGGCCTATTCTAAACATGTGGTAATAGTGACGGCCATACAGGTTAGCTAATTTCTAATGAAGTCATTTGATTTCACACACACTGTAATTGGACAGATGCATTAGAGACATGTATCGAGCATAACTGCTTTTACCGTTGGTTGTTTCAGGAGGCATATGAGTGGAGTGAATGATTACAAATGGTGGAACCAATCAAGATGTGACAGTGTAACACAGAATAATAACATCTAAGTTCCATCCTGAGATGAGCTAAGCGGATTGGTACCAGAATACTGTTGTCATGCTCTAAGAACTGGGTATTATCAGTTCATTTTGTAACTTCACTCGGTCGGAAGATTACTAACATGTCTTTCCTGCATGAGTTCATCTTTGCCTGAATTCGATCTTTGTGTGCTGGGACTTTGTTGCTTGACAAACTTGCTCAATCACAATGGCATAAATGTGGGTTTGCTCGTGCAGCGCATATTGCCATAAGTGTCTTTATCTTGCTAATACATTTCAGGCAATGTTACATGCGTGTATACAGCTGTACTAATTCATTAGTTCCTATGTAATTGTATTATATAGGCAAAGGTTCTTATGCAAGATGAGTTGTCTGCATAACTGTTTGCTAACGAGAGCTCTGCAAGTGATGTTTGCCCTACAGGTGGCAGTGTTGCTCTGCATTCATTATATCTCTATGAACATGCTATTTCCATGTTTGGCTGTTCATTCTGCCAAAGTGTGAGGTGAGGTTAGGTTAGGTTTGGGTGCTTGGCCTAGGAACACAAGTTGTTATATTTCATCTGAAACATGGTTGTAAGAACTCGGCAAATCTTACGTGGTCTGATCAAGCGGCAAATTAAACTCGGGGAAGCTTTTCGCCCTAATCCGTTTCTGCGCAGCATCTGGCCTATAGCCGTGTAAAATGTTGCGAACTTTGGAA
The DNA here is from genome assembly GCF_040938575.1 of Ambystoma mexicanum. Classification (NCBI taxonomy): domain Eukaryota; kingdom Metazoa; phylum Chordata; class Amphibia; order Caudata; family Ambystomatidae; genus Ambystoma; species Ambystoma mexicanum. The sequence goes on from NC_090922.1 coordinate 866,899,148, forward strand.
TGTGTGCCTTTCAGTGAAAGTTTGCAATGCTGCATTCTACTATGCGCTGATGGAGGAGATTCTCATGCTGTGAGAATAGCTTTCTTTTTTGAATTTTATTTTTATTTTTGTTGGCATAGGCATACAACAAACACACACATCAGAGCAAACGATACATTCAATGTACACATGGAAAGTAATACAGTAACTGCGAGAGCAACATAATAGCAAGTGGGGGAGCAATAAATCATGATCCACCACGACATTTAAGTACTTCACTGTGGGACCAGAGATGAGCCACTCTCAGATGTGCTCTCCTCTTGGCTGTTAATGCAAACCATATGTTCTTGGGGCGAGAGTGAGTAGGGAGCATAGTAATGTACTCTTCTTCGCAATTTCGGGACCAGGTAAGCACGTGTAGGGGTGTCACGGTATTGGTTTAATGGCGGTATGATAACCTTCTTGCCAAATGACGGTATATCATGGCTATCGCGGTATAGCAGGTGGAGTTAACTGATCTTACCAAATGTTTTCTTAAAGGTCATGAATTGTCCGCATTTTGAAACTTGTCTCTGCACATTTTTAGCTGATCCTCCAGGAATCTAAGGCGGCTGCAGATTTGGTCTTTCATGGCGCTCAATCGTTGATTGCCTTGAATGAAAGAGTGACTAGTGGAAGTGTTAAAATGCAAATTTTGAGCAATAAGCTTGCTACTCAGTCACAGGTCTTCACTTTGAAAATTGGCCTCAACCTGCATTATTTCATGACCCCTCTCTGCGATCAGTCATAAAAATGTGTTTTGATAAGGCTTTATCCCATTAAAGGGAGAAAAGTCACTCATGTGAGGTCTGAAAGCCCATGTCATTGTGTTTCTTTTGTCAAAATGGCATAGCCAACACACACTCAACGAAAGGTTGCATATTGGTCAAATCACTAGCTTTTTTACCGTCTGCCTGGTGTATTATAAAGGTCTGATGTTGGAGTCACCACTGACCATGTAATCCTAACAGGTCAGCGTTCAGTGGGGGCTGTTGATTTCTTTCAATACAAGTTAATTTACCTTTTTAAAGATGGTGGCGCAAAAACGTTTTGAAAATGACAAAGTTAAAATACATATTGGCACAAATCTGGCCTAGACCACCACCTCACCACAGCCCCATCATTACTATTTTCCCCAGGTCTGAGCGCATTAGGACCCTTGTCATGTGAGTTGAGACGGAGGAATGCTTTCATGGATGGTGTCCCAAATCGAGGCTAGACCTGAGAAATATCTCACCCCATTGCTCTGGATACTTAACATTGAATGTAGAATCTGCCCTGCCTGCTTGAGTCCAGTGCCATATGCAGAAGGCAGGTGAAGGATCAAGCGAAGCAACAATTCTAGTGCCAATGTGCAAATCTATAGGGAGGTCATGGGGGGGCAGTTTATATACTAGCACACAGCATTGCTAGGTCCAGTGTTCATACAGTCTACAGAGCTAACGTTTTGTGTGAACATGCATCAGAAGGGCATCCAGTTCATTCCCCCCTTTGAATTCTGGGTTGTGTAGTTCCCCACCTTTCAAATTGGTGCCAAAACTACAAATCGGCTGATCTTTAACCCGACTCTACTGAGCACAGAGAAAGAGTGGTCACTGCATCAAAGCTGCATTTACTAATGTGGCCTCACTTTCCCTGTGCTCTTGTCTGCCAAACCAGGCCCCGTTGGCAGACGCCACATCCCACAGTACAAGATCCAGACTGCGCAGCACTTGCTTACTACAGCCTTGCCAAATCAGATTGAAAAGCTCACTTAATAGCTGCAGGCCCTAAAACGGTATACCGATATAAACAATGTGACGGTTATTATAGTCCAATTAAGCTGTTCATGATATCTATAACAGTATATTGTTATATCGTTCTACCCCTAAGCACGTGTAGCCACTCCTGAAATGTCGGGGGAGAGGGACTCTTCCAGCTTTGAAGTACACATTTCTTAGTCACTATGCAGCTTATATTTAGAAATTCACCCATGTGCTTAATGTCCTCGGTTTTCCACACCCCAAACAAGACACCCAGTGGGTCAGGGTCGATTACAGTGTCAATGATCTCAGCAAGTGTCCCTAGGATTCTCTACCAGAATTCCCCCAGTTCGTGGCATTTCCAGAACACATGCAGATGGTCTGCATTCTCCGCCTTGCAGCGAGGGCAGGAATGTGTGGTGGTTTCGGTGAATTTAGAGCTCCTGAGAGGGGTGTAGTACAGACTGTTAAGTCATTTATACTGCATGTCTTGATGGTGGAAATTGAGGGAGACTTTGTTGGTGTGTGAGCACATCTTTTCCCATAACTGGTCAGAGACCTCGAGGCCCAATTCCTCTGCCCATTCACTGTGTGCCCTGGAAGGCCGGGCTGGGGCGCCCGCCAATACCATCTTATATAGCGAGGAGACAACACCATGGGCGCCACCCAAATTAGCAATATATGCAATCCCTGAAGTGTCAGGGGGCTCGTTGGGGAAAGCGGGCCATGCGGCGCGGAAGGCGGCACAGAGCCTATAATATTGCCAGATCGCCAGCGCTGACCCAGAGTGGCCCGGTTTCCATGTCTGTGGGTTTATAAACCGCCCATCGGGATAGAAGTCTGTTAGTGCCTGGTAGCCCAGAGTCCCCCAGTGCCGAGCCAGAGCAGTGTCGTGTGTAGGCTCCAGCCTGGGGAACCCCCACACAGGAAGCCATTTGTAATAGGAGTGATGTTCTGCTGTTGCACTCAACAGTCGATCCCAGGCACGCAAGGTAGTTCCGACTGGGTCAATGGGTGAGTCAGGTTTATACTGCTGATGTAATATGAGGGTCATTATATTAACTCTAGATGCCGCCAGGATTTCCAGCTTGACATGTGGGCGAGATGGGGAGCCAGGATACCAGTGAGTGGTGTATTGGGCCTGTGCCGCCACCCAATATAGTGTTAGGTCAGGGGCAGTAAATCCTCCTCTTTCATATGGGAGCCCATTTCTTGCGCACCGCACCGGAGTGCCATAGGAACTGCGCGCACAATTTGTGTAATCTTGTTAAGTGTTTCTCCCCTGGCCACATGGTTATGTTACTAAATGTGTATAGTAACTTGGGAAGCAGTACCATCTTGATGAGGGAAAGCTTCCCGGCGAATGACAATGGGAGACAGCGCCACCGTGCCATTTTGGACTCTGCTAGCTGTGTTGCGGCCTGGTAGTTGTCTGCCAGCAGGGTGCTGTTGGTTAGGGACACCTGGACTCCCAGGTGTTTGATCCCGCTGGGGTACCAGCAGAGTGGGTATTCAGTGGCTGGTTGTTGGGTAGTGTTAGCGGAAAGACTTCAGATTTGGAGTAATTGATTGTGAATCCGAGAGGGTACCTATGCGTGTGATGTCTCGTAATATTGGCTCAAGATGTGTGGCGGGTCCCTGATGTATAATAATACATCATTCGCGTAGAGGGATATCATCTCGGGGGTGTCTTTCAATCATATACCCCTATGGGAATGGTGCGCTCTGATGTGGTCCGCCATTGGCTCTATTGCCAGTGCGAAGAGGATCAGGGAGAATGGGCAAACCTTTTGGGTGCCTCTGAAGAGCGGGAACAGAGTGGACATCAGGGAATTGACCCGGAACCTGGCTACTTGAGCGGTGTATAATAGTTTAATGTATCTAATCATATTGGGGCCCACGCCCATTGTCTCCAGCACCAACCACATATACTTCCATGATATCATATTGAATGCTTTTTGAGTGTCGAGTGTGACTGCAACAGCATTTGAGCCCTGATCGATTCGTGCCATAACATTAAACAGCCGCCTGATGTTGTGGGAAGTGGATCTCCCTGGTACAAAGCCTGGTTTATCTTCATGGACCATGTGTGTCATAATCGGGAGGAAACAGTTTGCTATCACCTTAGCAAAGATATTGGTGTCTAGGTTCATAAGAGAAAGGGCCCTGTATGAACCACATTCATCACTAGGTTTGCCAGGTTTAAGTAACACTGTTATTACGGCTTCACGCAAGGAGGGGGGGGAGGACAGACACGCGGAGCGACTCATCCCAGACCTCCAGTAGTTTGGGGGCTGGTATAGCTATGTGTTCCTGATACAATTCGGCTGTGAGCCCATCGGGACCTGGTGCTTTACCTTTAGGGAGATCTGAGATGGCCCTGACTATTTCATCCAGTAGGATCGGAGAATCCAGCTGGTCCTTGGTCGAGGAGGAGATGCATGTTGTGGGTATCTGATTGAGGAGATCCCTCATATGCTGTTCACTGTGTTTGGGGGGGTAGGGAATATAGGTTTGTGCAGAAGTCGGTGAAGATGTCCAACATCTGCTGGTCCAACCACCATGTGACGCCTTGTCCGTCCTTCACTGAAGCAATCTGGGCCTGGCCCCAATCCTCCCTCGTTAGAATTGCTAATGTTTTACCGGGTCTGTCGCCCTCCCCATATTTTCGTGCAGCCTGTGGGCGGCTAAAGTATTGGACTTCTCTAGTGGCGTGTGTGTTAAGCGTGGAGTTCCTCACTAATTAGAGTGAGTGAGGTAGGGTCCGCCGCTGTCGAGCAATCCTTTTCCAACTCACGCAATCTGGACTCAGAGCGATCAAGGTCTGAACTTATTGTTTTCAGCACTCCCGAATCCTTGGATATGGACATCCCTCTGATGTAGGCTTTGAAGGCGTCCCACCGGACACCAACAGCAGTGGCCTGAGGGGTGTTCTGCTGAAAAAAGGACTCTATATCCGCCAATATGTCAGCCTTGAACACAATGTCCCTGAGGGCAGCAGACTTGAAACGCCATGCGTTAAATGTCCGGACGGGTGTTCCTAATTCCACCGATAGGGTGATTGGGGCATGGTCAGAGAGCGTACGGGTCAGTATCTGCGCTCCCCCTACCATGCCCATCACTTTACTTGACACTAGGAACAGATCAATTCTGGAGGAGCTATCATGGACGGAGGAATAATAGGTGTAACGACCTTTGACCCAAAACCCCACTGGCATGCCCACATGCCAGGTAGGGTCAGAACTCGGGGTTCATTTGGGGCCTCAGGAGCCTTGCACTACCTTTCTGGACTCTCCTGGAGTCAGTCCTGGTGCCTTTGGCACCAGGCTCATGTTCAGAATAGGAAACCTCTTTGAAGGGACTACTTTTTCTTTGGGACCTGCAGCCAACATGGAGGCACCCAAACAGTCTAGTTCCTAGAACCAGACTGTGCGGTACAGTGTTTTTGGGTGTGGTAACCCGGGACTACTTTACCTGGACAACTTTACTAACGGGCTATATAAACCACACCCAAGTTACTGCACGCGCTTGGCGTTATTCTGCAGCCAGCAGCGTGACACTCATCGTGTCCAGTGTCCTGATACCGGCGATCCTTGAAAACAACGGACCTGCAGAGGAGACAAAGAACATCATTATTAGTCTCTACCTACCTGTGAATTCCATCCCGCCTCTGTCATTCGTCCATGCTTTTGCTGCTCGCGATCATCCATCCAGTCTTCAGCATCTTCGGGACACCGCGAACGCACCGGAACGAAGCAACCTGGAGGGAGAGCGAGAAAGACCACGTTAAAACAAGTTACTTACGGCGCTAGCCTCAGTCATCACGAGAAACTCACCTGGTTGGGCATCTCTAGGCCGGCATCTCACACGCCAGAAAAGGCCATCGCGACCTGAAAAGGAAGGAAGGGTACAGGTTAGCAAGTAAAAGACAAAACAGCACCGCACTTAGCGCATTACCTACCAAATCATAGTACGCTCTTGCATCCTCTATTCTGGCAGAAGTCCAGCCCCAGCTGCGCACACGCCAAACCTCCGCTCACCTAAGGGGGAATAAATAAAAGACATTAACCACAAGAAAGGAAGGCAAGGACATATAAAGACTACTGCAATCAGACCTACCTACCTTAAAGACACTTGAAAGGGCTCGCTCCAGTGAAGTAACTCAGTCACTTTAACCTGCAGAAGACTACGCTTCCCTGCAAAGCAGGCAGGACAGAGAGCACGCCAGGCATAGGGCAGGCGTGAGGAGACCGTACCTGATCTTAAATCCAGTCCTCCTGTGCTTTCAGGCCCGACTTCCATCGAAGGAACCACCTAGGGATCAGGAAGGGGTCCAGGGCGAATCCAGCAACCAGGGCAGAGTGGCGTCCCCGTGGATACCAGGTGAGCGTAACAGAACGTGAAGCCTCTATAACATAATCCACCTGGGTGCCATGGAGACATCAGAAATAGACCAGCTGGCGCAGTTACTAGGAGAATTACGCGCCGAAGTTCATTCGGCCAGGCAAGAGACTAATGCCCTACGAAGGGATCTAGTCGTAACCAAGGATCGCACTGAAGAAATCAGTAGGCACTTACTACAATCACAGGCCGGACAAACTCCATTGCCTGGAAATAACCCACCTCTACAAGCACCCATGTTATACACCACTCCAGTGCAGATTACCCTACCCGGAGCAGTTCCTTTAGCACCAACGGAACGGTTTTCAGGAGACCCCAGGAAGTATGCTGCATTCATGAATCAATGTCGCCTTCACTTCTCTGCAGACCAGGCACGTTCCCCAAAGATCAAGCATGGGTAGTCTTTGTTCTGTCATACCTGAGTGGAAATGCAGCAGACTGGTCCGTGCCGCTTGTAAGCTATGATGATCCATTACTACGTGACTTTGGGGGTTTCCAAAGGGAAATGGAAAAGCTCTTTGCTCGTTATACCCAAGAACAAGCCGTAGACAATGAACTCCTGTCACTCCGGCAGGGAAATCAAGACTTATTAACATACATTGCAACCTTCAATAGGTTAGTTGCTGAAACTAGGTGGCCCGAAGACAAAAGAACCACACTGTTTCACCGAGGCCTACGAGGAGAATTGAAGGACGTTCTGGCCCAGGTGGTTGATCCGCCTAGAGACTGTAGTGAATTCATCAACCTAGTTGTGCAACTAGATCACCGATTACAAGATTGGAAGGCAGATCGGTCCAGGTCAGACACTCGGCCCATGTACCTGCGGACTAAGGGTGCTGCCCCACGCATGTCAGAGAATACTGCAGAGCCTATGCAAATCGGAGGCATACGACCACCGTTAACAAAAGCAGAAAGGGACAAGAGAAGGCAACAGTAGTTATGTTTGTACTGCGGAAAACCAGGACACTTCCTAAAAGATTGTCCAGTAAAACCTCCCAAGAGAACCGTAGGAGCCACGGAAAGGGATGAGAGTAAGGAGTCGGAAAACTGCCCTGCTCGACAATCGTAGAGGTCAGTTTGTCGAGTGAGAAGGATGAGCCACCGACCTCACATTTTGCAATACCTGTGATCCTAATCAATCACCAACAACCGTCTAGGATGCACACCATTGAGGCTTACATAGACAGCGGATAAGTTGGGAACTATATTGATCAAGAACTGGCAGCAGAGTTGGGGCTTCCCTTATGTTTCAAGCCAAACACAGAAAAGTCAACTACTGTGGATGGTACAGAAATTGCTTCCGGGTCAGTAACCCAATGTACAGTAGGGGTAACCCTGCTGTGCCAGGATGGACACTGGGAATCCATTTCCTTAGATCTCATCAAGGCACCTCAGTTTCGGCTAATATTAGGGAAGCCATGGTTTGTTGCTCATAATCCCCAGATAGATTAGCGTGCAAAACAATTGTCCTTCCCCGATGACTGCGCTCCCGCCTGTTATTACCATGAAGAAAAATCCAGTTTCAACATCCCTAAGAGTCCCAGAACAGTTGCATCTACACTTGGCGCAATTAGTACTCTGCTGGAAGAATACCAAGATTTCCAGGACGTGTTCCAGAAGGAGCAAGCTAACACACTACCACTGCACAGGCCCTATGACTGTCAGATTGACCTCATACCTGGTGCGCCAATCCCTTGTGGCAGAATCTATGCGCTCACAGAACCAGAAAACCAGCATCTAAAATCCTCTCTGGACCAGTATTTGGCAAATGGGTTTATCTGCCCATCTGAATCACCGGCAGCCAGTCCCCTATTCTTCGTACCGAAGAAGGAAGGGGACTTGAGGACCTGCATCGACTATAGCGCATTAAACCGGATCACCGTGAAGAATCGTTACCCTCTGCCAGTTATTCCTGAAATGCTGGACCAAGTCAAGGATGCCCAGATTTATACCAAGTTAAACCTTAGAGGAGCGATTATGTGATCACTTATCGACCAGGTGTAAGGAATGGGAAAGCTGATGCATTATCTTGCATGGGCATTGACGGAAAGGTTTATGCAACTCCAGATCCGTTGGCCATCATTCCTGAAGACAAGCTCTTTGGCCTCACCACAGCTTTAAATAAAGCGAGCACAGAAACGAGATCCGACGTGAAATAACTCCTAAAACTCCCTCACGACAGATCCTGGGAACCCAGTGAGAATATTCATGCACCATGTTTGATTAGGACATTTCATCTGAACTTTCCAGCCAAACCCGGACCAGGCAGAAGAACCACCTTGGGAGGGGCCTTGGAGGGTGGGGGGTGCTGTCATGACCTTTGACCCAAAACCCCACTGGCATGCCCACATGCCAGGTAGGGTCAGAACTCGGGGTTCATTTGGGGCCTCAGGAGCCTTGCACTACCTTTCTAGACTCTCCTGGAGTCCGTCCTGGCGCCTTTGGCTCATGTTCAGAATGGGAAACCTCCTTGACGGGACAACTTTTTCTTTGGGGGACAACTTTTTCTTTGGGGCTTGCAGCCAACATGGAGGCAGGCACCCACACAGTCTAGTTCCTAGAACCAGACTGTGCGGTACAGTGTTTTTGGCTGTGGTAGCCTGGGACTACTTTACCTGGACTACTTTACTAAAGGGCTATATAAACCACACCCATGTTACAGAACATGCTTTGCGTTATTCTGCAGCCAGCAGCGTGACACTCATCGTGTCCAGTGTCCTGATACTGGCGATCCTTGAAACAACGGACTTGCAGAGGAGACAAAGAACATCATTATTAGTCTCTACATGCCTGCAAATTCCATCCCGCCTTTGTCCGTCGTTCGTCCATGCTTCTGCTGCTCGCAGTCATCCATCCAGTCTTCAGCATCTTCGGGACACAGCAAACGCACCGTAACGAAGCAACCTGGAGGGAGAGCGAGAAAGACAACATTAAAACTCGTTACTTCCGGCGCTAGCCTCAGTCATCACAAGAACCTCACCTGGTTGGGCATCGTTCCGGAACACCCTGCATGCCAGAAAAGACCATCACGACCTGAAAAGGAAGGAAGAGTACAGGTTAGCAGGTAAAAGACAAAACAGCGTCGCGCTTAGCGCATTACCTACCAAATCATAGTACGCTCTTGCGTCCTCCATTCTGGCAGGAGCCCGACCCCAGCTGCGCACACGCCGAACCTCCGCTCTCCTAAGGGGAATAAAGAAAAGACATTAACCACAAGAAAGGAAGGCAAGGACATATAAAGACTGCTGCAATTAGACCTACCTACCTTAAAGACACTTGAGAGGGCTTGCACCAGTGAAGTAACTCAGTCGCTCAAGCCCGCAGAAGACTATGCACCCCTGCAAAGAAGGCAGGACGGAGAGCACACCAGACATCCGAACAAGGTGAGGAGAGGGCCATCGGGTCTAACCCAGGATATGTGGGAGGAGACCGTACCTGATCTTAAATCCAGTCCTCCTGTGCTTTCAGGCCCGACTTCCATCAAAGGCATCACCTGGGGATCGGGAAGGGGTCCAGAGCGAATCCAGCAACCAGGGCGGATTGGTGTCCCCGTGGATACCAGGTGAGCGTAACAATAGGTATATTCTCGTAGTTGAGGATGTAATATCCTCCAAGCGTCTGGAATGTTGAGTATTGCGCTATGGTCATGTAATCTGCGTGCCGCGCCAGACAGTGACCTGGGAGCAGTCCCGGTCCTGTCCAGGCTAGTGTCCAGTATCAAGTTCATATCCCCTCCCCAGATGATCTGGATTCCCACGTAGCCCAGCAGTATAGATGCCACAGTGTCCACAAAGTCAGGGGTATCTACATTGGGACCATACGTCTTTACAAGAAGGTACTCTGTTTTCTATTGTACAGTGTAGCACGACATATCTGCCATCGGGATCCATATAGCTCTTGTGTAGTATGAATTTAATGGATTTGTGGATCAGTGTCAACACGCCTCTGGCCTGTGTGGAATAGGAAGTGTAGTATCTGTTAGGTCCCCATGATGGTGCCATGCTCATTGCTAGGCGACCTTAGAGTGTGCTTCTTGTAGCAGCAGAATCTTACTACAGTGTCTATGAACATAAGCCATCATTTTGCTGGCCTTGGTATGGTTACTCAATCCCCAGACATTCCAGGACATTATGGTAGTGGGCGTTTCACTTGTCCAACGCAAATCCCAGCTCGTTCGTTGTGGCATGTGTTTGCAGTTATTGTTGTCACTCTGGGAACACGCTAACGTAACGTGATATGCTGGTCCGCCTCCGCCGTTTTCGATATAACTTCCCCGAATGACTCCTTCCCCCCTCCCCCGCCACCCCTTCACGGCTGGCAGTGTCCCCACCCTCCCCCCTCCCAATTGTACCAAGAATTCCCTCAGAACAGGAATTAGCGGGCCAATCCCAACATGGATCTACCACACTACCGGCCCAACAGGGGCCAACAACCACCAAGAACCCCTCAACAGTAACCATTGCAACCGCAGTGGGCATGCTGTTGCAGTGCAGTCGACACATAAACAAAACAGGAACCATGAAGTACCAAAAGCGGTACATGCATCATTGGTATACATGACAATCGCACATTGTGTATCGCCAGTATGCACAGCAAAAAAGGCTTGAACAGAAGATTAAGCAACATGGTCCGTCAGTTCAAGGCGGTATGAGAACAATTGGTTAGAACACAGGAGCAAGTACAAACATGTGCTGTGTGAAGGAAAAATAGAGTAGAGAGCAGGAAGTGGCAGAACCTAAGCAACTGACTCGGTGTACCACCGCTACAGGAATCAAGTGTATATGTGCAGGAGGGCCAGTGAGGCCGTTGTTACCATCATCCCATTAGTGAGTAGAGATTAATGACCAAACAAAGGCGACATGACATTAAACAAGGTAGTATTCCATCATGGTGACCGCTGCTTGATTATGAAGCGGTATCTGTGACTCTGAACTTCACAGCTTCCTCAGGGACAGTGAAAAGGTACAGTTTTTCCTTATAGGTGAACTTGAGTCGTGCCGGGAACAGTATTGCATAGGGGACGTTACGCCCTCTTGGCAGTTTTTTGACGCCGAGAAACTGGCGCCTCTCCTGTTGCACTCCAACAGAGAAGTCAGGGAAGATCCTGATAGTGTGAGAGTCGAAGAGTAGGTCCCCTTTTCACGTAACAGGTGAAGGATAAAGGTCCATGTCCCTATAATTGAGGATCCTAGCGATAATAGGCCTGGGAAAGTCTCCAGGTTTAGGGCACGGGGATAAGGCCCGGTGGGCTCGCTCAACCGTGAAAAATGGGGAAAGGGCGGGATTGCCTAGCAGCTCTTTAAGTAGGTTTTCGACTGCCACTTCCATGCGCCCCTTAAGAGCATTCTCTGGGACCCCGATAATGCGCAAGTTATTGTTGCGCGATCTGGACTCCAAATCATCACACTTCGCCTTCACGATTTTCATGTCTCGGGTCAGGGAGGCAACTGTGTCCTGAAGGGCGTGCATCCCATCCTCGTTCGCGCCAATCCAGTTTTCTGCCTCAGTGATCCTGGATCCAGCTTGATCAACCCGGGACTTAAGTGAAGCGACATTAGCGTTGATATCGTCCAGCTTTTCGTGGAAGGAGGCAAAGTTCTTGGCCATGGATTCCATCATTGTGGTAAGATCAGGGGCTGGTATACTCGGGCGTGATTTCGATTCTGACTCCTCCTGGATGGATGATGCCTTTCCCGGCTTGGGCCTAGGTGCTGCTTCCGTAAACCTATCCATAGCCCCCACCTTATTGGCCCCCCGGGGATCGGTTAGACATTTACAATGCAGTTAGAGGCGCAGTGGTGCCCAGGTGGGTGGTGCCTAGGGTGATGCAAAAAGCAGAAATACAGTTCAGCGTAGCAGCGCCCAACAAGTGTAATGAGGGATGGTGAGGCCACAGAATGGAGGCACCGGAAAGTGACAACAATGGGATCAGGATTCAATGTGTGGATAGGAGCTGCAATGCAACAGGCAGCTGTCTCAACCGTCCAACGTTGAGTGTATAGTGGCAGAGATGTGGCAGGCCACAGCTACAAGAAAGCAAAGACAGGCAGCAATGGCAAAGATGGAATATCCTCACATCATGCCACACTTAACTGTTGGAGAGCAAGGTTGGGAGGCACAGTAGTAAAGGGAGCACCAGGGTTGAGCAAAAGCATCCAAGTATCACTGTATAAGGGAGCGCAGAGGGCCCAGGCCAGAGGGACCCCACTCGTGGCCCAGATCAGTCAGTGGGGTCAGGTATTGCACGAGAGGCAGGCGAGGTATCCAGATATCCTGCACACAGATCAGGAGCACAGAGAGGTGAGGCGTTGGAACCAGGGCAGGGAGAGTGCCATAGGAAGCAGAGATCTAGTATAGGGCCAGCAACACAGGCGTCAGAGGCACGCAAGAGCGGACACCCCCCAGCTCCTCACCTGCTCCGCGACCAAGCAGATCCTGCCCGCAGGATAACGTCCTCGCAGCTCCGTGGGCGGCCGTAGCAAGGGACGCGATTTCTTCCAGAGGGGAATGGTGCTCAGTGGTGGTCTGATGGGGACCTGGGGCGAGCAGCCAGTGAGGGCGGTCCTCCGCCCAGGCTCCCGACCGAACCAGGTCCGGAGCACCCCCCCCAATCCACGGGCGCAACAGGGGCCAGTCCGCAGCCCCAGGCGAGGCACCGAGAGGAAGACAGCTGGTGTCAGCTCCCGGTGCAGCAGCACCCTCCAGGCGGCAACGCGGGCAGGGCCAGTCACTCCCCGAAGGCCACAGCGATGGTCACGGCGGCACCGAGGATATGATTCGGGGTCAAGGCAGGTAGGGCTAAGTGGCATATTATATAAATTTGGCATTTATATAGCGCTACGAACCCTCGGGTATCTGAGCGCTGCTTATTATTACCCACAGTGTGTGGTGTTCATGAACCACTTCTATAATTATATGTATGTGCCTTTCTATGAGGAACTGTCTAATGTTCTGTACTGAGGGGTGGGTGATGGTTCTTGTGCTTTGAGAGAAGCTTACTAAATCTCAAAGCCTACATGTAAGGCATACTGCTAATGTAAACTTGTGGCGATCATTTATTTATCACTATAAACACTTATTCTACATTTCTCAAACTGATGCAAACTACTGCTGGTTTGGGTTAAAAGTACATGTGTGCTTGCCTATAAGGGCAAATGTAGTTGCCAGGACTTGTTGGGCCTGCGTGCAATGTCTTTCACTAAATGGGGATGCTTGCTTCTTTGCTATGTGTTACATAGGGATTTTAACAGTTTGTATTTCCATGCAGGTTTGTAGTGCTGAATAAAGGTGCCGATATTTTTATACTCCCCTACAACAGTGAAGGATACAATTCCAAAATGCTCACAAGTACAACTTGAAATTATAATAGTGTGTTTTTTTTTTTTACGAGGAGACAGTTTAATTCCACCCCAAGCTCTAAGGGAAGAAATGCACAAGTTGCAAATATATATATACATCAGTTATGAGGAGCGATATTGTTTTTTTGTAATAAACATGAATGCTTTTTTTCAAATGGCATAAAACACATTTTGCTTCGTCTCCGATTAGCATTGCCAAATTAATAGCCACAACTAAAACTATTGTTTAGACTGAGCTTACAGTGCATTTTTGTGCATACACATTGTTCTATGCATAGGGTACTTTTTCTTGGTACTATGGAATATCATGAAGTCGTGGACTGGTTGATGGTGTCATTATAATCATGTATAAAGTATTTGTTTTTTTAGCCTATTTCTTTGGAAAGGTGCTGCACCTTTTGCATAGATGGGAAAGGGGATATTCCCTTCTAGAATCTCTTAAAATTAGCAGTCAGTTGCACAAATGGAAAATAATGTGCGCAATAACAATAGTTAATTGTTTGATTCAAACTGAATTTCTATAAAAGAGGAAACAGTGTTTTGAGACAGAGCTAATACCATGTGTGAGAATAGAGATTTGAGGAGGAATAGTGGAATGACACCACATGTTAAAAGTGACTTAGTATATTACTAAACCACATTATACATTTAGTTTCAAACAAACTTCATAAATTGTATAAATACTCTACTTTTAATTCATTTTTATTTGGTTATAATTTCCTATGGAGGGAAATGCTGTGATCTTATGTATTTACATTCAAACTATGTTCTGGAATCTGTCTACCCTGGGGCATACCCATTTCAAACAATATGTTTCATAGCATTCCCTTTGCCCTATCCAATGTTCCCTCCTATTTATTTTTCTCCAATTGTGGAAATGGTTGGCTTTCGTGCGCACATTATTTTCCATTTGTGCAACTGACTGCTAATGAAGTGAGCCACTTTGTGAACATGCGTATTTACTATCTTCTTTGAAGTCCACGACTTCATGATATTCCATAGTACCAAGAAAAAGTACCCTATGCATAGAAAAATGTGTATGCACAAAAATGCACTGTAAGCTCAGTCTAAACAATAGTTTTAGTTGTGGCTATTCATTTGGCAATGCTAATCGGATGCTAATCGGAGACGAAGCAGAATGTGTTTTATGCCATTTGAAAAAAAGCATTCATGTTTATTACAAAAAAACAATATCGCTCCTCATAACTGATGTATCATATCTGAATTTTTTGCCAACCACATTATTTTCCAGATGGAATAATATCAACTAAAAGGAGTCTGCCAGAAAACCTACTGATAAGAGTTAATGTGTCACTTTAATGAAGAAATTCAGGGCCCAGGAGAACATGCCTCTCAAAATTTGAGTTGGGATTATAATTATCAGAATAACTGAGCCGCAGAGCATGATAATCAGAATTCCTGTGCCACTGCTTCCCATCAACATTACACTGTCATGTTCATAGAGCAGCGATGATGCTTGCTGAAAACCAGCCTTACACCTGAGGGGCATACTGATCACTGATGTGTACTCCCTAAGAACAGGAAAATGTGCCCACCCAAAAATAGGGAGTAAAAATAAGACTGGCAAAAAAATGGGAAACAATAAACTCAGTCTATGCCCTGCATCTACCCAAAACGTTCCACTGATATTTTTTTCGAATTCATGACCAGCAGAGCAAGGGACTCCCCATAATAATGCTGAACATTGTCAAGAGGAACTTAAAGGGGAGAGTGCACCTTGTAATAAGAAACTTTCAACATTGGCAAATCCCTGTCCTTTTTTACTTCCTGAAAAATCATTTGATTCCAAGTAGGGTGGACAACCTTAACGGAACCTTGCTTGTGACCCTGAAATAGGAAGTATAATAAAAGGGGACATAATACAGCCTATATATCCTCCCCTTACCACAGCCAAGACAAAATTCAACAAGAGCCTCCCTGAGGTTTCTTATGGAGCCACTTTGGTGAAAACTGCCTCGATTTGCCTGCCCAGAGGTACAACCAATGCCTTTTTCCTTAACTAGGGATGCCCTTCTGAAATTCAGTGTTCTAATTTAAACAAGCTGCATTGGGATGCTATAGGCAGTAGACACAGAACACATGATTATATTGAAAAGTGATCAGCAGCTTGGCATAGAAAGAAACAGAAGGTGCAGTTAGACTGTTACTAGAGTTTCCTAGACTTAAGTGCAAAAAAAGAATTTCTTTTACTGTACTGCCGAAATGTCAGACTTGATTTTTGGAAGTTGTTGATTTGTTCTTCACCCCAAACAGTATTCTCCTGTGAACTTCCCCTCATGCCCCCCAGGGCTCCTGTGCTAGCCTAAAAATTTAGTTGGCACGGCTCTGTAAACAGTGAGGGATATTTTTCATACCCACAATACTTTCCAAGGAAAACCTATTTAAATCCTCAACATGATATTATGGACAGTTTAAGACAAGGGTTCATGAGCATGCATACCCACTATCATTTTGCAGTGCAAATCAGATTGTTTGCAACATCCCCTAATATTGTTGCGTAGGATTAAATAATTACTCAGTGAAACCATTTTTGTGCAGCGAAGAATTACCATAGCATTTGTTATGGTACATGCCCACTGTGAATCTGAGAACTTGGAACGGAAGCAGTATGTGTGAAAAGCATTGTAACTGTCTGCACATATATTGCCCTAATTCTATGTACTTGTAGTGCCAGACATATTCCATACCCATAATCCCTTCCAGGCCAACTATATGATATTGCAATGCTGCTCTTCGCTTATAGGGAAATGTTCACAATGCTAAAGTAGGAGAATTTAAACATGACATTGCATACTCAAAATCCTTTGAGGGCAAATTATTATCTGAGGTTTTTTAATGTGTCAATTTGCAAGGGTACCCCTTCCAAATTCATGTGTATATGTCCAAAGAATAGGAAACATGGGATGAGGTTACACGTGTGGGTCATGCCTTTGCTAAAGCACCACGTGTAACAGAAATTCAGGTGCTTGAACATTATTGCTATTTCAACAAATATAAAACAAGTGTATGTAGGTGCAACTCCGGTAACCTTTCGCAGAACCATGGTAGGCAGATTCAATGTAGTCCAGTAATGGCTAAATGTGGCTTGGCCTGGAAGTTAGTCATATGGTATAAGTATGGTAAGGCCATGTGTAGGAGTCAAGCGTGGGAAGGGAAAGTTATTTGGTTAATGTATGCAGGCATATTTTAGTTACGTCTTCTGTTCATGGAGCAAGATTTCCATATCTGTTCTTAACCTCTTGAGGGCATATTCTGTTTTAAGGTCAGATTTGCATATTAGGGTAATGTAAATAGTCCAGAGCAGAATATAGAGACTAATTAGTATAATTTCGCTTCAGTAACAGAGAAAGTAAATGTCAGATAACTGCTGTAGCTTGTGCCTCATTACTTCTTGAGAAGTTGTGGACGTGTCTGTGTGCGGTGCCAAAACTCTTCTGAGCAGCACCCATATGGAACCTGGGCAAGCGCACATGCGCACAGCTTAGAGGGAACCTTGCAGCCCTAACCCCTCAACATTAAGAGCTCCAGTACTCTGCATTCATAAGGGCTTTCAAAATCTACTAGCTCACTTGATTTATTTATTTTTTAAGGGCGAGGACCTTTTCTATGGTACTCGACCTTGCTGGCGAGTATGGGGATGTTTGATACTTTTATTTGGTATTTACTGCAAACCAAATGTGTTTTCAGTAAATGGCAAATACAAGTTTCAATGTCCATGGCTGGCACTTGGGGCACTCAGAGAATATAATGTTTACCACAGGCGCATTAGAGGCCTCTCAAATTGACTTTGGCAAACTTGGGATTTTTAAAGTGAACTCCTTTATTAATTGCAACACTTGCAAACACCACATTTTGTGTTTACTGCATTATGCGCGTCTGTGGTAAACATTATATTGGGAGCACAATTAGGCCCCTTAAGATTAGGATACGCGAGCATCTATCCACCATCTCTAGTCAGGATTCTAAATATCCCCTTGCCATGCATTGGCAAAAAACTCACCAATTGGACAACAAGGCAGAGATCAGGTTTGCTGGCATCGCAAAAGTAACTTTACCACAATGTGGTGAAAATCCCACCCTTAAATTAAGACAATTGGAAACACGGCTGATTTGTCAATATCGAACTGTCAGATGGCCTTAACCGTGACCATGAATTATCCGTGTTTTCTGAAGCCATACTGCATATAATGCCTGTGACTAGCATGGGCTCCCATGCATCATGATCATACATTGTGTAAAGGAATTGTCTGGTACATCCAACACTGGTCACCTTGTGTCTGTTAGAATATGTATCCTAGTGTAATTGAATTCATGAAACATAACACTTGATTTGAACTTAACCACATGGATGTGTCACTTTTAAAAAGGGGGGGGCAATGAGTGTTCACTTTGATACTTAGTTATCAGTTGTTATTGCTAACTAGCCCTTCTTATCACCTCACATACAATTAAATTTTATTGCCATCAGGTACAATTATTCCTGTCTCGCATGTTAGTTAACAACAGCAAGCCAATAGTGCTGTTATTGCAGCACCGATAATTGTTTACATGTACAGCACAACCCGTAACTACCTGAGCATGGCCCTCCGACAGGCAATGGACTCCTGTCGTCTTAGCCAATCAAGTTTCAATAAATTCCTCCTTCACTTGATTTTCCCCTGTTCTATTCTAAAAACGTTTTTTTCCAATTTAGTCATTTTACTACCAGTAATTTTTTCTATCCACATAGTTAAACTGGTCAATATTCAATGCAGGCTGTTGTCGGGGATACACCCAACATGGCCGCCCGATGTGCCGTACGCCTCTGCCTTGGAAGGCAAGCAGACGGCGTATGCAAACTGATTAAACAGGAGCCCAGCCAACATGCGTGAGGCTCTTGTTTTTTGCAGTACGGGCAGAGACGCTGGTAAGTTTGGGTCTTTTGCGCAGACCCCTGTGGACTCGGCTAGTCCTGGGGGCATGCGCATGTGGCCGTCTCGCACTTGCGAGTTTCAATCAAGCCTACTAATTAGGTTGTTTTTCTCCATCTCCCCCTTATTCTTGTGCCGCGCATCATGCTGCTCATCATGGCTTTTGCAACTGCGCTTTGAATACGGATAGAGTCCTCATGCATTTGCGTTCATATAGGCATGTATTTATAACTCTCATTTCGCACAAAGTATATTGTATATCTATCGTAGGTAACACACATATTTTACGCTTACAGTGGAGCCAGCAATTGAACCCTATACGTCTGTCAATTGTACAAATTATATAAGTAAAGTTCAACCAATTGTTCACTTTTACTGGGTTGCACATACGTAGGCATTTGTATATTTTTTGCACGGTTCTGATATTGGTTCTTTTTCACTTCATTCCTCCTCTAGTATCAGATATATGTCCAAGCATCCTTAAGGTAAAACAGATCATGGCTCTCGTATTCTGCCTTTGTAAATAGTATGACAAATGTGTGACCATTGTTTTGATTACGCGACAGCTCCTTTCACTGTAAATTGTTCTTTTTTTTCTTAATTCTATCCTTGGACGGCAATTGCCATTAACTTATGATCAACTTCATCGACTATGCATTTGAATATCCTTTTATGAATTTGGAATTTATAATGTTGTGAATTTTAACTTTACTTAATTTGCACAATTTATATTGTTGATTTACATAACGTGTTGGGTATCTATATTGTTTTGCAAATACCGCCCCTATGCCCCCTTTTTGGTTTTGGCCTGGATGACCCTTACATATTGGTTGTTTCAACTTAATTGTGGCAAATATGTACATATTAATGTTAATAATATTGCAGCCTTGGAAGAAGAGCTTTGCTGCTCGAAACACGTGTCGGTTGTCTTATTCTATCCTCCACTGTAATTTTCCTGTAAGTACTGAGAAGAGGAAGAAACTTCAGCGAATTTTACAGCTCTCCGATGGAAAACATACACATAGTACTGAGACAAGGAAGATGATGGGTTCAGGCAAGATCAGTCAATTGAGCCTAAGCACGTAGATCTGCAACCTATTAACAGCCTTCAAGAGTATAAAAGGTGAAGCACAGGAGAGGAAAGAAGAATGGGAGCTGAATGAGTTGGGAGTACAGCTGAGATGCCTGAATAGCCCAGGACCACCCGGCGGAGAATGGGACGCCAACCGACTGAAGAGCAAGGCATAGAGAGAAAGCGAGTTGAGAGGCGTACTGATCCCTTTTCAATATGCTTGAGATGCCTATTCCCCTGGGCAGAGAGAAAGAGCCCAGGAGTGTCTGAGGGACAGATGGAGAGGAGAGATCCTAGCCTCAACCTTAAGAAGCTTTGCATTTTTTAAACCGACCGAAGCAACAATGTAACCCTTAAGTTTCAATGGGAATGAGAAACCCAGTACGCGTATGAAAGCTGTTGAGTTACATTGTGGCCAGACGATCACGTACAAGCGGCACACCAAGGAAAAATCCCACAGTTAAGGACACGAGTGAATGAGAAGTAGATAATGAATGTGGTGAAACTATGTATTATAGTGGTTGCGCATAAAATATATGCATTCTCAGAAGTCTGACACTAAAGAACAATGGATTTAATAACCATAGTAACGATTGAAAGGAATCGGAAAGACTGTTAGTAGAAAGCAGAGGGGAAGCTACATGAAGAAGTGAAGTGTGAGCAAACCCCAAATCTATTGAAAGGCAAGGTTGGAGAAAACCAAAGGAGAAATATATTATTTGATGAAATTGAACTAGAAAAACAAGGGCACAGTCCAAGCCCAGGACACCTGGTTGTGCGACCTGTAATGGGTGGGCCGAATGGTCTGAAAACTGTGCCATGGCCAGGGTGTCCAGCGAAATAGGCTTGTGCTTGGGGAAGGGAATCCTGAGAAGCCTACTGAACTGTGTAAAACTAAGAGGCTTGAGCTTGTGAATGGGAGTCCTGAAAAGTCTGCTGAACTTTGTGAAAACCAGGAAGTTTGGAAGTTTAAACTTGGGGAAGGAAAGCCTAAGAGACTTATTGAACTTTGTGATATCAAGAAGCTTTGCAAGTTGGAGAAGGGAATCTTGAGAAACCCTGTGGGACTTTGTGAATTGAAGAGTCTGGAACTTAGGGGAAAAAGAGCCCTGAGACACCAGGGGAACTTTATGAACTGATTTGTTTTGAACTGGGAAAAGGAGCCAGAGAAGAGCTCCAGTGGAACTCAACTTTGCCTTTTTAATTTTGAACACAATTTTGTTGAGCAAAACAATCCCTACACAATATTTAGTTAGATGTGAGGGCATGTATATGTTTTGACACAGACAGATTTTGTTTTGGACTTCCAGACTTAGACTGCACTTTGATACGTCAGTTGAGGAAAATCCCAATTTAGAGACAGGGCAAGATGGGCATTAGACACACCTAATAAATTTAAATAAAGGTTTTTAAACTGTGCCTGTCTCACAAAGGCTTGCACCAAATATGAACTGTGCATATGGTGACATGCACCATTTTACAGAAAACACAGGTAAATATTGTGGCACCCATCTCCAAGGGGCGAGTGCATTCCTCTTAAGTCGAGTATGTAAACTAAGGCACTCACCCTTCAGGTCTAGTGGGATGTTTTAAGAATGTGTGAGTGCTACATACTCCCCCTGTAAATCCCCTTCCTGTCCATCCCTAAATACCTTTCTTGTTATTTGTGATGTTGGTAATATCTGCTTCAAAACAGCAAATATCACCTGAGCTGCTGTTTTACCGTTGGGCTGCCCGCACCATGCACTTAATATACACACTGTCTGATTGCCTGCCTTGTTCTCCTAGGCAATGACCTGCTCCCTAATTCGCACTTCCTGTCAACCTTGAGGGTCAGGCACGTCTAATTTCCCCACTCCAGCCCACCTATACACATACTGTAGTCTTCCGCTGACTGACAGCCTCCACAAGCTCTTTTATCTTCCTCAACAGCATCGTTGTAGAATATTGGACATCATCCTCCTTGTGAAAAAACCAACAACATATTTATTTTGCCACGTCACCTCCCATTTGTGTCACATTTCAAAGTCCTCCCTCACCCAGCTTTTCTGAGTGTAGAACCTGTTCAGTGACACTCACGTTACACATTCACCACCCTGTACCAATACATCTCTGTATCACTCACATCTATCTCCACTGGGCTTCAACAAGCTCTTACGGCTGCCCTGTATGTTAACCAGGCTCACAATGTCAAGTTGCAAGCTAATCACTAGGCATAAAAAGTCACTCAACCTTCAATTCTCCACATAAACATAGTTCGCCATTTCTTACTTGCCAAGTGCCAATCTTTACTAGCCAATGGATAATGACAAGTGCAAAGTTTGAGACCTGGCAAGATTAGATAACATAATTAACAGTCCCACACACAACCTGCAGGAATAGCAGTTTGCGCAACCAGCAGGCCCTTTCAGTGGTACAGAAACCTAGCAGTGATTTGTCAGTACTTTGTGAGAAATGTGAGCCTTCTCCACAAATATTCTGTTTGATGATTTTAGCAGTGCCATGTGAATTCCATAGGTGTATGGGTGGATGTTCATGCTGATGTTGCTTTATTTCCCTGACTGGGCGTGGAAGCAGAAGACAGGTGGCAACATACTGGCATATACTGCGAAACATATTACTGCTTGCAGGCCATTCCTGTTCCCCGCTATCTGTATGACCTTGGCTAGAGCACTGATATTGTCGAAACTGGACTATTGCAATGCCCTATATATCGGCACTAGCCTGCATATCCGAAATAAACTACACGTATTACAGAATAATACATTAATAGTGGCACTCAACATACCAAAAGCCAACCACATCACCTCTACCAGACAACAGTTCCAATGGCTTCCAGTGAAGAATAGAATCGCCTACCAAACCTTATCACTTACCCACAAATGTCTAGCAAACAAAGCCCCTGAATACTTAAACTGTAAGTTTACCAAGACCCAATCAGCCACACCCACACCCACAAGAGCTTCTCAGGTCAATCAACGTACGAAACCTAGATATAAACTTGCTGGGGGGTAGGAGTTTTCCAGTCCTCGCCTCTAAACTTTGGAATGCCCTGCATTCCGACCTCAGAACTGAGCCAGCTTACTGAGCTTTCCGAAAAAAACAGAAAATATGGCAAGTCAACTAAAAATGATTCAGGTAATAGACTATAGACGTATGGAGGTAATCTAATGTACCTTGACACTGTAACTGTTCAATGTTTTGCATTATCCACTGCATCTCTTCTCAATGTAATCATATTGCTGTCTTTTCCCTGCTCTATGTTATTGTACTATGGTATCCTTTCCCCATAATGCAATTCTACTACTGTTATTGTCCCCCTACTTCTGTATGTATTTGGTAATTGTAATGGTATATACTTGCACTTTAATTGTATCATGTAAACTTGCGCACAGATACCTTTGATAAATAAAACAAACAAACTGTTCTGTTGATTGGGGGAGGGGGAGAGGGTAGTTGCCACTGCTAATCGTTTTTTGTTACAAAAATTAGGATAATTCCTTTCTTTGAGTGTGAACTGAGGGCAATAACCTCCCCATTCAGTCGAATGCAACCATTGAAGAGCAGGCTTTGATGTGATCAGCTTACAGGATATAAAAGTGAAAAAGAATATGAAAGCGAGAGGTGAGATTTATGGGTTATGCTGAGCCCAGAGTTCTGTACCGGGCTCTGAGCTGCTAAGGCCTTTATTTATTGAGGACATTTCCAGAAACCTGTACTTTTGAAAAAATAGATATTCCACCAGCAATGACCTATGAATGATGAGATTTTAAGATATAAATCAAGACCTGACTAGCGCTGCTTTCAAAAAGGTCCCAGGTCAATAGATTTAGTGACCCAAAAGGATTGTTTTCCAGTTTCCAGATTACCCAACCCAAATATGTTCGCATCCTCCCGCGATGATGGACGAAGAGTTACAAAAAAAAATCCTTGTCCGTCGCCTGTGAAATGACCAATTAATCCTTTTTCTTGAGTGTTGGGGAAGATTCCTCTTTACTGTACATTTCCTTCCATTTCTATGGACCCCCAAACTATGGGCTTTTATGTTTATATCTGACTGGCTCTTTTGGCAGTGCATTGAAGCCTTAAGCTTTACTACACCTACTGTTGGATCAACTTTCATGGGGAAACTGACATGTCCTTCCGATTGTCAGCAGTGGGAAACATTGTTTCCCTTAGTCTAGTTACTTTGTTACTACTTGTAGCAACTTGTTATCACTTGTGGTAACTCTCATCGCAGTACAATCTGGAGGGGGGGAGGGAGGAGTGTGGAAGGGAGGGAGGGGGGAGAGGGAGAGACTGTCTGTCTCATTAGGCTAGTGGGAGTTTCAGCTCTTACCTGCCTTCTAGGATAAGAAGAGGATCCTTGCACCCACTCTAGAGAGGAGGCCTGGCGACCAACCTCTGCTGCTCTCCTGGAAGAGCCCTGTCTTGGAGGTGATCTTCAGCAGACCTGCGAAGGAGCTGTAACCCATGAAGTGGGTGGAACATTCTCGACGTCTGCTCAGAGTCCTACGAAGAAGAGCCTGCGGAAGTGCTCCAAAAGCTCAAGGAAAAAGGCACTGGCTGTACCTCTGAGCAGGCAAATCTAGGCGGTGTTCATCAAAGGGGCTCCATAAGAAACCGCAGGGAGTCGCTGTTGAATTCCGTCTTGGCTGTGGTGAGGGGAGGAAATATAGGCTGTATTATGTCCCCTTTTATTATACTTCCTATTCCAGGGTCACAAGCGGGGTTCTGTTAAGATGTTCCTCCCTACTTGGAATCAAATTATTTTTTAGGGAGTAAAAAAGGCAATGGCTTTGCCAATGGGGAAACTTTATTCTTATTACAAGGTGCACTTTCCCCTTTAAGTTCCTCTTGAGATTGTTCAGCATTATTATGGGGAGTCCCTTGCTCTGCTGGTTTACGTCCCTAATCCCATGGGGCTTTCCTCCCCATGAGATCCACCTGCTGAGTACCACCCCCAGGGGGACTGTCTGGTAGCGGCCTCACCTCCCTGGCCTCACCTCCCTGGCCTCATGCGAGAAGCAACGACATCCGGCAATTCATCACAATACTCAAATAGAAGCAGTTTTTGGTGTACATCAATAAACCACTTATGCACAAAATGGATATGAAATCTAGCGAGACTGAGGAAATTATCCTCAGTGCTGACAGCACCTCCGTAGTGAACACTAGTAAATTCCTTACAAAGATATACATCTCTTGGGTATTCAGATTTGTTTATCATCATATTTTAATGTGGTTGCATCCTCTTCAACTTTCAAGGGGCACACAGTGTTGGTCAAAGCATTTCATTTAATTGTGGTAATACATAATACATTGAGGCTAATGTCTGAGAACAACTTAAAAAATACAAGTAGTCATGACCATCTACAAATACAATATGTACCAACGTACCCCTGGCTTGTGGAAGACCTCTTTCCTTGTTACCTAGTTTTTAAAAAAGGGCACAGGTAGATTTCCTCTAATTACAGACTGGTTGTGCTGCTAGACACTGGCAGTAAAATTGTCAGTACTGTTATCCTTAACAATTTGGATGAATTCGGCTAAATCCAGGGATGTGAACCAATCGGGATTTCGGAAGGGGTTAAGCACTAGTTTTAAATACCTTCGTCCTATCACTCCTTCAACAAAGGGTGAAAGCTGCAAGCATACCTCTTTACCTCACCTTTGTTTTTGACATGTTGAGAGCAGAGGAGCAAGACACATCAGAGGCAGAGAGTAGGAATTGCAAGGTAGAGAAAGGAGAGGCAGTGGGTGGAGTAGGAAGGAGGAGAATGGGGCAAGAGGCAAAAAGATATAGGGAGAGGACTAGGAGGGCATGGAAGTAAAACATCAAGTGGGACTGGTGTATCTGAACAGCAGCTGTCATTGTAAACATGCCTTGGGGACTTTGTCTGGGACCACCTAGGTTGTTCCCAGATGGAGTTGGAGAGATAAGGCCTTTGCCTTTAGGCCATCACAGTAAGTCAGACCATTACTAGGTAAGTAGGGGTTATGGATCTGTACCGACAAGCCTGGAGTTGAGGCACAATGGGGTTAGGGAGTACCGCCCATCATAAGGTTACATAGAGCGGGTCGTCTATTAGAGAGCTCCTTGACTACAAATCAAATGAAACCCTTGAACTGTCTTTGAGAGTTGGTGTGGTCATGAGGCCCTCTGTGAAACATGAAAATCTCTCATTTAGCTGTGTTACATAAAGAGGACAAAGAGACCGAATATTGAGCAAACGGCTCTCCTATTGCCATTCTTAAATATTACACCACGTTCTTGACCAAATTATGGGCAATAAGAATACAATTTATTTTTTAAATAGCAAAGACCAGGCAGTATTTATTTGCATTCTTTACAGAGAAAACTAAGTTTGCCAGCTAGTACAAACTAATCAACTATACAGATCTCATGAGTCTTCCTAAGCCTTTGCACCAAACTATTGCATTTTAGTACAGCTACAAGGGAGAGTTTGTTTATTTACCCACCCATTGACTGCCCATGGCCATGATACTTTTGTGGTCGAAACCGCCCACTGCCTAATCCTTCCAGCCCAAAACACACCCTCCTGGCATCTCTTTGAGCTAGCAGTAGTAAGATCAACTTTGTGCTGCAAGTGTCTACCAGCGTTATTATTTTAAAGCAGTCTTCAGAGTGTAAATGGCCTAATTGCAGCTATAAACATGCTACTGGTGAAATTAAAATGTCTTAACCAAGTGTACCTTCAGCCACTTGATTTATAAGCAGTATGTGTGTCCTTGCACTGAATGTGGATAGGTATTGTATAGGCATTTGCCAGGTATTGCTTTCATATGTCCTGGTACTCGTACCATTTTCCATTTTATGGCCCGTATGGTAGGTCAGACACAGGCTTTGATTAGACATTTCACTGGTGCATTTATTTAAAGAATGTGAATGAGAATGACACCTATCTTTCCCTATTCTACAATGCGTCCCTACCTAACGAAACTAGCTAGTCAGTCATCAGTGAATGTCTATAAATGACACCGTCCACTATCCGACTCTAATGTATCTGACCCTATCACTATTTTAACAACTCAAAGTCAGGAGAATGTCTCCCTTCTCCTGAGGTTTCCTGGCTTATTTCTCAACTACTTTTCAATAGATTTATCTTTAGATGGTCTCTAGTGACCACTTTTATCAGCTTGTACAGTTTATTCAATATTCTCCAGCATGGGGTCTGGCATGGATTCACATGCTCATGAATATTCCCCGTCATCAGGCCGGGAATCCTCGGTATAGAAAAAAACAGTATCAGTTTCGTTTGTGATCTGTCTTTCTTAGTAGTAACCAATCCCTGGTCTCTGGGTCATACTGTCCCCAGCCAATGACTGCCCTCTCCCTAAACCCCGCCTCTGGCAGCCATCCTCAGATTTTTACCACACGTTCAAGTGCTGGGAGTCCTCGTGCTGTAGCTCTCGAGCTTTTGATGCGTTTTCGTGCTTTTTCAGGAGATTTTTCTCATTTTTCGGTTAAATAGAGCCTCAAGCTCCACCGTTTCTACGTCCGATCAACGGGGACCAGTTTCAGAGTTTTCTACGCCCCTCAAGGGTGAAGATTTCGTCGAGTTACGCTTTTGGAGGATTCCAGAGGTTCCAAGGCCTACCCCGGACAGGGCCCAGGACAAAGGAAGCTCGACGCCCGGGAAGCTGTTCAGGACCTGGCCTGGATGCCAGCTTCAGAATGTGTTTAAGGAGGACAAGCATTCGTTATGCCTCTACTGTCTCCATGAGGACAAGACGCACGTGGAGAAGGACTGTGCGTTTTGTGGGAACATGTCGGAGCGGACCATGAAGGATCGCCACCTCCGTCTCGCCAACTGGCTGGAAGGTAAGAGCCTGTCAGGCGAGAAGAAGAAGAAGTCTGAGCGGTCTTCTAAGTCCTGTGAGGGCGCCCCGGCAATGGGGGCCCAACAAAAGGCCAAGCACCGCCAGTCCGCGGGCACCGGGAGCGCCGAACGGTCGTGCTCCTTGGCTGCCAGGCAGGGCGCATCCTCCCCGGCGCCATCAACCACGAGCCAACGCTCTGGCTCGGGTAAGAGGAAGTCCGAGAACCCGGCGAAGCTTCTGGAGAGGCCCCGGTCGATCTCGAAGATTCCGGCAGAGGGGGGGCGAGGTTCGGACCCTCCCCCCCCCCAAGGTGAAGGCCCCAGGCGTGCAGAAGGTGACAATAGCCTTAATTCACCCTGCTAAGACCTCGATTGAGGATGTCGCAGCGGCCCTGGCTCAGCCTGTGGAGACTATGCCAGTGGAGGCGACCTCAGGATCCAGAGTCTCCCTGCCACCGCAGCGGGAGTCCTCTTTCAGGCCCATCGAGAAGAACCCCACGAAGTCCTCGTGGGAAAAGGAGGGGGAGGGGCAGGTGGCCATCTTGGATACCGACATGACCTCTGACGAAGAGCTCATCGAAGTCGTGGAGGAGGCCCAGCCCATCGGGAGGGATCCCGACGAGGGTGACGACGAGAGCGATGGTGTCGCCGACGAGGTTCCTCAAGAGCCCTCGCGCCTGTCGTTTCCGGTGCCGCAGGACACTTCGGTGGCCATTTTGTCAGCGATTCAGTCCTTATGCTCGGAGATGAGGACAAGGTTGACCCTCCCCCCGACGGAGGTACCTGAGCCAGACCCGATGGGGGAACCGGAGCCGGGACCTTCGGAATGTCCACCGCATAAGAAGAGGAGGACGCCTCCTCCGCCACCTCTCCCACCTCTGCGGCCCGCTCTGCCTTCCCCCCGGTCAACTACCCACGGGGATGATACGGACACGGCTACGACAGGTACAGATGACGACAGAGATGACGATGGGACATGTCCCCCATTGCCCCCTGCTCGGGCGTCCCCACCCGACGAGATTGGATCCTTCCATGCCATGATTTCCAGGGCATCCAAGCTCTTCCAGCTCTGCCCCGAAGAGAAGAAAAAGGAAGGGTTTCTTTACCAACGGCGCGAGGCTAAAAGGAAGACGGTCCTCACCGTACCACTTCTGGATGACATCTGGGATGAGGGGCTCTCCCTCCTCAAGAACCCTGCCACGGCGCCTGCAAAGAGGGACCGGTACGAGAAGAAGTACCGGGTCCCCGACGCTGCCCCCTTGTGCCTTCGGGCACAACCTACCCCGGATTCGGTCTTCTCGGCGGCAGCAAAGCTGAAAGCTGGGGGGGCATCGGCCTCGACATCAACTTCCCCGCTGGACGGCGAGAGCAGGAAGCTGGACACGATGGGACGATGGGTCATCTCATCCGCAGCGACGACTATCAAGGCGGCCAACGCCCTGGCTATCGTGGCCCGCTACAACAGGGAGTTGTGGTTCAAAATCGCCCCTCTATTGGACTTCCTTCCGGACGCCAAAAGGGCTGGGGCCCTTGAAATCTTACAGGAAGGTGAGATTGCTTCGGACCACACCATCACGGTGGCAACGGACATCGCCGACACTGGTTTCCGTCAGTTGGGCAACGGCATTTGCCTGAGAT
This sequence comes from Ambystoma mexicanum, assembly GCF_040938575.1. Lineage (NCBI taxonomy): Eukaryota > Metazoa > Chordata > Amphibia > Caudata > Ambystomatidae > Ambystoma > Ambystoma mexicanum. Next base: position 866,928,152 of record NC_090922.1, read on the forward strand.
GACGAGGATGGCTCAAGGCAACGGATTTCCGCCAGGACGTACAAACCAAAGTTTTGGACATGCCCTTCGACGGGAACAACCTGTTTGGAAAGGCGGTTGATGAGTCCCTTCAGGCTATCGAGACAGACACAGAGACTGCCCGGGCACTGGGAGTGCTCCAACGACGGCGGCCGTCCATGGATTCACATGCGAACCCTCCCGCCTACCCCTCTTCGGCTCTTCACTTGGTCATACTGCCACTTTACGTGCTACCAAATCTGAGAATGGCTGCCAGAGGCGGGGCTTAGGGAGAGGGCAGTCATTGGCTGGGGGCAGTATGACCCAGAGACCAGTGATTGGTTACTACTAAGAAAGACAGATCAGAAACGAAACTGATACTGATTTTTTTTTCTATACCGAGGATTCCCGGCCTGACGACAGGGAATATTCATGAGCATGTGAATCCATGCCAGACCCATGCTGGAGAACAACAGTTAAAGGTAAGTAACTTGTTCCTTATCTTGGGCTTTTGTGTTTCTTCTCTTGTTTTTTCTATAAGGGGTGATCCTTCTCCTCCCCTGGTAAACCTATCCAGCAAGTATCATTTCCTTCTGGGCCATTTCTTGTTTTCATGAATAGTTTATAGTCTTTCATTTCCCTTTGTACTGTGTCTGGATATATATCTACAATGTCCAGCTTGTTCTCATGTTTCCCTTTTGATAGTGTGACCCTCTTTTTTTAACGTAGGCCTTCTTGGTGTGAATTGCTACGAATTGGATTACTCCCAGAGTGTTTCTTTGAAACTTCTCGCTGTGCTGATCCTTCAATGCTTCTCTCTTGACTGAGACAAATATTGATTGTTCGAATATTGATTCTCATGCACTCCACTTTCTGATCTTGTGGTATTCTCTTTCTCATAACTATCACAAGTATGGGTGTTCCAGTAATGCTTCTTATTCACTCCCCTTTCTGGTCTTGTGATGTTATTTCTTGTAATTGTGATGAATATGAGTTTTTTCAATAATACTTCCCATTCACTCCTCTTTCTGGTCTTGTGATAACACTGTTCTCGTAAATTTGACAAGTATGAGCATTCCAATAATGGTTCTCGTTCACCCCTCTGGATCTTGTTATCCCTATTACCTTCCATTCTTAAGGCTACGTCACCAGGGATTTTGTTTGTTGATGATCGGCTTCCTCTCCTTTGAGCATGGCGTCTTGTTCCCTTTTGAAAGTTTCTCTTCCTTCGGTTCGTCTTGGATAGCTATATGGTATCTCGTGTACTGGCTTGTCCAAAGTCTGCCATTACAGAATGGTTTTGGTGTTGTTGCAAGGACCCCTGGTCTACCACGAATTTCCCATGGTCACGTCACCAGTCTCAGGTTCTTTCTCTTCCTCTGCTTTGGGACACCACATGTCCAGCTTCACTTCTTCCGCCCTCTTTGCTACTGGCTGTAGCACACCGGTCACCTATCAGTCTCCCACGACTGCAGGACACTGCATGCCTCTGCTTCCCCCTGAAGTCAGTGTCCTTGCCCCTTTTAAACTCACAAGCTATTCCTTCACTTCCCTAGGTTCCTACCCTTCTTGATATGATATGATTGGGTATTAAGCACGTTATAAATAACCTGAGGTTTCCAAGTGCGGATCCAGGAATCAAACCTGTTGTGCTCCGTGTCGTCTTGCTGCCAAGGCAATCACGTTGCCCCTGAGCTATCCTCTTGATGAGTCCATCTGACTTCCCCTATACAAGTCTTTGGCCCCTTTGCTCTTTCCCTTGTATGCTCTCTCCTCCATCCCTCTTCGTCCCAGTGGAATGGGAGCTGAGAAGGAGTTTTTTTTTATTTTATTTGCAATAAAATGTATTATCTTTTTCTTCATAGATATTGTCACCAGAGCGGTTTAAAGACATTTTTTTTTTTGCAGGTTCTTTAGGAAGTTTGGCCTGGGAACGGGAGCCTGTCCGGTGAGGTCCCACTTGCCTCTATCCCTAAGGTATGGTATTGTGGATCGAGCTCACCTCCCTAGCCTCACAGGTGCCCCCTCCCCCCCGGGGAGAAGGGAAGAATTCCTGTGATTCGTCACACCAGGTAGTACCAACATGGCAGTGCCTGTCATATGCCTATCCTATGCCCCTACAAAAGCCAAAACTCTTGGCTTTGACAATGCACCTTTCTTACTGAATCGCCTGGTCGCCATTGGAAATGGAAAACATTCTATTTCTAATGTGGCCCATAATGTTTTCACACAGATTTTTGTGATGATGCTTTGTGATCGGTCAATTGTTTTTTTTAACTAAACACAAATGGCACTATAACAATGAAAATCTTGTTTGCCTCAGTCCTTTAGTTGTACGTTTTATGTTGTAAAGATACAAGTGCCAAATAACAAACCATCATTTTATTTTACAAATATTTCAATCCATATACAGTGTGTTTATCCTATTTCGGGTGTTTCAAACGTTTGCTTTACAAGTGTTGTGGACTAGTGTTCTCTGTTCTTTTCTTGATGCCCAGTAGAGTCCTTGGCTTGGTCATCTTGTTTCACTTCGTAAAGAAAGAGAAAGGGTGAATAGCAGAAATTAGTAAAAAAGCATTTAAATGAGTTGCTTTAAAGTACCCTTATCACACACAGATGAGATCACTGGTAGGTTTGACTATGCTTCAATCATGTGAAAGTTAAATCCCTTTGTTCTCTAAGAGGGGATATGCCCCGAGGTGGCGGGCCCACCCTGTGGGTAACCGCCGGCCGCCCAAGTGAAGGTCCCTTAACGAGTGTCCCGGGCCTTTACCCACAGGTTGGGCCCAGCCACCGAAGGGCATATCGCCATTAGCACCCGTGTAACATGCTACGTGGGTGGTAATGTTTTTGTTTTTTAAATGTAAAATATTTTCTTTCCGTGCATAGGATGCCTCGCGGCGTACCATTCACAGAGAGAAAATACTCTACCACCATGAACACCATGGATTAGGAACTCGTCCATTTCCACGGCAGCCAGAGCGAGGACGGGAGCAGCAGCAGCAGCAGCTGCGGTGGCGAGACTCGCCACTGCAGTGAAAAGGTAAGTGGGATTGGGGGAGGGATTTTTTTATTTTTCAAAACAGGGTTGGGTGGGGTAGTCAGCCATCAGGCGCCATAGAATGCAGGCTTTTACTGGTAGTCTCAGCCCGCGTTCCTAGCCATCTGATTGGCTGGCTACCCCACCCAGGGTGCTAATTTTCATTATAATGAGCAAGAGGATGCTTGACTCTAAAGAAAGCATCACCTCCTCCCGCTTTGATGTAAACAAACAGCCCCATACTACCCAGATTTTGTTCTCCTGTAGAAGTGACACCCGAGCCAGGGGATTTCTGTAAGTCACTTATGCAGTCTGTCCCAAATATATTTGCGAATGGAACATCAGTAGGTTTTGGCCTACTTGTTCTCTCATCTAGTGGACTTTGGTGCATGGAAGCTTTCATCTAAGAGACTAGCAAATCGCACCTGTGTTCTGGATAGAAAGGCTTTTTTTATTGATTGATTTATTTAGTGTCTTGTACCCTGAATGAGTAGGTCTTAACACAGTAGTAGGAAATGTACAAGAAATGATATACATTCATAAAAATTCACATATTTCCAACGGATATAAAAGAAATGTAGAGAAAGAAAGACGAGAAAAAGAAGGCTTTTTCAAGATTTTCATCTTAGACTGGGGAGGCATGGTCTGTATGCAATTTCAGCCAATTCATTGATCCCCAATGCTCTACTGCAGCTGGTGACATTGCAGGGATATGAATAAGCTGTGGATAAAACAGTTAATAAATGGTGTCAAAACTTCTTGTTTGATATTTTTTGCTTTACCATGTTGCCACTCATCAGGAAAGGAGAGACCATTCTTCTGTTCACAGGTTACTGAGTTGGGGCCGTGTTATACCAGGGGGCGCTTGCGTAAAGGCACCATTACTTTAGCTAGCTTGTCACCGTTCCTTGTACAATATTTTGGAGAAATGAGCGGCCTGAGTTAGGTGGTTCGTGAGAATGGCATGATCGACTAAATCAAATGCCGCCGAAAGGTCTAGGAGGAGCAAGAGGGCCGGCTTGCCTTTATCTAGGATTAGGGTGATTTGATTCTTCAGATCTAGTGACGCGGTTTCAGTTCCATGACCTTTACGGAATCCGGACTGCCTTTTACCTAGGACAGAGTTGTTTTCCAGGTAGGCCTGTATCTGCATGTGTGCAGCTTTATCTAGGATTTTTAGGAGAAATGGAACCGTCGTAATGGGCCGGTAATTGTTAGGTTGTGTCGGGGGGAAATTCTCCCGGGGTCGGCTGGGCCGTCCGCGGACCTCCGGGCAGGGAGGCCCCAACTCCTACCGTATATCCCAAAAGAGATAGAGTATGAGACACACGGAAGAAGCAAGGTGATTCTGCTGTTTATTAAACAAAACTGCAGGGATGGGTCAAGGATCGTACGCGTCCGTCCTGACACTCTCTCAACATCCTGGGGCTTGCAGGCCCTTTTTACTTTACTTGCGTCACCTGAGAAAGTTAGCAAAAAACCTATCGCCTCTCTGGATTGGTTCCCCGAGTGGTAGGGTAAGTATAGCATACGTATAGAGAACGTTGTTAGTGGTTAAGGGTCAGTCAGGTGGTATACTTGGGTTGTCCCTTCAGTTTGATACATAAAAATTGTTACATGAAGACCCCTGAGGATTGGTCAATGTTAATGGCGTCAGTGATAAGGGACTCATGTTCTGATTGGTCCACCCGCGAGCCCCCCAGTCTGGGACCATCGCTGTTCCCAGCTCGCGGTGCACCTGTCATTTGCAACAATGTTTCACTATGGGTATGTGCAGACAATGTGAGGATTTATTCATAAGCAGGAAGGCCGACTACTCCCACCGCTGCAGATGTCCATTGAGTTGCTTAATTGTATCTGTCTGTGTCTTGAGACGGGGGATCCAGGCGCCTTCTTCCTCCTGGGCTTGGCACCCTATCAGGTTCGGCTTGGTCACGTGAGGTGGGTCCGTGGTTGAGGCAGAATTCTGCACAATTAATATTGCATTTCTCACTGTGTGCCTGGCGTACTTGCAGGTGTGACCTTGGCGTCGGCTTGCGGTATGAGAGTTTGCAACGTTGTGCCCTTGACTGTCTGCTTTTGCTGGGCTCATTCTGCATGGTCAGCAACCGAACTCTTGCTCATTCAATGTTCATGGAAGCTTTTGCTTGCGGCCTACTTGGGCCTGGTGCATAGGTGGAACCGTTTGATACAGAGCACTTTAGGTTATGGTATCATATTGCTCTATCCCCAGTATCGTGTCTTCGTTATATTTCTCATTATGACACGTGGGCTTAGGAGAAGCGTGAGCAAGCCTTTTTAGATGAGTTCATTGTGCGTCTTGCGTTTCTGCATTTTGGAAAGCCTATGTGGAAAATAATAAAGATGCACGTCCGTGGGTGTGTCCGTCGCCTACGTCATAGCACTGAGTATGTTCTTCGTGTGGATTGGTGTGGGAGTGTCCGGTGTGTATGTTTGCACGGGTGTGCTCACCGTTGGCTAGGTCGTCATGGCATCTCTAACGATGTGTTGATTTGGTGCTGGATGGTTCAGTCGAGTCCATCCATGCCGCAGGTGTCGGAATGTGCAGGGCAGGCTGGTGGGCAGGCGGGTGGGCACATCCGTATGTTCCTGTACCAGGGTATTTGGTCGTCTGGTAGATGGGCAAACTCCTCTCGTGGCGGGTGTCTGGGCCGTGATCCTCTATGCCAGGGTTGAGAGGGGATTGGTGGGAGCCTTTTGTTCACTTTTCCCACTTCAGTCCCCCCTCTGGTCGACTTGTCGACCACAAACATATCCCATTCCTTATCTCCTCTCACTCTCCATATTTTAGTTACTCCTCCCAAATGCCCATAGTGGTTAACATGGTCTTCAAATGACCAGTACATATACACACAGGTTCCTCCAGGTGTGCAGTATACCCATTTCCCTATGTAGCTCCTTGGGTTTCTTGGGTTTTCGAGCTTCACAGATGGTGGGTCCAGGTGGTTGGTGATGATCTGGTTGCGCAACCTCTCTCTCTTTTATTATTGTGCCTGTGTGTTGGCCGTCATCTGCTGGCATTAAGGGGTGCATACCGACCATTTCGATCATCTCGTCTGTGGTGCGTGCCTTCCGGGCCTTCCAAAATCGTATTATGATAAGTGCAGCTCCAGCCATAATAATGCATCCAACTATAATCTTTAGTCCATCTGACAGCCAAGATGGCATCCATGACCATAGCGTCGAAAACCAGCTCTCGTCCTTTTTCACACCTTTACTTTCATCCATCATTTTGGAGTGCATGTGGGCCAGTTGTGATACTGCTTCTGTCAGTGTACCATTGTCAGCATCGTTAGCAGGAATGAATGTGCAGCATGATTGTCCTATCTTTGCGCAAACTCCTCCTTCCATTGCTGTGAGGAGGTCCAGTACATATCTGTTCTGTAGTGCTACCATCCTCACTGCTCGCAATTCCTCTTTTATTGCGTTGAATCCATTTACTGTAGAGTTAATTGTCATCATTAGTTCCCATCTAGTTATCTGGAGCCATTTTGCATTTGCGTAAGCCTGTAGTCCCGGATGTATTATTGAGGAGAAGAACATTGCTGCTCTGCTGAATAGTCTGTGTTCTGGCGGAATTGAAGTGAGTGCTGTTTCCGACCTTCCCCATAGGTAATTTCCTGTCAGGGGTTCTCCTTGTCTTTTCTTTCTATTCAGGACAGTGTTGTTTTGGTTTTCTGGCCCCTTCTGAACCTGTGCAGATCTCTTCTTCCTCTTGTTTCCTTCATCCATTTTGGGGAAGTTCGCCACATTCACATGTTTCTGGGGCACCACTAGTGATGGTACATTAACGTGTACCATTGTGCATACACCATTCCACAGAGGGGGCAGTGTGTGGTATGCCTGGTCTCCACAGGCCCAGTAATGGTCCATTACTACTGCTGTTCCTGCTCCCCCCTCAGGTAGCTCTGTCACGCTTGCACAGTTGGTGTTGTATCCTACGTCCACTTCTCCTTTATGTTGGTAGCATACCTTAGGTGCAGTCATCGGCAGTATTGTTATTGGGTCTTCATCCTTCTCTATCCACGTTAGCATGGGTACGTACTTGACCCAAGTCGTCCAACATCTGTTGTTGTGTTCAGCAATAGTTGTAGTATCCTCTCTCATTACCATGTTGCTGCCAACCACTCCTGTGTCCCATTTGTTACCCAGGTACACCTCCCCTGTTATTATTATCAGTGGTCTTTCCCAACATCCTTGTTTACCAGGAACTTCAGTGGCGTACCAATCACATGGTAGGTACTGTAGTGTAACTTTCTTTGTTTCACCTTTTTCAGGGCCACTTGTTATGTATCTGAATGCTTCAGCATGTAAACTGGCCTTGTGGTAACTCAAATAACTCTTAAGGAAGTTATTTTCGTACGGGTATGTGTCTCGTGTTTTCCATACCAGGTGCACCGTGTTCCCTTGAAATCTCCCTTTCGTTTGGAACAGTGCCAGGTATATTATACACCGTGCTGTTTTTTCATCTATTTCCGTGGCAACGAAAGTTCGCGAAGCACTCCTGTCGTATGGGATCAATGAGCAGACGTAGCAGCTGTCTTCTGTTGTTTGTTTACCTATTTGAGTCATGTGTTGGTACCACATGTTGTTTGAGACGTGTGCTGAATTTTGTATGTAGTTGTCAATATCTTTATTGTCTGAGTATGTGCTGCGTTTAACTCTATTTTCCTTGTGTGGAATTTTGCTAGTACCACCTGACGTAACACCTGTTGCAGCTGGGGGTGGGGGTATATTAGGTTTGAATACAGCAAAAATATTGATAGCATAACTGTTCCGCCATACAGAGGCAGCCACGAACCCGGTGATCATCAAAATCCCTATCGTCTTTATTACAGAGGCTAGTCTCACCGGCATTTTGCTCTTACCTTGCTGCAGTCAGGCAGCTAATTCTTGCGACGTTAAAGTTGCCCGCCTGAAAATTCTCAATATGCTTGTTATTGGTGTTAGTTGTTGTTTTCAAGCTCTCCCTATCAAGTATTCGTTCAGTGCCCAGGCGAAGAGCTGTTCCCACGCCAATCTAAGTGATCTATCTCTTAGCACAGGCAAGTATGGGCGGAGGTGGGGCATTGATTGTTCTATGGCCAAGAGAAGTGCTGTGTAGTAGACACGTACCCTCCTCTTTTTCAGGTACTTTGGCCTTTTTATGTAATAGACAAACTGGTGCGATCATTCTTCAGGGTAGTTATTGTCTGAGGGTATCATCTACTCCTCCTGGGCAGTGAACTTTGTTAGTTATCTGTTTTCTTAGCAGTAAAATAATACACCGTACCTGCATGTGCGAGAGAAAAAAAGAGAGAACATTCAAGTGTTTACATGTGTATGTGCAAAACAATGTCCTTCAGTTGGGTTATTACTGCAGTGGGTAGGGGGGGTCGATGGGCAGAGGGTTTGGGGCTCAACTGGTAGAGGTTTCTTTACTCTTTGATCGTGTGACCATGGGGTGGGCGGTATGGTAATTACCCCTTTCTATTTCAGTAGTTGGCTCTGGGGAATCAGGGGGGTGGCAAGGTATGGGGACACTTTGGCCGTTAGCTGCGGTAGAAGTCCCTTCCTCCGTTGGCAACGCTGTTGCTGTTCTTTCAAAGGCCCTGTCGGTGACGCTAGGGCGGGTCTGGAGTTTGCAGATCTTTACGTCGTGTAGGTGATTCCAGGCACGTTTGTTCTGTAGCTTTACTGCTCTCGTTGATACTTCCTCTACCAGGTGGGGGCCAGTGAAGCGTGGGCTGTTCCACTTTCTGTTGAAATTGCGGAGTAGTACGTGGTCACCTTTAGCAATTTTGCACAGTTTTCCCTTTTCCAATTCTTCATCCGCGTCTTCTTGTTGATCACTCTTAGACCCGCCCCGCGTGCGCTCGAGCTGTTGAGACACAAACACTACACTAGTAATCAAAGAAGACACATATTGGTACATTTCATCACCAAGGACAGTTGCAGTACTCTCATGGTCGGTGAATGCTCTTGATGTTGGCGTCAGAGGAAGGCGCATTTGACGTCCGGTCACCACCTCGTGAGGGGTGAGGTGGTGGTCGGAGCCTGGTCTATTCCTTAGCTCAAATAGGGCTAGCGGAAGGCAATACAGCCAACTCTTCTTTGTTGTTTGCTGTATTTTTGCAATTGCCTCCTTTAATAGGCCATTCAGGCGTTCGCATGTACCGTTGGCCTGCGGGTGATATGCACATGCAAATTTATGCTTGATGTTCAGTAAGGATGTGATATGCTGGAACATTTCATTGGCGAAATGCGGGCCATTGTCTGACCGCAGTATTTGGCACACCCCCCACCTGGGGAAGACCTCCCTCACTAGGAATTTAGCTGCTCGGAATGCATCTGGGTGTGAGCAGGGCCCTGCCTCAATCCACCTCGAGAATGGGCATACAACTACAATCATATACCTATTTCCTTGACATACGTTGATCATATCAACATAGTCAATATGGATGTGTCGGAAGGGTCCCTCTGGCCGGGGTATAGTACCTTTTATCACCTTCAGCGTGTGACCGGCCGTGAACTGCTGACATGTGAGACAATTGCTGATAAAATTTGACACATGGGAATTTAACTCGGGGCAGAACCAGTCTTCCCTAATTCGTGCTGCAATGACTTCCTTGCCTGTGTGGGCTGGGTGGTGTAGTTGGCTCAGGGCGGTGTTCAATAGTGCCAGTGGCATTACCATCTTTCCAGTGCTACCCTTGTGCCATAGTGCGTCAGTTGGCGACATTGTACATCCATATTTCTTTTTCTGCCATTGGTGCAGCCGCTTGTAGTTCAATTATCTGTGTGGCTGGGAGATGGGTGTACCCTTCTCTTATTAACATCTCCTTAGCTATTCCCCTCCCTCTCCCTCTCTCTGACTCTGGGGGGTTCCATATCGCGCCAAAATATGCAGCATACTTCGCGTGTGCGTCTGCTGCTGCATTCCCTTTTGAAATATGGTCTTCTCCATTAGTGTGTGCGGTGCATTTGACCAAGGCTAATTCTTGGGGGTCATTTATTACTTCAATTAGTTCAGCCAATAAGAGGGCATGTTGCACTGGAGTGCCGTCAGCTCTCCTAAACCCTCTTCTCCTCCATTTGGACAACCCTGAGTGGACAGTAGACGTGACATATGCACTGTCGGAATATATGGTCACTCGTTTGTCAAAGCTTTCCTTAAACGCCAAGATCAGTGCAACTAATTCTGCTGCTTGAGCAGAGTAATGCGGTGGTAATTGTATGCATTTCATCGCCACACACACCGGTACCTCCGTCATTTTTACCACTGCTGCCCCAGTTCTCCTGATCCCGTCACTTTGGTCAATTGTTGATGACCCATCAATGAACAAGAGCTCACCTCCCTCCAGTGCGTTCTCTTCAACCTTTCTAGTACATGAGTACATTTCAGTAGTCTTTGTACAATCGTGTGCATAGTCTCCTTCCTCAATTACTTCTGCTATGAACCTTGCAGGGTTGACCGTGCTGCATCTAACAAGTGATAGTTCATCTCTAGATAATATTATCTCATAACCTGACGCCCTCTGCGTTGTTAGTGTGAACTTAGGCTTGTTCAATATTGCAAATAGTGCATGTTCCACAAATAATGTGGTTGGGCACCCCATGGTGATTGCTGATGCTTTCTCTACCGCAAAGGCAGCTGCGGCGAGACCTTGTTCGCAAGGGAAATGACCTAGCATCACAGGATCCAAGTGGTCGCTGTAAAACGCTACTGGTTTGTAGCCCATGGTTGTTTTTTGAGCCAACACTGCTTTCATTACTGCTGAGTCGCAATGTGAAAATATAAAGAATTGTCGTTCATAATCTGGGGTGGCCAGTACCGGAGCGGTTGATATTGTGTCTTTCAGTTCATCAAAAGCCTCTTTCATTTCCATTGTCCACCCCAACTTTTTCTCCCCTTTGTTAGCTTCTTTTAACCCCTCAAGTAGGGGTCCTATGTATGAGCTGTAATCAAATACCCATGCTCTGCAGTAGTTGCACAGGCCCAGGAACTGCTGTAATTCTCTCACTGTTTGTGGCAGTGGCGTTTTTAAGATGGCCTGTGCTCTTTGTGGTGCAATCTTTCTTCCATATTGGGATATGAGCTGGCCAATGTAAAGTACTTGTTCCTGACTACTGTAACTTTTCCTTGTCTACCTTGTAACCTTTTTCAGCCAATATTGTCAGCATCTTTAATGAGTCCTCTCTGCATCTTCTTTCGTTTGTGCTGCAATTTATTATGTCGTCAACATACTGCAACACTGTGCTTTCTACCTCAATGTTACCCAAATCCATCTGTATTACTCTGTTGAATATTGAGGGTGACTCGCAGTACCCCTGTGGCAATCTGGTGTGTTTCCACTTTGTGTTTCTGTAAGTGAAGCTTGTCAGATCCTGTGAGTATGGGTGCAGTGGTATTGAGAAAAAGGCTTTTTTAAGGTCGATCACTGTAAACCGTGATGCCTCTGCTGGAATGCCGCACAATATTGTGGCCGGGTTTGCTGCTATGGGGTATTCTGCTTCCACTATGTTGTTCAAAGGCCTGAGGTCCTGTATGAAGCGCCAAGACCCACCTTTAGCCTTGCGCACTGGGTATACAGCTGTGTTACATGGTGATTCTGATGGGACCAATATGCCATTATTTATAAGGGCCGTTATTGTTTCATGTATGCCCTCATCTGCCTCTTTTGATAGTGGGTACTGTTTCACTCTGGGGAGTATTGCACCCTTTTTCAATTTTATTCTTACTCCCCCCTATGCTTTTTATACACCCCACGTCATAGGGGCTAGTAGTCCATAATGATGTGGGTACTTTTGCCATATCCTCCTCAAAAAAGGGAACTGGGGTGGATGTGGGTGCCTCAAGTGCCATTGCAATTTTCTGTGCCACTTATCTGTACGTCACCCTTAGCCATATTTCCACACTAATCATAAATACCATTTCACTTTCTTCCTTTTCTCCTGAGAAGAGCTCCTCATCTGACACCTGGGTGAGTGTACATCCGCCTGCTAGTGCGATCACTGTCCTCCATGCTCTTCCTTCTCTGTCTTGGGCATGTACTGCAATGTAATCAGCGGTTGCTATTATACTCTCTATGTCCACTGAAATCACCTTTCCTTCTAGTTCATTGTCTGGTGTTTCTGGTCTAAACAAATACGCTGCTGGCCTCCTCCAGATCTTTCCTTCTATCCCTGGCATCCATGCAAATGCCATGTCTGTCCCGTACTGGAACAGTTCACCATCTACTGGCTCAGCCCTAATCACTGTCTGTCCACAGTATGCTTGCATAATCTGTCGTGCAGTGAGCATGTTAATTCCTGGAGTGGAGCAAATTATGCCGCTCTCCGTAAAGGAGATCGTCATATTCAACCTGCTCATGATGTCTCTCCCCAGTATATTTACTGGTGAGGCCCTAGAATATAAAAGTGGGACTGACATGTCATAATCCCCTATTGATAAGGGAATATTATCAGTAAAGGGAACCAACCCCCTAGCCCCAGAGAATCCTTGGGTGTTCATGGCTTCACCTGACATCTTAAATTTACCTTCCCTTATGCAAGACCGGGTCGCCCCGGTGTCAACAAGGAATGATAATTTTTTGTCACCTATCGTTACCTCCATGCGTGGTTCCTCCGCACTATTAGGTGTTACCGACAGGATGGGACACACCAAGGTCGTCTGTGGGCTGTCCTATTGAGGGTATAATGATTGACCACCTCCTGTGTAAGGGTTGTGTCCCAGGATCGTCACCCTACCCAGTTGTGTTTGCTGTAGTTGGGTATTGGTAGAGATTATGTTATGGTCTTGGACTTGTGCAGGTTGCTGTACTTGCTGTGCTTGGGGTTGTTGTGTTATCGCTACCTGTTGTTGAGGCGGTGGATATGTCCGTGGCTGTTGTTGTGTTACTAGTTGTTGCTGTCCATTTCCCTGTTGCAATGTCTGCTGTTGCTGGATGCCCTGCTGTTCCTGTGTGAGCTCTTGTTGTCCCTGTTCACTCCACGATTGTGTGCCTGGTCTCACTCTACACGTGCGAGACATGTGTCCTACTAATTCACAAATCCAACACACCAGTGGTTCCCTGTTCTGCCATGGAAAGCTTCCTGTGTTGTCCTGGTATACTGGGTGCCCGGGGGGTAGGAATTTCTAAGTCCCCCATCTGTTGTTGTGTGTTATATCCGTATCCTCGCCCTCTCATTATTCCTCCCCTTCCCCTGTTGTAATTATAATACCCAGCTCCTGGCGTTGAGTATCCTCCTCCCATGTTAGTCGTGTATGGTTGGAGTGGCGGCATCTGTTGTGTTACAGTCTGCGATGATTGTATTTGGGAGGGGTCTTGTGCAGCCACTACTTGTGTGGGGCTTTGAGTCATTGTGGTAGGTGTAGTTATTAGTGCGCCTTCCATCGTGTATTTAGTACGTTTTTTCTGTACTAGTTTAGCCTCTTCCGTTTTCCTGTCCTCTTCCTTTTTTTTCATTTTTTCTTGCCATGTCCTGCAATGATGTACTATAGTCAGTTGTATTTCTGGCCATGCTTTTGCTTCCATCCCCACTACTTTCTTCAGTTGTTTCTGGACTGCTTCTGGGAGCCCCTGTACTAGTATATGATAGAATATTGCTGGTGTTTTGTCCCATTGCTCTCTAGTTTCCATACGCCACTTCTCTTGAATTTCCTGGATATAATCAACAGGATCTTCGTTCTCACGCATCTTGCGCGAGGTAATTGCTCCTATGTCAGATGTGTCTGGATACTGTACCCTCAGTGCCTGCCATAATGCATGCCTGCAGTTTGCGAATGGTGCCCCATCGTGAGATGTGTTTGTTATTGTGACCCCGGGGAAGCCCGCTCTCTTCCAAATGTCATCCGCAGCATCCCCTAATATTGATATTAGAAGGCCCTTTACATCTCCCACTGCCAATTTCTGTCCTGCGGTGTGTTTTTCCATTTCATATATCCATTTACCCGCACCTCCACTTAATGATGGGAGTCTGCACTTTATATTTTCCTTGTCTGCATACTTCCAAGGGACGTATTATGGTCTAACCCCTCCCCTCTCTAGAAGAGGCATTAAGTTGTGTCCCGTTTGACCCCCTGGGTTCCACAAAATCGAGTCCGCACACCCCTCCTCTTCTTCCGTTTCTTCTACATCGTCAATTGCGTCCATATTTCTCCTGGTCTTGATTCTTTCTCCTCCACCACTTCCCCTCCTTTCATCATTTCCTTTATTTACTGTGGGCGTGTGTATTCGTTCTCCCTGCCTGCGTCCAAGGAGGTCTCTTATCCTTCCTGCATAGGGTGTCAGTTCGTTTGTGAAGGGCGCGAGTTTAGATGGGCATGTTGCACGTAATGAGCGTGAGGTGGTGGAGCATGTAGGACGGGACGGTGACGGGGTGGCTTCACGTGTCTGCCTTTCCGCTATTCCTTGCTCTTCCTCCTCACTTCTTTGCAGTTCTTCCTTTCTCCTGCAGATCCATGGTGAGTCTCTATTTGTCCGGGTGGTGTGCTTTCCCTTTCACTATTTCTTCCTCCCTTCTCCATTCCTTCTTCTTCCTCACTACAAAAGTCATTCATAAATGGCAACCCCCAAACTGTCTTTTTTCCCCCCAATCGTTACTGTTCTTAAGTCTATTAGGTCCGTTCCTCCCTTTTCTTCTTTACTAATCACTCCCCTTTGTGCCAATGTTGTTGCTACTTCTGTACCTCTATATACATCCCTCCTTACTTCACTCTCCCCTCTCCTATCTTCTCTTTCCCCTTCATTTCTCTCTGCTATTTCTCTACCAATTTCCTCTCTTTTCCTTTTTAATTCTTCCATTACTTCACTACTCATTTTTTCCAATATCTTTTCATCTTCTTTCTTCCTTTCCCATCTCTCCCTCTCCCGTTCTAATATACTCTCTATCAACCTCCCTTCTTCGTATTTCCTTGTCGCTTCTGACACTAATCTCTTCTTCCATATCGCCATTTCTTTTTCTTTCTCCTCTTCCTCTCTCTTCCTGTCGCGCAGTGCTGCTCTTGATACCCTTTCTGCTGCTGCCTTTAACCTTTCGGCTTCTCTCCTTTGCTCCTCAGTTCGTTCTCTCATTTTTTCCAACTCATTCTTACCTCCTTTCCTTTCCCGTGCTCTCTCTCTTTCCCCCCTCTCGAGCTGCTTGATTCTGCTCATACCTTAATTCTGCTAATCGTTCCTCCAAAGTCCCTTCCTTTTCTCTGAACAGCTCTTCCCCCTTTCTTTTCCCCTCTTCCCCTTTCATTTCACTCTCCCTGGTAGTATCCTCGTCCATTTTCCTTACCACCTCCTTCTCTTCCCCTGTTAATGAACCTCGTAATTTTAATAGTATCTGCGCAGCTACCCGCTCATCATTTCCTACGTCTGTAGTCTGCTCTTCTTCAGTCCTCCCCTCCCCTGGTAGCATCTTCCTATGAGCTGATCCCGTTGTACTAGTCCGCTCCCCTCCCGTGTGGCCACCTGTAGCTGTATATGGAGGCGGGCTGTATGCCGGGTTCGAGTACCCCTCAGCCGCCCTTAATTGTTCTCTTGCTATTTCTCCTAGTTCTCTTAAAGGATACAACCCCCCTCCCTCTGCTTTCACTACCTTCGCTAGGGGTATATCGTCGCTCTGTTCCTTTTTTATTTCATTTTCGTTTGAGTTGTCACTCTTTTCTCCTCCCTCTTGTCCGTTCCCCGTGTTCTGTTTGCCTTCACTCTCTTTTTCCCCATTCTCTCCCTCCTCCTCAATCTCCTTATCTCCCATTGTTTCCCCTACAATGAACATTCCGTTTGGTCCTGGTCGGGACCCTTGGAACATCCTCCATAAGTTGAACACCTCCACGTGGTGTGTCAACTTCTTCCCCTTGTATGTATTATGCAGATGGTTTAATAGTGAGTGTTGGGTATATGGATCGAAGCTACTATTAGGCGGCCATGGTGTCGTCATTTTGTTGTCCGTCCCCTGTGTCCATTCTATGCTATACTTGATCAGTTTCTCCCTATGGGATGACAGTGTTTTACATATGTGTTGCAGCGGAATAGTGAGGGTGTTCCCCCACCCCCCGATCCTGCCCCGTATGACATAGTAGCGCTCCACTTGTTATCCTTCCCCTATTTGGTAGCGGTTATCTCACTAGCAGTTTACAATATACAGCCTTATATCTTTACCTGGCCCCGTAGGTTTGGGGACTTGCGATAGTCCGCTAAGGAAAAATAAGTAAAATATAGTATTTACATTTGTATATTCTTTTCTTTCGTTTCTTCCTTTGTACAACACCCTTGCGGCCCCCTGCGGCCGAGGCGCACGTAGCCCCCTGCGGCTGCGTGCTCCTTGTGGCGTTCTTATACTGCCGTCCTACTCTCACTTGCCCCTCCTCCCTCTTCTACACTTGCCGTGGCCGGCGTTCTCCGTGCGCAGCCACGTCCCCCTTTTCGCCTTCCCCCGATCAACTCATTACCGTTTACCTCCGTTTCCACGCCCTTAACACAGCTCTCCTCCCCGCCACTCAAAAATAAAGATGCCTGGTTCTCGAGATGTCCTATGAAAGCCCTGCTGGTGACGTCACCGATCTCTTCAAACTACTGGTAAGTTCTTCATATATTCTTTAAGTCCAAAATACACTTGCAATCTACCCCCGTTAATCCCACAGCTGTCTTGCTGTCACTCCTGGAACAAGGTAATCAATAATATAATCGGACTGCGCACGCTGCGTCGCCTCGCGTGTGATACCCCCCTCGACAGGAGGGCTTAACCAGCCAATTATCTTCCGTATTGGGCAACTAGCTAGCTACCGCCTACAGGGAAACGTCATCTATCTATCGAGTTTCCTGCTCGATCAATAGGGATCCTCATCTACTCATTGATCAATAATTGCCAAATCGTAGGAAACCACGCACACACACACACACACACACCCTTACACATGGTCGCGACCTGGGCCAATCAGTTTCTATGAGCGGCCGCATGTGATGTTTTCGTGCTCCGCCCCCTTCTCTCCCGTAACGTAGCAGACTGCTCTCGCACTCGTCCGGCTACCTTCATTTCATTGCCAACACTAAATTATCAAACCTTCGCCGCGCACCTGTGCAATACCTCCCGTATTCAATTCCTCCCCCCTCCCTCACAATTTCACATTGCTTGTTGTGCGTGGCATACTCACCAAGTTCTCTTGATGCGGGGCCGCTTGACTGCGTGCACCCCTCCAAGCGGCTCGCCACCTTCCCTCGTCTGGACTACGTCTGGACACTCGCCAACCGCCGGCGGGATACTTCTCAACCGGCTCCCGAGGGCCAATATCCGGATTGCGCTGTCCGGTCTTCTCGCAGTTCCGCGATGGTCCTGCAGTCCTCAAAAAGGGGGCAGCGGCAGAGGGGGCCGCGCCGCAGGGCCTCCTCGCAACGGGAGTACTTGGAAAAATAAAATAAAAGCGGACCTTAAACAGATCTCAGCAGTGCCTCCAACTTGTCGGGGGGGGGGAATTCTCCCGGGGTCGGCTGGGCCGTCCGCGGACTTCCGGGCAGGGAGGCCCCAACTCCTCCCGTATATCCCAAAAGAGATAGAGTATGAGACACACGCAAGAAGCAAGGTGAATCTGCTGTTTATTAAACAAAACGGCAGGGATGGGTCAAGGATCGTACGCGTCCGTCCTGACACTCTCTCAACATCCTGGGGCTCGCAGGCCCTTTTTACTTTAGTATGACGCGCTACTTGCATCACCTGAGAAAGTTAGCAAAAAACCTATCGCCACTCTGGATTGGTTCCCCGAGTGGTAGGGTTAGTATAGCATACGTATAGAGAACGTTGTTAGTGGTTAAGGGTCAGTCAGGTGGTATACTTGGGTTGTCCCTTCAGTTTGATACATAAAAATTGTTACATGAAGACCCCTGAGGATTGGTCAATGTTAATGGCGTCAGTGATAAGGGCCCCATGTTCTGATTGGTCCACCCGCGAGCCCCCCAGTCTGGGACCATCGCTGTTACCAGCTCGCGGTGCACCTGTCATTTGCAACAATGTTTCACTATGGGTATGTGCAGACAATGTGAGGATTTATTCATAAGCAGGAAGGCCGACTACTGCCACCGCTGAAGATGTCCATTGAGTCGCTTAATTGTATCTGCCTGTGTCTTGAGACGGGGGATCCAGGCGCCTTCTTCCTCCTGGGCTTGGCACCCTATCAGGTTCGGCTTGGTCACGTGAGGTGGGACCGTGGTTGAGGCAGAATTCTGCACAATTAATATTGCATTTCTCACTGTGTGCCTGGCGTACTTGCAGGTGTGACCTTGGCGTCGGCTTGCGGTATGAGAGTTTGCAACGTTGTGCCCTTGACTGTCTGCTTTCGCTGGGCTCATTCTGCATGGTCAGCAACCGAACTCTTGCTCATTCAATGTTCATGGAAGCTTTTGCTTGCGGCCTACTTGGGCCTGGTGCATAGGTGGAACCGTTTGATACAGAGCGCTTTAGGTTATGCTATCATATTGCTCTATCCCCAGTATCGTGTTTTCGTTATATTTCTCATTATGACACGTGGGCTTAGGAGAAGCGTGAGCAAGCCTTTTTACATGAGTTCATTGTGCGTCTTGCGTTTCTGCATTTTGGAAAGCCTATGTGGAAAATAATAAAGATGCACGTCCGTGGGTGTGTCCGTCGCCTACATCATAGCACTGAGTATGTTCTTCGTGTGGATTGGTGTGGGAGTGTCCGGTGTGAATGTTTGCACGGGTGTGCTGACCGTTGGCTAGGTCGTCATGGCATCTCTAACGATGTGTTGATTTGGTGCTGAATGGTTCAGTCGAGTCCATCCATGCCGCAGGTGTCGGCATGTGCAGGGCAGGCTGGTGGGCAGGCGGGTGGGCACATCAGTATGTTCCTGTACCAGGGTATTTGGTCGTCTGGTAGATGGGCAAACCCCTCTCGTGGCGGGTGTCTGGGCCGTGATCCTCTAGGCCAGGGTTGAGAGGGGATTGGTGGGAGCCTTTTGTTCACTTTTCCCACTTCAGTTGGGCGGGGTCCAAGGTTGGTTTCTTTAAGAGCGGGCGTACCCACGCCTCTTTAAGGCTGTCAGGGACTTTACCCGTCTTGAATGAGGCATTAATGAATGCTGTGATGATCGGTGCGAGGGGTGCAGCACACTCTTTAATTATGTTGGGGGGGCAAATGTCGCCTTTGCATCGAGATGGTTTGAGCTGTTTAAGGATGTGGAGAGTGTCCGACTCGGTGATTGGCGAAAAATTGAATTTTGAGGTGTGCTTATCTTTGGCGGTATTGACGGAGAGGGTCTGTTGGGGGTGTAGAGCCTTAAAGTGTTCTGCTATTTTAGTTTGGAGAAGGTCTATTTTATTTAACATCGCTGTTTGGATGCTATTGCACCAGGCTTCATCCTTAACAATCTCATCTGTGCAGATTGGGGGGGTAGTGAGCTCTTTAAAGATGGTGAAAAGCTCTTTTGAGTGGGAGTTGGCTTCCATGATACGTTTATTGTAGGTTTCTGACTTCGCCTTGAATATGGCATTTTTGTATTTTTTAGAGATACAAAGAAAGTCTACTTTGGTGGGCTCACAGGGATTGACCTGCCATGTTTTGAGGGCTTGGCGCTTACATTGGCGAAGATTTAGTATGTCATCCGTGAACCATGAGTTAGAGTGAAACGATTTTTTTTTCTTTTTTGTTTTCAAGAGGGGCTGCAGTGTTGATGGCCAAGGCGAGGGTGTTTTTGAAGATCTCTGCTAGAGTGTTGGGGTTGGAGAAGAACGGGGGTGCTAGGCAAGGGGTGTTGAGAAAGGGACGTATATTGTCTGCTGTGAGTTTTTTGGCACTTCTGGCCGGTGCATGTTTTAGAGGTTTGGAGTAAGATGATATGGGGATGCAGAATTGTAGGCAGTTGTGATCAGACCATGGAAGGGCTGTGTTAGAGTTGAGAGTGGATCCACAGTTGTGATCTGCCACCCAGTCTAAGATACGGCCTTTATTATGGGTCGGGGCAGTGACTATTTGTGTGAATCCTAGATCTGTGAGGTTTCTTGCGAGAGTGGTAGCTTCTTTGTCGAATTTATCATTATATCCAAGGTTTAGGTCTCCTAGAAACAGTGTTTTGGAAGTTTGTTTGATGTTTTTTCCAAGAAGATGGTTGACTATGCCTTTGAAGTTATTAGCAGGGCCTGGGGGTCTATATATGACGTGAATGTTTACCGTATTTTTGGGAGAGAGGGTAAGTTTGGCTGAGAGGATGTCAATGGTGTCTTCCCCGGAGGTGGGAGTCTGTCTTAAGGCTAAGGTGTCTTTAAAGATCAGTGCAACTCCACCTCCTATTTTGGTTAATCTATCCTGTCTTAGGATCGAGTATCCTGATGGTACAGCTAAGCTGATAGTCGGGCCAGCGGCAGAGTGCAGCCAAGTTTCTGTTATGGCTAACATATCTAGGTCCTGGTTGGTAATAATGTCATTAACTTCTAAAGCGTGGGCGTTGAGTGAGTGAACATTTAATAACGCACATCTAAGGTGTTGGATCTTTTTTGGTTGTGGTGGCTTGAGGACTGTACTAGTGATGGACTTTTTGGTAGTGTGTGTAGGCTTGCTAGTCAAGTGGTGTCCGACTTTACGCTGGTCATGTGAGGTTGGATCGAGCGTTGGAGCACTGTTAGGGCGTTGGAGCACTGTGATGGTGTATGGTGGCCTGATCTTGGTGTGAGTGCGAGAGCTTATGCGTAAGTTCCTGCGTGTTACCTGCATTGGTGTTGAGGGGAATGCTAATGGGAATGTCCGTGTTCTGAGTCTGTACTGTCTGAGTATGATATCGGGGGGAGTAGCGTGTGTGTGTGGTGGTGTGTCTAGGTTCCATGATATGGTTGTTGGGTTGCCCTGCAGGCATAGAGTAGTCAGTACTACTGGTCAGTAAGGTGTGGACTAAGCCTATGAAGAGGTACAATGAGGTGGGTAGGCGAGAGTGGGTTAGATGCAGTATCAGTTGGGCAACACAGTATGACAGTAGTCTCTAAGCGACCATAAGGCACAACACAATGTCACAGTGGTCTCTAGGCGACCATAAGGCACAACACAGTGTCACAGTGGTCTCTAGGCGACCATAAGGCACAACACAGTGTCACAGTGGTCTCTAAGCGACCATAAGGCACAACACAATGTCACAGTGGTCTCTAAGCGACCATAAGGCACAACACAATGTCACAGTGGTCTCTAAGCGACCATAAGGCACAACACAATGTCACAGTGGTCTATGGTAGACCGTACTGCAGATACAGTTATCAGAGGCAGCATACAGCAGGGCATGGCCAGGGCAGAATGCAGGTGGTGATACATGTTGCTACTATGAAGCAGGAGAGGGTTGGGTAATAATGCTAATGCAGTGCTAAAACCATTACTAATGGCTACACAGGACTAGTGGTCTGTAATTGGTTAAGTGGATACAAGTAGGGCACTGAAGCATTTTGTGGCACCTTAATGAGCACCTTATTATCTTGGTAAGTGTTAGTAAAAGTAGGTGTTGGATGATAGAATGTTAAGAAACAATGTGGGCAGGCTTCTTTTTGAATGTATTGAAAACATATTCAACTTTGTTTCCCATGAAACATTTGATTGAAATGTATTCAGAAGTAGACTGTTTCTGGAACCCTAAATCGCCATTAGATTACTTAAAATTGCACGGGTTCTTTGCATATTTACATGTTGTTTTTTTAAATAATAGATGTATTTTTGGGATGTCAAAACATTTAACAATGCAGTGCTGGATTGATGATATTGGATGAAATAAATCCTCACTATACTAATTTTATGAACTGTTTAAAATGAGGTGCATTAACGTCCAGCTGACTGCCCTATTGTTAAAGTAATTTGTTTTTAGTATTAAAGAAAAGTGAGCTTAAATACGCAACTTTGTTTTCTAGGGAAGTATGAAAGCCATACTCGTGTTCACACAGGAGAGAAACCGTTCGAGTGTGATCTCTGTCATCAGCGCTATTCCACAAAGTCCAACCTAACCGTTCACAAAAAGAAACACAGTAATGATACTAAGTTGCTTATTAAAGAGCACAAGTGCCTCTACTGCAGTAAACTGCACGCCAGTAGGAAAACTCTTGCCAAACATGTTAAGAGGTAAGTGCTTTTGATATCTATATTCAAAATGAAAAAATATAACATCTTACGTGTTAACATGTTGTAGCAGTGTGCTTTCGCTCTGTATAATGTTTGTGTCCGATGCGTTTTAATTCCTAGCCGCCAATGGTTTCTTTGTTCTAGCGTGGGTCATTTGGCTATTCCAATGTTAGGGTACGCTGATGATATTTTGCTCCTGGACAACACAAAGATTGGGTTGCAAAGACTGCAAAGTGGCTTTTCAGAATATGCAAATCGGAATGGACTGATAACCCGATAACTGCTTGCGAGGGGCAGGGATGAAGCGCAAAACTCCTGGGCCTTTGAGAAAGCAATTGTAAAATGCAGCCAAGTGCAGCCCAAGTGTAGTTAGTCTATCTGGGCTTGTTGGTCTCAGCTTGCCCGTCCTTTACACTATATGCGGAACTGTCAGAAAATCTGGACATGCACAGTGGTATAGGCCCCGGACATGTTTTGAATTCTTGTAAGGTGAAATGTACTTTTATACTAAATTAACTTAATTTCCAAAACTGAGGACTTAATCATGAGACCAAATCAAGTGGAGCTAGCGCTGTATGATGCAGTCTGGATTATAACCACGGAGAGTGTACACAAGTATGCATCTCTGTTACTTGGGTCATGAGTATAAGAAAAAAGGCGAAATGGCTCTTTTCTTGAAGGGATTTCCCGATAGGTGCTACTGTACTATCAGGGTAATTCATAGAATTTCGCAGAAAAGTGTCGCAAGCGGCTGGCGCAGAGTGTCCGCGTGCGATTGACTGCGCCAGGCACGTGCGCTAAAACCGATTTCCGCGCACAGCGTATTCATGGATTTTAGGCTCCCAAACCAGCCGTGGCGCAGAGAATCGCAGCGACCCTGCAGCAGCGCCAGTAACGCCCCCAAGAACGCCCTCGCGCAAGGAAAAGCCATCAAAATCGCAAAATCATCGCGAAGGGCTGCGCTAACCCTGGACCAGTTTACAGGGCTGCCAAACAAGGAACGCAAAGCGGGTAACGTGCATATCAGGGGTACGCGTGAAGTTATACACGCGATTAGCCAGGGTACGTGTATTACAGGGGTACGCGGGAAGTTTAACACGCGATTGGCCAGGGTACGTGTATTACAGGGGTATGCGGGAAGTTTAACATGCGATTAGCCAGGGTACGTGTATTACAGGGGTACGCAGGAAGTTTAACACGCGATTGGCCAGGGTACGTGTATTACAGGGGTATGCGGGAAGTTTTACATGCGATTAGCCAGGGTACGTGTATTACAGGGGTACGCGGGAAGTTGAACACGAGATTGCCCAGGGTACGTGTATTACAGGGGTAGGCGGGAAGTTTCACACGCGATTAGCCAGGGCACGTGTATCACAGGGGTACGCGGGAATTATCACATGCGATTTGGCTGTGTACGTGTATTACAGGGGTACACGGGAAGTTTTACACGCGATTCGGCTGGGTACGTGTATTACAGGGATGCGATTTGGCCAGGTACGTGTATTACAGGGGTGCGCAGGAATTATCACACGCGATTTGGCTGGGTACGTGTATTACAGGGGTGCGTGGGAATCATCACACGCGATTTGGCTGGGTACGTGTATTACAGGGGTGCGTGGGAAGTCACACGCGATTAGGCTGGGTGGGTCCTCACAGGTGTTCCCTGTACACCCTCCACGGCCCCTGCAGGCAGCCTACAAAACAGGGGACTACCCTGCACACCTGCTCATGTCCCCCTGCACCCCCACCCCCCAGCAGTGCAGGGGCAGCCTCCACCAGGCCCCCACCCATGCCTCCCACCACCCCCAACCCCCAGCAGTGCAGGGGCAGCCTCCACCAGGCCCCCACCCATGTCTCCCACCACCCCCACCCCCCCGCCACCAGGGGCACCCTCCACCAGGCCCCCACCCATGTCTCCCACCACCCCCACCCCCCCCCCGCCACCAGGGGCAGCCTCCACCAGGCCCCCACTCATGTCTCCCACCACCCCCAGCCCCCACCATCCAGGGGCACCCTCCACCAGGCCCCCACTCATGTCTCCCACCACCCCCACCCTCCCGCCACCAGGGGCAGCCTCCACCAGGCCCCCACCCATGCCTCCCACCACCCCCACCCCCCCGCCACCAGGGGCAGCCTCCACCAGGCCCCCACTCATGTCTCCCACCACCCCCACCCTCCCGCCACCAGGGGCAGCCTCCACCAGGCCCCCACCCATGTCTCCCACCACCCCCACCCCCCGCCACCAGGGGCAGCCTCCACCAGGCCCCCACCCATGCCTCCCACCACCCCCAACCCCCAGCAGTGCAGGGGCAGCCTCCACCAGGCCCCCACCCATGCCTCCCACCACCCCCACCCCCCAGCAGTGCAGGGGCAGCCTCCACCAGGCCCCCACCCATGTCTCCCACCACCCCCACCCTCCCGCCACCAGGGGCAGCCTCCACCAGGCCCCCACCCATGTCTCCCACCACCCCCACCCCCCCCGCCACCAGGGGCAGCCTCCACCAGGCCCCCACCCATGCCTCCCACCACCCCCAACCCCCAGCAGTGCAGGGGCAGCCTCCACCAGGCCCCCACCCATGTCTCCCACCACCCCCACCCTCCCGCCACCAGGGGCAGCCTCCACCAGGCCCCCACCCATGCCTCCCACCACCCCCAACCCCCAGCAGTGCAGGGGCAGCCTCCACCAGGCCCCCACCCATGTCTCCCACCACCCCCACCCTCCCGCCACCAGGGGCAGCCTCCACCAGGCCCCCACCCATGCCTCCCACCACCCCCAAACCCCAGCAGTGCAGGGGCAGCCTCCACCAGGCCCCCACCCATGTCTCCCACCACCCCCACCCCCTCGCCACCAGGGGCACCCTCCACCAGGCCCCCACCCATGTCTCCCACCACCCCCACCCCCCCCCGCCACCAGGGGCAGCCTCCACCAGGCCCCCACCCATGTCTCCCACCACCCCCACCAGTGCAGGGGCACCCTCCACCAGGCCCCCACCCATGTCTCCCAACACCCCCACCCACCAGCACTGTGGGGCACGTGGCCAGCAGGCAGTCAGGCAGCAGCAGGTGGGAGCGTGCTCAGGGCTCTGGGGGGCAGTAATTTGGCCTCCTGGCCAGGAGCGTGGTCTCTCGTGTGTGAACGCGTGGACAGCCTGATAGGGAGTGAAATCCCACACGTCAGCAAAGGCCCTTAGCGCGTAAACCCGTCAACAGCATATGCACGCCTATAGTCACCTGCACGTGCAGGAAATTGTTGCGTGACACGTCCCAGTGTCAAAGCGTGTGATTGGTGAAAATGGATCTACACGCAGAAGTGACAAAGCGTGTGATTGGTGAAAATGGATCTACACTCAGAAGTGACAAAGCGTGTGATTGGTGAAAATGGATCTACACGCAGAAGTGACAAAGCATGTGATTGGTGAAAATGGATCTACACGCAGGAGTGACAAAGCGTGTGATTGGTGAACGTACACGCCGCGTAAGTGACGCTGTATGTGTGGGCCAGTATATAAGGTACATGTAGAACACCATTTCCTTGTACGTGCTTTTCGTGGAGAGCGAGTGGGTGAATTCTGTACTTCTTGTCGTTTCACACGCGATTTACTTCACGGCGTTTCCAGTTCGTATTCCGTTACCTCTGACAGCTTTTTCTCTTTTTTCTCTTTTACTGGTTTACCTGGGCCTGTTCCCTCAAACACTGTCCCCTTCTACTGTTGTCCTGTCTTCTTAGACAGCGTACACATCTTCTTTTGGCGGGGGTTTAGCCAGCCAAACGCGCTCATTTTTCACGCTCTTTTACCTGGCAGACGGTGAGTCACGCACGTATCCAACTTCTGTGCTCGCCCCGTGTGTAGCCTACCCCTTCAGAGGTCATTCTAGGCTGCGTGTGACACGCATACGTTCATTCTTGTGTTACTGGGTGCCACAGCGTAGTGCAGGTTTTTCTTTCTGCACACGTGGTCTAGGAGGGGTTGCGTGCACGTCATCTCCCTTTTTTGGGCCTCCTGTGCGTTGCGTGACCCGTCATCTTTCCCCAGGGGTTACAATCAGCCGTGCTAGAGCACTAGGGTACAATTACCATCTGGTACCCAACCCCTTTGGCCCCCAATTGCCCAGGACAATTGTCTACAGCCACTCCCATACGCACATTAATATCAGTGCCATGGCTGGGAGGCGAGGATTCCGTAAGGGTGGCAAAGGTGGAAGAGCCACAAGTGGTGGCCGTGGTGGATCCGGTAGGGGACGTGGTCGTAACTTGCAGGGTGAGCCTGTCCCCCCATGTGTGGAGGACCAGTCAAGGGCACCCATCATCCCCCCCTCCCCCCTCCCCCCCTCCCGTTGAGGCTGAAGTGGCTGACACCATCCATGCTCAGCCCTTGTTGGACCAGCCCATTGTGGCACCAGACCTGGCTGACTCCATGGCTGACTTCCAGGTCAGCAGGGCTACGACACGTGCGCTGGTGCACGTTGATGCCATCATGCCACGTGGATCTGGGGCAGCAAGGTCATCTGCTGCACCAAGGAGGCAGGGCGGAGAGGCTGCAGGGGCAGCTGCGGCTCCATCCACCCCAGCCCTCACACACCCAGCCAGGACAGTGTCGGTCCTAGTCCATGCTGCTGACATTCCCCCTGACACCATCACACTAGAGCCAATGCCTGCACCAACTCCCATGCTGAGTGTGCAATCCCACACTCCTGATACAGAGTCCACCAGGGCTCCTGCCCCTAGTGTCCAGAGCGGCGCAGGACA
The DNA here is from genome assembly GCF_040938575.1 of Ambystoma mexicanum. NCBI lineage: Eukaryota > Metazoa > Chordata > Amphibia > Caudata > Ambystomatidae > Ambystoma > Ambystoma mexicanum. The sequence continues at coordinate 866,955,022 of NC_090922.1, forward strand.
CTCAGGATCACCACCACCTTCCAAGCGGAAGAGGAAGAGTGCTCGTCCGGCACAGGCTGATGCCCCAGACACGGCTACACAGTCCGGCCCGTCCAGGAAGCCCAGCTTCACGGATGACGAACTGAATGCACTTGTCGAGTATGTGTCCGGACATGACAACGAGATGGTCATTGTTGCAGGATCCAAGACCACACCTGCACAACGCCAGGCACACTGGCAGACCGTTGCGGACATCGTAAGTGCCCTTGGAATCGTGAGGCGCACAGCCAATGATTGCTATAAGCGCTGGAATGACCTAAAGCGCAGGGCAAAGAGTAAGCTGGCCTCAAGTCATGCCGCAACTCTAGTGACTGGAGGTGGGTCTCCAGTAGTAGACATGGAACTCACTCCACATGAGTCAGTCGCTGGGACCTACTTCACGGAGGAACAGATCCAAGGCGTGGGAGATCTGGCTGATTACGAGGCATTGTCCGGTGAGTGCACATGCATGTGTGTGTCATCCATGTGCATGGTGTGTGTGTGAGGGCTTCTGTTCGGGTGCCAGGTGAGAGTGTGTGCGCCTGAGTCGTATGGGTCAGCCATGTGCTTCATGCAATCCTTCCCGCGCAGCTGCATTTGGCCATAGCAGTATCCCTTCTGCCAACAGTAGACATCTAGCACAACTGCACGCCAGTTGCCCTTGAAGTGTCACCTTGACACAACATATTTGCTTCTTTTTCACTGTTCATTCAGTCAGTTTGTTTGCATTCCACCACTTTCACTAGGCATGTCGCTGTCCACTAGTCACATGTCTGACATGGGTATGGTAAAGTGGAGTGACTTTGTTACCTGGATATCATTTGTACACACATGTCCCTGTGCAATTTGACCATTTCAGACTGGCAGCTCCAGGTGAAAAATCTGACCTGTTAGAATTAGAAAAGCTATTACATGCGGGAACTGGACTGAATGAATAGGTGCTGCCCTCCTCTCCATCTTCACTCAATAGCAATGGTACATGCCATCTGTGTGATGGCATGTGTGTTTCACCTGCCAATCACAGGCCAATGTGTGATGCCACTGCCAGGCAGCATGCAGAAAATGTGTTCATCTTCCATCTTGGTGTCATCAGTGTGTGCCATTTGCCTGCACTTCATACGCAGTGAGGGTGCATGCATGGGAGGGTTTTAGTCATGTGGGACATGTGTCAATCAAGTACTGGTTCTCTTGCTTCTCAGCCCTCAATGTGTTCCATGGTGCTAATGCCTGTTTCCATTTCTTTGTTTACATGTCTTTGCAGGGGAAGACGCACCTGATACTGCTGGGGTTGTGGAGATGGTGCAGACCCAGGAGGTGTCCCAGGGCCGACCAACCACCAGTGAGGGACGTGGTGTGGTGGTGGGGGAGAACCCACAAGTGCTGCAGGTCGTGCTCTCAAGGGGTGTCTCTGGCTGCACCTCCCCCGAGCTGTACTCAGGTGTTGATTCGGATGAGACCTACGTGCCGTCGCAGGTGAGTGTTCCAGGGAGGGATTCTGTTCTGTCTCACCCACCTGCACCAGGGTCAGTACCCTCCATGGGGATGTCAGTGTTGGCAGCTACGCCTTCGGTGGTTACGGATGCAGGGTCACACTCCGCGACATCTGATCCTGTTCCTGGGCCAGCAGATCAGAGGGGGAATGCAGTCCTGCAGCCTCAGGCAGTGCCGGCACAGCAAGGCGCAGTTCGCCTTGCCCCAGACAGGTGTGGTGCCCGCCGACGTGGTGGCCGTACGCCACCCGGCAATACCGCATGGGAGCAATCCATTTACGGTATGGCTACCCAACAGGCTGCATCATCCGAGATGATGGCTCAGGCCATGGATAGGGTGGCCACTTCCATTGTCCCCCCAGAAAGGCTGATGGAGCGACTAGAGCAGGCAACCGACTCCATCTGCCAGTCACACAGGGAGGACATGTTGGGGTCCAACAGGGACAGGCGGGCGGCACTGGCGACTCTGCAGGAGGCCATCTCCATTGAGTCCCAGGGCCACAGGGAAGCCCTGAGGCAGGAGCTCCTACACCTCAGGACGACTCTTGTTGAGCTTGAGGCTTCAACACACCAAAGGACAGAACAGCAGCTGGAGCGTCTCACCCGTACGCTCTCAGCTGAGATGCAGGCAACGAGGGCGGAGGTCCGGGCATCCCGTGAGTTGTTGCATGGGGACCTCCGCACACTCATCCTCCAGAACCAGACCTACCACACCCGCATGCTTGCAGCCATGGAGGAGCAGACTAGGGCCTTGCGTGGGCTGCCTCCCATAGTGCAACCACCTCCGGATGCAGCTGCACAGGGTGATAATAGCGACAGCAGTGATACTCCCACAATAGGGTAGCCGTGTGGGCCATGAGCCCATGGAGGTGTTTTATCTTCCCAGGATCCACGCAGGTGGGTTCTGGTGTGCATCCTGTCCTCGGACCTCCTGGGTGGCCTCCCCAACCCCCCCGGGCCCATCAATGGCCATTTTTGATTGTTTCTTATTTTTATTTTTATTTTGATTTCTTTTATTCCCAATTTTTTTGGGACGATCTGTTGGCTTCGATCTGTTGGCTTTGATCGGTTGGCTTCGATCTGTTGGCTTCCGTGGTTCCTGTGGGCATACGCTGCATTGTGGCTGGGCACATGCAGGCTTGTAATGTATTTGGTTCAGATGCTTGGGTTTGAGTCACACACACCCCTCCTGCTTCCCGTTTCCATGGGCTTGCAAAGGGTGTGCCCAAGTGACAGTGAATTACACAGTGACGTTGGACTCCCATGAGCTGTGTGGCCAGTCTGTAGTCAATACTGTGTATACATTCATAGTGCATATTGCTGTTGTGTTGTACACTGCATGTTGCATTGATGTGTAACTCTTCTTCTGTGTCTACCTCCCAATTTGCAGGTCCCTTCCTCATGTCCACACAAGGACCTCTAGTCTGGAGATGGGGACCATGTTGGCAGCAGTGCACCTACAACTCTACATGGCGACAACACTGCACAGTTGGTAGTGGTGGGAGTGCAGGCATTTCCAGGTGGTGAGACTACTAATATGTAACATTTGTGATGTAATGTTAATGGTACTACGTGCTCAAGTATGTTGTTGGTCCGGCATTGCTGTGAGCATTTCAGGTGTTGCAGGTTTCTAATAGTGCCACTGTACATAGTGAGAGTGATGTCATGTTGTGAGGATTACTTTGTTTACCTGCAATTAGCATGATATGGCACGGTGTGTCGTGTGGCGGTGCTGGGGTTGGGTTGGCTGACATGGCACTGTCCTCTTGTTGCATTTTGCAAGTGGGTATTCATTTTAGCTGCTTCAATGTGTAACTTCACAAAACTGCATTGGTGGTGTCTGTGTGGGTAGGGATGCACACATTGTGACACTTCCAGGTGAACAATCTCAGGCTGACATGGTATTCCCGGTTCATTCTCCAGACATTCAGGATCAGTGTCAGGTTGAGTCATCATTGATTGTCAGATGGAATGTGCCAGGGCAGTGTGCACTCCACAGGGGTGTGATTTCTATGTGAAGTAATTAGCCACTAGCTGTGTACGGGCTGCCTCCCCCCGTGCCCTTTCCCCTCCCATGCGCAGCGGCTGTGCATGTGGTTGGGGATGTGGGGCCACCACCATGTCCACGGCCAGGCCCCGGCGTGTTGCAACGTTGTGCAGGACACATGCTGCCACTATGATCCTGCACACTACTGGGGGAGCGTATAACAGCTGCCCGCCAGAACGGTCAAGGGAGCGAAAGCGTGACTTTAGCACTCCGAATGTGCGCTCCACTATGCCCCTGGTTGTAATGTGGGCTGTGTTATATCTTACCTGGGGTGGCGTGGTGGGGTTCCGAATTGGCGTCATCATGTGGGGGCTGAGAGGGTAGGCACTGTCCCCTGTGGAGGTGGTGATTGGTATCATTGGTGGGGTTGTGACCTTGCTCAGTATCCAACATGCATGCATGTGCAGTGGCATACATACTCACCAAGCAGCCATGTATCGCCATGCCGCCCAGCATCTATGTCCCGGCATAGGGTGGACATTCGGTAAATGAAGCTGTCGTGGGTGGACTCGGGATAGTTGGCATATACTGAGGTGATGATTCCCTTGGCATTACATACTACCTGCACGTTGATGGAATGCCAGTGCTTGCGGTTCCTATAGATGTGCTCTGATGCCCTGGGGGGACGTAGAGCCACATGGGTGCAGTCGATGGCACCTAGCACTTTGGGGAATCGTGCCACTCCGTAAAAATCCAGGGCGGCAGCATGCCTTTCTGCAGGTGTTCTGGGCAGGTATATGTGCCTGCGGACTGATGGGCGTGCAGTCATGATGTTCAAGACCTGGTGTAGGCAGCGTGACTGGGTGGCCTGTGACACCCCACCCACTATGGCACTTGTCCGCTGAAATGATCCAGTGGCTAAGAAGTGCAGTACATTGAGGACCTTCTCCAGGGGGCTGAGTGCTTGGGAGCACAGGGTGGGTGATGTGAGGTCATCCTCCCACTCACTCACCAGGTCCAGTATGATGTGTGGTGGAAACCTGTACCTCCCATACACCTGGTCATCAGGCATCCCGAAAAGGCTGGTTCTGGGTGTGAATATTCTGGCCCTGACTATCCTCCTCCTCCTCCTTTGGTAGCCCACTGCCACTGCTGCTAGGAACGGTATGTTCATCCTGGCGTCTGAGCTTGTTATTGTTAAAGTCCGCAATTTTATGCTTTGCGCGTGTTCTAGGCGAGCGTGTGACCCGCGCACCCCTGGAATCCAGTTCCCAGTCCAATAGCGTGTGGAAATTCACACGCACCACGGGATACAGCGTGTGACCCGCGCACCCCTGGAATCCAGTTCCCAGTCCAATAGCGTGTGGAAATTCACACGCACCACGGGATACAGCGTGTGACCCGCGCACCCCTGGAATCCAGTTCCCAGTCCAATAGCGTGTGGAAATTCACACGCACCACGGGATACAGGTTCGCTGACGTACTTGCGTGTGTAAGTGGCCGCGCACCCATTAAATACACGTACATAGGCCAATCGCGCGATGACACTCTGACGTGCAGTATTTCCACGTGTGTTCCGTCATCACGTGCTGAGTGGGGAACGCCCGTGCGGGTCACGTCAGACGCGCTTACGCGCTGAGGGACTCTGGTCCAATAGAATCGCGTATGCGTGCTGACGCGCTTACGCGCTAAGGGCCTTTCCTCGGATTTCACGCTGACGTGCAGGATTTTCACGTGCCAAATCACTCCGTATCAAGCTGGCCACCCGAAAACACACGGAACACCACGCTCCTGCCCAGAAGGCCGAGTTACTGCCCCCCAGTGCCCCGAGCAGCCTCCCACGTGCTATCTGCTGCTGCCTGCCTGCCTGCTGCCACCGTGCCCTGCCATTTGGTGCCTGCACATCAGCCATCTGCAGGGGTCCAGTTGCTGTGTCCACCCCTGCTGGAACTGAAGACTCCCAACTGGGATTACATCGCTCCACAGCCCAGCCCCAGGACCCAGTTGCCCACCCACACCTGCCTCTGGGGTTGCCATGTCGGGCACTTCCACATCTGGCACCAGTGGCAACCCCAGGCCAGAGGGGCAGAGGGGCACCAGCTTCACTGCCACCGAAGTTGGTGTCCTGGTGGAGCATGTCCTGGGGCAGTATGATGCCCTCTTTGGATCGTCCCGCGCCAGCAAGGAAGGACGGGAGAGGATCTGGGCCGACTGTGGTTGCCATCAACGCGGAGGGGGTGGCAACCCGCAACGTCCAGAAGATCAAGAAGCGCTGGGAGGACTTGAGGTCCAGGACCCTTGTGAAGGCCCGGCACCTCGTGGAGGGGGGCCGGGGCCGCATGAGTTCCATCCAGAAGAGGGTCCTGGAACGCGTACGCCCAGCGCTCCACGCCCAGGTCCTTGAGAGGGAGGCCCGTCTGGAGTTGAACGGTATGTGTCCAAGCATTACTGTGTGAGACAGGGCATGTTACGGTGTGCTGGTTCTATGATACTTGCCTGTATGTGTGCCATGGGCCATGTATGCATGTATGTGTGCAGGGACATCATGGTAATGCATGTGCGACCAGTGATGTGTGACCCACATGGTTGTTGCATGTGTTGAAATGCGGCATGGGGAGCCCTATGCAGATTTTGGACATGAGCATGCCAGTCTCTGTACCTGGACATGGATGGGGGTGAAGGATGGGTGCTGATGCCAGGTACATATATGGTAGCCATGTCTGTGTGCCTGACCTGCGTGTCTGTGACTTGTGCATGCCATGGATGCATGACACATGTGTGTGACAATGCACAGATTCAGTGACGCACCCAACTTACCCTTGTTTCGCCTGTGTTCGGTGTGTTTGGGGCCAGATGGATGTGACTGAGGTGAAGTGTGTGCATGTGATATGCATGAGCCATGATGCATGTGAGTTACATATCATTGAATGTTTCTAGAGTCCATTGGACATGCATGGAAATGTCCATGGCATGCACCGTGCCTGTTACTGTGTGTGTTTTGCCTGGACTGACCCATGTGTTGTGGAGGGACATGATGGAAGTGTACTTTGACAGTGGTGCTCATCTGCTATTGCTTCCTGTCTAGGGGACCATTGTACAGTTGCCTGATGCTTGTGTCCTTTGTCTCCCTCTACGCAGCGGCTAGTGAAGAAGAGGGCGGAGACGGCGCTGTGGAGCAAGGCGGCGGGGATGCCCCCACGGCTGCAGCGGAAGGGGTGGGTGAGCCCCCACAGGGGCCTGCTACGGCGGGAGACGGTGAGGAGCCATCCAGGTTGGTGGTTTGCACAGAGGAGGAGGAGGCCGACACTGGTGCACACATGGGGCCTGGTGGGAGCATCCCTGCTGGTGCAAGTGGTGCAGTCCAGGGCCAGGGGCAGGAGGCAGCACAGGTCACCGTGGAGGGGCCTGTGCATGTCACTGTCCCTGACCCTGTGAGTGCACCACCATGCACCAGCAGGGATGCCCCGTCCCAGGCCCGTCCGCAGGTAGAGGGGATGTCCATGTCACCTGACTCCCCTCCACCTGCGGACGTGGTAACCCCTGGCCGCGTGGAGAAGGTCCTGATTGGGGTCGCGATGCGCACGGCTGTGATTCGTGATGACGTGCGTGCTTCCCGGGAGGAGCACGCACGTCATCACGAAGTGCACCGTGCCGACGTGGCCCAATTGGGATCGGCCATGTTCGGGGGTTTCCTGCATGTGTTGGCCAATCTGACGGCCCTCTCCTCCTCTGTGCAGGCTATCCACCGGTCGTTCTCCTTGCCGTCTTCCGGCCCAGATGCCACCAGGGCCCCCTGTGGACCTGCCCCGACCAATGCAGCCAGCTCGGTGGGGATCCCATCCCTGCCACAGTTGGGAGTCGGAGGTCCAGCAGGGGTGGACAACACAGCAAGTGGACCCCAGCAGATGGAAGATGTGACGGCATCATCGGGCAGGGCACGTGCACGACGGCGTCGGTGGTTTCCATCAGCCTGGATGCCGTCGTGCTGGCAGAGGCAGTGGCCTCGGAGGCAGCAGCGGGCTCGACGTGGGAGGCATCATGGCTCGGGGCCATCAAGATCAGAGGGGCAGGCATCGGCCGGAGGGCAGGGCAACCCTGGGATGGTGGTGTGTTCCGTGTGGGAGGAGTTTGGCCAGCGGATAGGTGCGGAGCGGCAGCGGGCGGAAGAGGAGCGGCTCGCCATGGTCCGGGCGGAGTTCTCCATGCGTCGGGCATTGAGGCGGGCTGAGTGCCTCGAGGAAGCTCGCAGGGAGTTTGAGGTGGACATGGGGTTGTCCCTGCGAGACCTCGGGGCCAGGACAGAGTCCCGCCTCCAGGACATCGACATGGAGTTCGATGATGCCCTGGCCAGCAACATCACCAAGTGAGCCGCAGGACTTGCCCGCTGCCTTTGTATATAGTTATTTAGTTAGTTAGTGCTAGGTTTCCTTTATTTATTTTTATTATTTTGGACCGCTCGGACAATGGCCACTTTTTTGTACATATATTTTTCATTAGTTAGTGGTAGGTTTCATTTTTGGTGTTGGGCTCATGGACCCTGGAACATTCCTGTATATAGTTTGTTTTTTTGGGAGATACATTTTTTTAATTTCTTATTGTTTTCACCATGACGTAATGGTTTTTCATTAATTTCCTATGACATGATATTGCTTTGGACAAATTCTTTTTAATTTTTTATTCCTTTGTTTTTTGGTTTATCACTTTTGTTCTCGGACATGGACCATTTATTTACTTAGCCACATCGTTGTATGTTTGAAAAGTTCACTTATTTTTGGTATTTAATACATTTTTTATATTTTCTTACACTTGTGTTATTTTCTCATTGGTTTGTTACATGTCATGATATGGGTTTTGACATTCACTTGCACCCATTGTGTATGTGTGTGTGACGGACATGTGTTCTTTTGCATACTTGGCATTGGGGTTGTGTCATGTGATTGCATTCACTATGTGGGTGGATGCAATCCTTGCCTGGGTGTTTGTGCTGGGGATGCTGGCCATTACTGCCATGATTGTGTATCGTCAGGACATGGGGCCAGGGGGACATGTGTGGGGGCCTGCTGGCAGGTTCACCACAGTGCTGGGGGGTGGGGGTGGTGGGAGACATGGGTGGGGGCCTGGTGGAGGCTGCCCCTGCACTGCTGGGGGGTGGGGGTGGTGGGAGACATGAGTGGGGGCCTGGTGGAGGGTGCCCCTGGTGACTGGGGGGGTGGGGGTGGTGGGAGACATGAGCAGGTGTGCAGGGTAGTCCCCTGTTTTGTGGGCTGCCTGCAGGGGCCGTCGAGGGTGACAGGACCCAACCAGCCTAATCGCGTGTGTAACTTCGCACGCACCCCTGTAATACACGTACCAAGCCAAATCGCGTGTGATAATTCCCGCGCACCCCTGAAATACACGCGCACAGGCTATTCGCGTGTGGAAATTCCCGCGCACCCCTGAAATACACGTACCCTGCTGTAATCGCGTGTGGGACTTCCCGCGCACCCCTGTAATACACGCGCCCAGCCTATTCGCGTGTGGAAATTCCCGCGCACCCCTGAAATACACGCGCCCAGGCTATTCGCGTGTGGAACTTCCCGCGCACCCCTGAAATACACGCGCCCAGCCTATTCGCGTGTGGAACTTCCCGCGCACCCCTGAAATACACGCGGCCAGGCTATTCGCGTGTGGAACTTCCCGCGCACCCCTGAAATACACGTACCCTGCTGTAATCGCGTGTGGGACTTCCCGCGCACCCCTGAAATACACGCGGCCAGGCTATTCGCGTGTGGAACTTCGCGCGCACCCCTGTAATACACGTACCAAGCCAAATCGCGTGTGATAATTCCCGCGCACCCCTGAAATACACGCGCCCAGGCTATTCGCGTGTGGAAATTCCCGCGCACCCCTGAAATACACGTACCCTGCTGTAATCGCGTGTGGGACTTCCCGCGCACCCCTGTAATACACGCGGCCAGCCTATTCGCGTGTGGAAATTCCCGCGCACCCCTGAAATACACGCGTCCAGGCTATTCGCGTGTGGAACTTCCCGCGCACCCCTGAAATACATGCGGCCAGGCTATTCGCGTGTGGAACTTCCCGCGCACCCCTGAAATACACGTACCCTGCTGTAATCGCGTGTGGGACTTCCCGCGCACCCCTGAAATACACGCGGCCAGGCTATTCGCGTGTGGAAATTCCCGCGCACCCCTGAAATGCACATACCCTGCTGTAATCGCGTGTGGACCTTCCCGCGCACCCCTGAAATCCACGTACACGGCCAAATCGCGTGTGAGACTTCCCGCGCACACGTATTTTTTTTCAGCGTGTCCGTGTTTGTGGGTACCCCTTTGCACGTCATTTGTCCTGGAGGGCCACAGTATAGGACATTCATCATGGCAGTATATGGGTGCTATTTGTTGGCGCACCTTTTGGCGCACATTTCTTACAGCCGCTGAGACGCTACCGCCTGCTTTCTTGTGGCGGTCGTGTTTGTGCCTGCGCTGGTTTGAGCGTGCGCTTTTTTGACCTATTCTATTCCATGAATACGTGTTGTAGGCGAGCGTGTGGGCGTTCTGCGCACTTTTACCCTGTGCTTCCCCCGTGACGCCCACATTTTGGCAAGTTGTTCCCCATTCCGAGTGTTACGCCCCGTGTTCCGCCTACTTTTGTTGCGTGCGCCGCGCTATGTGCGATTTTCGCTGTGGACTGTGCGATTTTCGCTGTGACCTGGCGCATGCCGTTAGATGGCCTGTGCGCCAATTTGCGCAGCGCACTTTCTTATCGCACGTCCGATGGTTTTCTCGCGCACGGCCTTCCATGAATCGATGTGCGCTGCTTTTCGTGCGATTTTCGCTATTCCACTGCGATTTTCGCTATTCCACTGCGATTCGCACGTTTTTGGCCACTTGCGCCGCGCTAATTATTCCATGAATCGGCCTGTAAATATTTATGGTTTTGAGAGAACTTGATTCCAACGAAAAGTCTGCAACTACGGAGGGGGTTAATAAAGGAGGAAGCCACATGTCGTTTTTGTAATAACATGGATTCCATCGAAACCCCAAAACACCTAATGTTGTATTGCACTGCACTTGACCCATTAAGAAATACGTATTTGGTCCCCAGGTTTAAAAGGATGGCATGTGCAAATGAGGATAATCTATGGAAATGTTGCCTCAGGGGCTCTGTGAATGCGGAAAGATTAGCAAAAGCCTTTTCGAATGCTATTAAATGTTAAAAGGCAACACATTAACTAATTATTAGTAAGGGCATATAATGAATTGTATTTGTTTCCAACGTTGGTTTTGTACAGGAGATGTTGGTCTTGCACTGATGGTATCATTGGTTTTAGTACTTTGTTTTAACGATCATGATATTTGATTGATGAATTAACTGTATTGATTTGTTTGTTTTTCTACGATATGTAAAGGTTTATTGTTTTATAAACCAAATACATTAAATGAAAACATTTTTCTTAATTTTCAATCACTCTGTATGTCTGAATATACATTTTTCCAAATATACTGAGGAATGCAAATGTATGCTGTGTGTGTGTGTGTTTCTATATATATATATATATATATATATGAAACCAAACCGCACTCCAGGCGAGAAATAATCTCCACGTTGTTGAGTCAGAAAATAAGAAAACCCTGACTCATGTCGTAATAAATTACGAGTTTTTATTGTTAAAAATGTTTGTCAAATAGTTGGACAGCAACACTCCCAACAGAGGCAGGACGCCCTAGGGCATATCCTGCTCAACACAACGCGTTTTGCGCTCCAATACAGATTTTCCACACATTCGTTACAGAAAGTCATGATTCTATTAAAGACTCGGAGGCGAAAGATTATGCTCTGACTTCTCTTTACTAACTCGAGCAACAACCATATAAACAAAATAAACATGGAAAACCAATAAAACTACAAAGTCCAACGAAACCCAGTAATTTTGTAGTTCGTTTTCCATAGGATAAGCAAAACCATGTGATCCATTCTTCCAATCAGTGTCACTTCTCCCTTATAACATCCCATAACTCTGAAGTCCTTCCTCTTTCCTTCGCTGCACCGACAAACTCGCGCCCCAACCGGTAGGCGACTTGCTCCAGCCAAACTTTTCAAATTGTCGTTTTCTGTTCCGCTCCTGAAACAAACATAAATCGTTAGAAATTCCTTCATAGACGGGTGGGCAATCGCATAGCAATACCATTATAAATCAAGGCAAATTTCCAACAAATTGCATTATTACAGCATGATAAAATTACATATACCGTAGCGATTGAAATTGGGTGGAATAATCTTTCGCCTCCGAGTCTTTAATAGAATCATGACTTTCTGTAACGAATGTGTGGAAAATCTGTATTCTATGTCAAGACTCGGAGGCTCAGATTATGCTTGTTTAAAGCTTACCTACCACCAACGATGCTACTCGCTCCACTGGTCTAAAATAGAAACTCTTAAAGGTCTCCTCATTAGACCAGTCTGCCGCCTTTAGGACATCTTCCAAACGAGCCCCTGCCAAAAAGGCGGACGATGCCATTGCACCCCGTGTAGAGTGTGCCCCGAACTGTTGTACGTCTATTCCTGCCTCGGACATGCACCACTTGACCCATCTAGCTAAGGTGGCTGATGCTACTGCTCTAAAAGGTTTCCTAATTGCTATTAGTAGCTGGTTCACATCCGCGGGCCTCACTTCATTCGCTTTCCGCTCGTACACTTTCAAACACCTAATTGGGCAAATTCACTATGTGTATCACATCTGTATATACGGGATCAACCTGTCTCTCCAGACACCAATTACTCCATCTATGCCATGCCACTCTATATGCCTTGCCTGTCGATGGAGCCCAAGATTCTCTGATGAATTCCTGAGCTGTGCCTGAAAGTCCTGGCTTAGACCAGTTCTCCCTGAAATCGCCCAAGCCAGAAGACTTAGATTTCCTGACCTGACTAATGGATGAATCTCTCCTGCCGGATTCAGCAGGATATCCTCCCTGGCCGGCAGCCGAATAGGGGCTTCGAACGACAGTTCCAGAAGGTCCGGGAACCAAGCTTGGCCTCTCCAGTCTGGTGTTATCAGAATCACTGTTGCTAACTGACGTCTGACCTGTGCCACTGTGTGTGCTATCAAGGAGAATGGGGGAAACCCGTATACCCTTGCTGGTCCCCAGACCTGGAGAAAAGCGTCCGTTGCTGTTGCTTCCAGATCTGGTCTCCAACTGTAAAATCTGGGAAGCTTCCTGTTCAACCTGGAAGCAAAGAGATCCGTCTGACAGGGACCTCTGCGGCGCATTAATTCCTGGAAGACTGAGTCGTCCAGCTGCCAGTCGCTGGAGTCCTTCAGGTATCTTGAGTTCCAATCTGCTATCAGATTGAGCTCCCCCGGTAAATGTTCTGCTCTCACGCTTATCCCCTTTTGGAGACAGGTCTGCCAAAACTCCTTGGCCATCTCCGTCAGCTTCTGTGACCTTGTTCCGCCCAGTCGATTGATATATCTGACTGCCGAAACGTTGTCCATTTTCAAAAGAATGGACGATTTCGCCGCTTTCTGTGTCCAGCACCGAATCGCGAAGGAACCCGCTAGAAGTTCCAGGCAATTGATGTGGAGACCCAGTTCCTCTCTCGACCATCTCCCCCTGTCGACTGGTCTCCGCATCTGGCTCCCCATCCCCAGCGGCTGGCGTCGGACTCTATCACTAGGTCCGGGGATGAGCCAAATATCGCCCTGCCGTTCCAGGCTTCCATGTGGCAGAACCACCATTCTAGTTCCAGTCTCGCTTCTTGTGATAGTTTCACTTTCTGTTCGTAAGAAAACCCTTTCCTGAGATGGCTGATCTTCAACCTCTGTAACGCCCTGTAATGCAGAGGGCCTGGAAATATCGCCTGTATCGATGATGACAGACGTCCTATAAGTCTTGCTATTTCCCTCAGAGAAACTTCCTGTTTCGACCTTGATTTCCCTTTTGACTGAATTTACTTTGGTTAGGGGTAATCTGAGAGTGCCCTGTGTTGTCTCTAAGTTGAACCCCAGAAATTCCAGATCCTGAGTTGGCTCTAGCTGTGACTTCTCCCAATTTATCAGGAACCCCAGCTGTTGTAATAACCCCGTGGTTAACAGGACCTGTCGCACTAGAACTTCTCTGTCCTGGCACATTAGACATATGTCGTCCAGGTAAATAATTAACCTGATCCCCTGTTCTCTCAGGCGTGTCGCTATAGGTTTCAAGAGCTTGGTGAAACACCATGGCGCCGACGCTAGCCCGAAGGGGAGACATTTGAATTCCCACTTCTGTCCCTTCCAAAGGAACTGAAGAAGTTTTGTCTGCTCTGGCCAGATAGGAATCGTTAGATACGCATCCCTGAGGTCTATCCTTGCTAGCCAGTCTCCCTGTTGGAGAACATCCCTTAGAAGATGGATGCCTTCCATTTTGAAATGCCTGTACACTAGAAAGAAATTTAAACCCCTCAGGTTTATCACTGGTCTGACCTTGTGTCTTTTCTTGACTAAAAACAGATTGCTTATAAAACCCCCTGGTCCCTCTGAGGCTGGACCGATTGCATTCTTTGCCCTTAGCAGATCCACCTCCCTGTCTAGCAGGACCTCGTCTTCTCTGCTGAAATGCATATTTCTTGGCCGTATTACTTGGCATGGCTCCCGCCAGAATTCTAACTGAAACCCTCTTACGGTCTGTCTTATCCAGGCGTCTGAAGACAACTCTTCCCATATTTCTACATATCGTTTCACTCTCCCCCCTACTGGAGGAATACTTGCATTTGACCTTGCTAGCACTTTCACATCTCTCACCTGGGGGACTCTGGTGATGTTGCCTTCCGTTGTTCCTCCAACCCCTGCCCCTGCCTCTTCCCCTAGAAGGGAAGAAGGGGTTGGACCTTCGGTCTTCTTGCCTCCAATTTCTGTCCTTGTAGGAGGCTCTGTACTGGCCACGGCTGGACGAGTGGCCCCTTCCTCCTCCAGCCTTGTCAAAAACTCTTCGACCGAAAATCTTCTTCAGGGAAGATTGGGCCCTGTCCATCGATACATAAGTACTGGCGAATTTCGCCATGTCCTTGATAAACAAGTCCCCGAAGAGCTTGCCCTTCGCGGCTGTGGCCTGCTCGGAGGTCGCCATCTCCCCTAATCTGGAGTCCAGTTTCATTAGGATCGACCTTCTCCTTTCGGTCGCCAACGCTGTATTTGCGTTACCGAGCAGGCAGATAATTCTCTGATCCCAGCCAGATATAATCCCTGGATCCATGGGCTCCTTCTTGGCCTTTGTCTCCTCGGCCAGTTGCCAGATCTTGGTGACCGGCCCTAGCATATCCAGCACCTTGTCCTGACAGGACCGCCAGGATCTGTCGATGCCCCTCTTCACATCCCTGCCATACCGGCCTAGGAACGTCAGAATTCTTTCATCAATTTCCGGGGTCTCTGCTATCCCGTCCGGGACTCTTGGCCTTGGGCACTCGGCCTTCAATTTAGATCTCGCCTGTCTACTTAAAGGTGCCCGCAGGCGCCGTCGAAGGTATTCCGCGATCTTCTCTGGGGGATCCCATTCATTGGACCTGGGGTGAATGAGCTCATCGGGATCGAACTCCTCCCTGAGAAGATCTTCCTGTTCCTTCCTGCCTTTCTTTTTAGGTTGGCTCTCCTCTTCTTCCGGGGAGGATTGGTCTTCTGAGGAGGTGTACATTTCAGACCTAGAACTGCTCTTGCAGTAGTCGTCGTCCGACTCGCTCGAGCTGGTGGTCCGTCTGTCGCGGGATCTCGCCTTCCTTTTCCCTGATCTGTGGGGTGAACCCGGGGGGGTCTGGGCGCTACTGCCCCTGCGGGTTTTGTGTCTACTTCCCCCTCTCTTTTTGCGAGCTTTGCCCTGGGACAAAGCCGCCAAGCTTCGCAATATGCCCCTCTCTTCCCGGGGCCTTTCGGCACTTTGCAGCATTTGAACTGCTTCGCTCATGCGGTGCCCACTGACATGAGGGCCGTCAGAGTCATCGGTGTAGTCGCTCATGGTTTCACCGCCTCTGAATATTGTGACAGTGCCTTGCAGTTTGCTTGGGTTGCCCCCGTCAATTTCTGTATTGTGAAGCTAGACGAGCCCTTCTAGAACCGCAGTCTTACCTGGGACTGAGCCCGTCAAGTGGAGGTCTGGGCCTCTCTCACCTCCTCCTCCGTGGCAGAATAAGGATGGGCTATAGACTGACTTGCAGTCCTCTGTGCAGGGATTACTTGCCTGCGGTACCCACTTAAGCCACTAGGTGGCGTGCCCTGCTAATACAGGAGCCGGTGAACTACAATACACGGCTGAATAGCGGAGTCCGGGGAGCTCCGTAACAATCAGGGAACAGGATTAACTGTGCAAATAAACAAGGAGCCTTGTGTTCGATCTCCTGTCATTGACGCGTAAGTTCCCAACGGCGCCGGAACTCCCGAGGTACCGTCGCGCCGTTGCGAACTTCCGTGCCCACAGTGCCTCCTAACGAGGAAAGCGACGCCGAACGAAGGTCCCGTCGCGTCCTTCCCGCGGATATGCTCCGCCAACGTTCCACGCGCGTATTAACGCAAGCGCGTGTATACTGAAAGCCTACTTGGCTAAGCGATCGTAATTAAATCAACACACATACACTTCAAAACATTTAGTAAGATGAAAGGGTACTTATCTCAGCTGCTCGAGCAGCAAAGAAAGAGGAAGGACTTCAGAGTTATGGGATGTTATAAGGGAGAAGTGACACTGATTGGAAGAATGGATCACATGGTTTTGCTTATCCTATGGAAAACGAACTACAAAATTACTGGGTTTCGTTGGACTTTGTAGTTTTATTGGTTTTCCATGTTTATTTTGTTTATATGGTTGCTGCTCGAGTTAGTAAAGAGAAGTCAGAGCATAATCTGAGCCTCCGAGTCTTGACATAGAATCGGCGCTTGTTCACGTGTAAGGAATCAGAGTAAACTGCAGTATTAAATGACCTGCAGTAGTCCTACTACTGTGTCCGCTGCAAGCAAAAACAGGTTTCATTGTAAATAATACGGCAGACATCTTTAAACTGGAGACAACAATATGGTATAATACCATTAGAGGACACAGTGCAAAATAGAATACAAACAGTAAAATATCCTGTTTAAGCAAAGATGCACATAAAACAAGAAATACATTTCTAGTCTTTGCACTACATTTATCAGCAGATCATCCACCTTTATCCAATCATGTTAGTCCCAGATCAGAGCAGTAAATAATCACAGCCCGCCATCAAATTGAAATGGGTAGTCAAATACATCCGCAAACTTGTATTAAATGCGGAAAGCAGCATTATTATAGTGAAGTGCATATTTGTTGCAACGTTTTGGGACTAGCAACATTTCAGAAACAGAGTGCACGTTTGTTGCAGCATTCTAAGATTAGTGACATGCACAGTAAAGTGCAACATAATGCACAAGTACATTGCTAAGAGCAACATTTCAAGAATAAAGTGCAAATTGGTGACCCCATTTTGGAACTAGCAGCGTACATGGTAAAGTGCATCATAACGCATCAGTGCAATCATTACTTTTCAAAACACTATATAATAATGTTTCAGACTTGAAGGGTAGAATGTTAAAGTGCGTACTGCCTTAGCAGCATTCAAAAATAAAGTGCAAATCCATATGCGATCTGGATTAGTATATAGCAGAATTCAGAAAGTGACAGTGCCTTTTATTAAAGCACCATTAAGGAGTACAGGAAATGACTGGCCTATGACTAAAAGTAAAAACATGTCACAGGGTAAGCAAATCCATAGTCAAATACAAAATGTCATAGTAAAAAATTATCTAACATAATATCTGACCAGATTAAAAAAGGCAGACTGACATGGTAGCGCATACAGTTAAATGTACCTATCAGTAAAGCCTCAAGAGTACATCAAATTAATTAACTCAAGCGATGATCGCTGCTTAACAAAAATGCACAATTTCTGCTGGGGTATACACAATAATAAATGATGTTAAAAACAAACCCCACTATTAAAAAAATGTATAAGCTGCATCGCAGAAGGCTCCAGCAACAAAACACATGCATTTAGATAGTCAATTACAAAGAAAACGAGAATTCAACAATGTACACTTTAACCTACAAAAGATGAAAAAGAAAGCAAAAATCCCACACAAAGCTGAGCTGTAATGGCAACCCAAAGAAACATGATATTTCCTTAATAAAAAATGAAAAGACACATACAGCGGCCAAAGAAAAAAAAGGGAAAAAGAAAAAGGTCCCAATGTTCAGATCATGAAAACAGGATAGAACAAATTATGTGAGAGATCAGTGAGACACAGGCAGGTATTTATACTCCAAGAAAGGTATAGAGCTCCTCTTCTATATTATGACCATTGGGAGTTTTGGTGTCAAAATCAAGAATAAGCTTAGTTTCTAACTGCCTTAAATTCAAAGTCCGGTCGCCGCTTCTTTGATGTATGGGAACATGTGCCACTCCAAAAAAGGTCAAACGATGTTCATCGTTGCCATGGTCTTGCTTAACATGTTTTTCCATAGGATATGTAGGGTCAGAGTTCTTTATGGCTCTCAAATGCTGGAGAATTCTCAGTTTGAGTTTACAGGTGGTACTGCCTGCGTGTCATTTCGAGCATGGACATGAAAGCACATATTCTACAAATGCAGTATCACAATTAATAGAATATTTGATTTCATAGATGGCATCTGTGATTGGATGTTTGAAAGACTTTTGCACCATTGCATGAGCACACACCTTACATTTATGGCACTTGGTAAAACCTGACGGAGCACCAGACATCCCGTTAGAAGAAGAATTATTTTGTAAGGGAGACAAAAAACTGGAAACCAATCTGTCTTTGAGAGAGGGTACTCGCTTATAAGTTAATGTTGGACACGCAGAAAGCAGAGGACACACATCTTTATCCAAAGTAAGTACACGCCAATGCTTTTGAACAATTCTGCAAACTTTTGGAGAGGCATTATCATAGGTTACAATCAAATGGACATCATCATTGTTTGTTAGTTTGTTGGCACTTGTGTCATATAGAAGTTTATCTCTAGAAAGACCACGTGCCCTCATATATGCAGATTCAATGGTTTTCTTGTTGTAACCCTGTATTAAAAAGTCCATACCAGCCAGAGCACATCATCTATTATATTATTTTATATCGGGGCAGTTGTGGCGAAAGCGAATAAATTTGCCATATGGAATACTTTTTTTGCAAGATGGTGAATGGCAACTACTGGCATGCAGTGGAAGGCCAGTGTTCGAGGATTTTTTATACAGGGATGTATGGATGCTCAGAGAATCAAGGGTGACAATGACCTCAAGATATACAATTTCATGATGGCTGTGGCATTCTGTAAACTTCAGATTAACCAAATTGTTGTTAATACTTGTAACAAATAATAGCCAATCAACCTCTGTGCCCTTCCAAATAATAAAAACATTGTCATTGTACCACCACCATGACACAATCTGTGTTGGAAAACTCAAAGGAATTAAATCGGACAGAAAAGTTTCCTCCCACCACCACATGGTCATATTAGCATAATAGGCAGCAAAGGTACTACCCATGGCAGTACCTCTAATCTATCAAAAAAGGAACCTTCAAACAAGAAAACATTATTGGTCAGACAGAAAAACATTTCAAGGATCATGGTACTATGGCCCAATAAATTCAATGATCGGGTATCCAGGAAATGTTTACACGCTGCCATACCCAAGTTATGGTCAGTCGAGGTATACAAAGAAACCACATCAAGTGTGGCCAGAATGAAGCCATCCTCCCACGGTGTGTCAGTAATATGCTGTAAAAAAAATCTTTGGTATCTCGCAGATAGGAAGGTCATACTGAGACAAATAAAATCAGAGTCTCATCAATAAACTGTGCCATATGCTCTAACGGTGAGCCACATAGTCACAATAGGTCTCCCAGGAGGATGAATCAAAGATTTGTGTCTTGGGTAGAAAATAGATTGTAGGAATAGTGTAACTTGAGGGAACCAAAAATTTGACTACATCATCCTCAAGTAAACCTTTTTTCCATCCATCTAGCACAAAGAGAAACCAAATCGGAATGTATTTCAGAAAATGGATTTGTTGGCAGCTTTCAGTAACACAGACAATCTCGTAGTTGTCTGTTGGCTTCTGATACGTAATCACTTTGATTCTCAATGACAATGTTAGAGCCTTTATTGGCCGGTTTAATTATAACATTAGGCACATTTTGTAATTCAACAATTGTTAGACGTTGGGCAGCAGTTACATTTTGTTTAAAACCAACAGATCGCTTGTGTAATAAGCACAGATCATGGAAGGCCTCAATACAGCCCCCCACTGAAAACTGTGGGTTGAATCTGGATACATTTTTAATTTGGTGCGACCATCCCAATTAGGAATGATGTCAAAATCAGATAGGTCAAGGTTGGAAGGATCAAAAGAAACATCATCCAGGCAAGCCAAATCCACTAATGATGGAACATCTAAAATGCGCAGATTGCTCCGTCCTGTTCGTACTTGCGATAGTTTCAATACAGCTAGATTAGAGGCAAAGAACTTCTTTTGCTTTATTTTGCGAAAGAATTGATCAAAGTCAAGACGTGATTGGACATAATCAAAATTCATGGTCGAGCAAAAGTTAAGTCCTAGTGAGAGGAGTGATTGTTCTGGTTTTGTAAGCAGATGCGAGGGAAGGTTAATAATTTGGCAAAGTTTCATGGTGTTATCTTTTGAAGTTTGGCCCCAGAGCCCATTTTCTCTGCTGATCCCCTTTTAAGCCGTTTCCCACGCTGACCTCGGTGGGTTTTCTTCCTGCTGGAATTCATTGTCCTCTCCCTCTGCCCTTGCCGCGCCCGCTGCCTCGTGTATATACTTAGATGCATATTTAAAAGAATGGTGCACTCTGATGTTCTAACCGACCAATCGCAAGTGCATCAATTGTGAACCATAAATCGATGGATTTGATTTTTTCTTTCTTTGCATCTTACCGTATATTTCATAACATTAATATCTGCCAACTGCACAGATGCCAAACTGCCATCTTGTGATAATATAATCCACCCTAAGATCAAATGCTTTGGCGGTATTAAATCTTATCCGTGCCCCTCTATGTGATATCAACAGCAGCGAACAGTATGCAATACCCCTTTTCATAATGATACTTCATGATGTCGGCAAATATTTTCTGTTCGCATCTACGAAATCACATTTTCTAATTCAAAATACGGAAGACACTCTCTCATTCTATGCATGAACAATTATTTTGTTTATTCGCTTCACGCAAAACACAGTTTATGATATTTTAGTTGTAATCAATGAAGTCAGTTGAGACTTTAGTGTATCGGTATGTGTTGTAAAAAACTGTAAATAATCAAATACACTGATTACAGCCATTTAAACTGCTTACTGCCAGCACTGTGGAAAAAACATAGCACCCTCCAATAACAGTTTGGGCTTTTAAAATGCATCCAAATGGTAGCAAAAGATTTATGAGACTACGTTTCCAAATTTAACAAAAATTGCTATCCTTCTTCATGGTTGTCAATTTGAATAATTTCAAAAGCCTTAATCTTTTAAATGTTCTTATGTAAACCGCAAATCAAAATAGTTTCTAAGTAATGCCAATGTTTCTTTTGAAGACTGTGTACCAGTAATCTGAATAATTTGCAGCTGACATCCGATACATGCATCGTTTGATGACTTCTATTTAAAATCTTATAGCCTGCACACTGGTGCGCTTTATTGTAAAAGTAAAGGGACAAACCGCAGCAGGACGGTTATTCCAAATTATAGTGACAATCATTCCATTTGACAGTATAATGTTGAGAATAGAGTTCATCGAACGGAATATGGTTCGCGTGGTACACACATACACACACACACCACACACCACACACCACACACACCCCTAGCCCCCCTCCCAGCACCAGCCCCCCCACACCAGGCTTGCTTACCGAAGTATCAAAATAGAATAATTTTAGTATCATGGCACAATGGATACTTGTTGCATCATTTTCTATATTTTCACTATAAACGATCACTTCGACATTTGCAGATGTACATCCAACATGACTGTTATTCAAATTTTATGTTTCTACCATTATAAATGTTGTTGTGCATTACCGATGGAGCAGAAATATTGCTGTTGAGGCCCCTTCCGATGACATATTTCCTTATATTTTCTATTTCATGCAGCCACCACACACCCTTTTTTACCAGCCTTGAGCCCCCCAACGAATTCCTTCATTCCACCATTAGGGGGGTTGGCCACACAGTTTGAAGACCTATGACCCCCAAAATAGTTTTGCAGGGTTTTGTGGGTGGGGGATTCTGCAGGTGTGTTGATGGTTGTATCACCTCTCCGTCTGACTCAATATAAAATTAATTGCTTATTCCATGTATGGTACTGCAGCTACTTTGCCAGTACTCGAAAGAGGGTTGATAACCTTAAGCTATTTCCTAATCTACTTTCCAGCTATGTATAAATCTGGATTCATCGTTTCACTTTTGCCGCATCTATAATTATAAATAATTGGATACAAAATACATTAGATGTCATTTACAAAACTGTATCTGCTTCCATTTTAGGAATGCCCTTTTGTTTGCACTTGAACAGGTGCGATAAAAATTATTTGTGACTCAGTATACCTATTTTGTTTTGAATAATTAATTGTTTATTTGTGGTCCCTTGTACCAAAATATATCTTTGGAATATCCGACTCACAAAGTTCACGGTTTTGGATTGGGCAGAGGAGTAGAGTTTACAGAAAAAAAGGCAAAGTCCATGGTGTCGTAACATCTGGGTATTTCTTTAAATTGTAAACTTTTAAATACCGTCCTTCTTTCCAAGTCTGTACCTTTTATCTGCGTCTACCTTGTATAAGCTAATTACACCTTCTACGTCCTGGGTTGCTCCACAATGTGGTAGGGCAAATTGGGACTCTGATTTGAATAATTCATTGTCAGATATTGAATGGAATCGTGTGTGTGTGTGGGTCCTGTTAAATATAAGGTGGGTTTGGGATTTGAGGTATACACAACAAAGAATTAATCACTATCTATACTGGTCACCATGGAATGAAATCTTGCAAGTTGAGCGATGTAGACACCTGTTGGAACTGTAACAGAGAGGTGGGTAGCATGCTCCACATGTTATGGTTATGTGTAAAAATACAGATATTTTGGGATAGTGTTTTTCAGAGGATGGAACTAGGTTTGGGCTTACCTATACCTAGAGACCCTCTCCTTGGTGTGCTAGGTTTGATTCCTTAGGTATTGGGCTGTCTAACAGCAACATTTTTTGGTTATATAGAGCCCTTCTCCTAGCTAAAAAGCAAATTTTCAAATTTTGGAAAAGTGATGCTTCTCCGAATACTGAGGATTGGTTGCAAGGTATGTCCCTGCTATCCAGGAGAGAGAGGGTGTCCTTTAAATCAAAGGAGCAACTCAACAAATATGAGAGGATTTGGGGGGTATTTAATGATCTCTATGCTTAGTTGTCTATCATAGTCTAGGAGAGGTTTAACAATGTATTTATTTTTTAATTTATTTTTTTCTCCCATTTTATTTTCTATCCTTGATTATTCTTTATGGAAAAAGTTAATGATGGAATTGCATAAGTATTCCTTGAACATTGTGTTATTGTATTATATTTTGTTGTCTATGTGAAATATTAAATGTATAAAGTTAAAAAAATACTATAGAGAGCTCTGCAAAAAGATGACCTAAATTATCGATAAACATTCAGACTTTATACAGAGTGACGAATCTGAGGATATTCTATTCTATTCTATAGAATGTTTATTGCGCTAACACGCCCTTAGGCCTCAGTGTGGTCACATGACATGCAACACAAAACAACGAGGAGGAAGAAGGATCATGAATAATCTGGAGTTATTAAACGATTCCTTTGTCAAAAAGGAAAGTTTTCAGGCTTTTTTTAAATTGTGCCGTTGACAGAACAAGCCTAAGTGGGAGCGGCAGGGTGTTCCATGTAACGGGTGCCCATGAATTAAAACTGGATCCTCCCATCCTTTTCAATGTATCGCATGGTTGGACTAATAGGTCTTCCTTGTTTGAGCGCACGGTGCACCTAATAGGCACTCACTTAATTCGTGAAGATAAATAAATAGGGACATCACCAGCCAAGCATTTATACACCAAACTGGATGCCTTAAAATGTATTCTCTGCTGTAAAGGGAGCCAATGCAGCTTCTGACGGGCCTGAGAAATATGAGCTCTTTGGTCCATGCCGCAGATGTCACGGACTGCCACATTTGGAGTAACCTGGAGCTTTTTAATGTTGCTCTGCGTAGTCCACACCAACAGGCAGTTGCTGTAATCTAACTTTGTGTTTATCGTTAATAATTGTTTAGCAAAACTTTGTTTATTGTTGCTCCTGGATTCAGAGCTCTATTTGTTTCCATAAGTAAGGACAAATTTGCCAGAGTAAATGTGTCATATACGCACAAAAGGAGCTTAGGTAGGAAACATGCTTCTTAAAGATCAATTGGAGATGAAAAAAGACCCCCATGGTGTTTACATAATCTGAGACTAAGATCATATTGCCTTCAATAATGAAGGCGCTATATTAGAGGTCTCGGGTTTTCAATTTGGCAACCGTACCAAGGATCAAGATCTCAGTCTTTTTATCATTTAAGGCCAATTAATTCCTAGCCTTCCATATCTTTATGGCGCCAAAGACCTCCTTTACCCTTGCCAAATCCTTTGCATACGACCCTGATAACTCCAGGATGATCTGTATGTCGTCCACATAGTTTAATAACTGCACACCCATACCATCCAAAAGATCCCATAGAGGTCTTGCATATATATTAAATAGCAAAGGTGATAGGCAAGAGCCCTGCAGAACAACTCAATTAAAAGGAACTTGCTGTGACTGGTAATCAACCTTTGCCACTCTTGCCATCCTTGGCCCAAGTAAGGATTTCAACAATTTGGCCGCTACGTTAGAACATTTGCCAATACCAACCAATATGTCCGCCATCATCTCATGATTCACTAAATCAAAGGCAGTGGGCAAATCAAGCAGCAGGAGCAATGGCAAGACCCACTTGTCTATGGTATTGGCTAAGTTGGACTTCAAATCAACTAATGCAGTCTCTGTTTCATGCTTTTGTTGGGCAGGGGACAGCCCCGTCCCACCCCCCCTAAGCGCTTTAGGGGGGGTGGGACGAGGCGAGATACATTTGAAACACTATGATGGGTCAGGAGCAAGGGGGGTGAAAAGACCACCCCCTAATATAAATGACCCCACCTCAATATACTAAAATATAATCAACCCACTTAGCCCAGAGCATGAGCAACATTGCTATTTTTTCATCGATGTTAATAATTGTAGGTAACAGACCAGACCTGCGCGGTAAATGCGGCAGTGTATGCATTAGGCCTAAATTGCGAGACAAGGGAAATCTCCAGCCATTCCCGAGCTCCAACGAGGACAGTCCCCACTCCCAACTGCCACAGAGCCTATTCATTGTTCGAACAGTGTTGCAAAGATGTGTTTTTTACCCAAGAGGAATGTGCCCTACAAGGCCACGATCGGAGACCAGCGCCTGGTGTGCATGTTATCTGACACTTGCCAAAGCATGACCCGGCCCATCCCCAGGGGACCACAAGGTATATCCCATATAACTGACTGAGCCCTGAGACTCCAGAATTCCATGGCACCAGGTGCCCTCTGACCACCAACCCTAAAAGTAACAAGTCCTGGATGTTCAAAGAGCGTGGACATTGTATGGCTTTGAAATACAACCATGTGATTTGTATTGCAAGGTGCTGGGAGTGATACATTATAGTTCAAAACGAGGCTGGATACCTTGGAGCCGGATGGCGCGGAAGGGACTGAGCGAGCGAGGGAGGGAGGGAGGGGAGGGGGGGTAAACCTGATTGTCCCATAGCGAGAATTCCCTGCTGCTCAACAAATTCCTAGTACTGATGGCGGTTCACTTTATCAATAATCTTTAGCAAATAAAGGACGGTTGTAATAGGTCTATAACGAACTGGGTCACTAGGATGCAGGTTCTCCTGTATTAATAATGGGGATATACGTGCCTTCTTTAAGCATTCTGGTTGAGGCCTTCCAAAAAATAACTATTAAGGGATATTGTCCCTTCTTCCCTGGGGGGAGACTTTTCCCATGGGGGCAGGGTGGTGCATCCGCACAACAATAATCCTCCTGGGGGTGGTGCACCAAGGGAGGATTGCATAGGGCAGGAAGCTCCCTATTGAATTGGTGACGATTGTTTTCAGAGAACGCAATATTCTTTCACCTTATTACACCCAGTTCCCTCTCAGATACCAAATCCTTCCCCCCTCCTTTGTAGGCACAACCAATCTACTCTGTTGCATGGTTAGTGACTCTAATATACTTGAAAGCCTTCACCTATTAGAGAATACTGAGTGCCCCGCCTCACAGGGGAAAACCAGTTCTGGGACGAGGAAGATCACTTGGAGGAAACAAAGTGAGCGGTCTAGTCTTTATTGCAATGTCAAGTGCCTAAATTAACAAAGCTGGCCAGCACGGGAGTTCAAAAGGAGCTGAGCTGTGAAGATCAGGGAGAACGGTCCTACAAGGAGGCACAGCGGGATGCCTGCACCGGGCAGGCATTGAGAAGCCAAACGGCAAGCCATGAAGCTAGGGGGAGGAAAACCCAACGAAGGTCAGAGCAGGAAGGACCGACAGGGTTGTTGCTGATGCTTCCCTCCAGGTGACTCCAGCAACTGCGAGCTGCTTGCGCAAAGGCAGGACGTGCAATTGGAGAAAGACACCTGCAGAATTGCTGCAGACCCCTCCATTAACCAGGGAGCTGCCGCAGCCTCTACGAGCAACACAAGAGCTGGGGAAAAGCCAGAAACGGTCAAAAGAGAGCGAACAGATACGCAGGTTTAACAGAATGTGTTTTGAGGTACAGGGAAGCTCGATGGTGAATAAAAGAGTTGGAGCAAGAGGGTCTGGGGCCCAAAAGAGACTGAAGAGACTGAAATAGAGTTGCATACTTGGCAGGAGAGTGAACCAAGGGGCAACAAACGTGTGCGAGTCTGAGGCCCGCACCCATATCAGAAACCAAAGTCTAAAGCCAGATGCGTCTGGGACCCAGTGAAAGAGAAATTTTATAATGATCACCTTTGCGAGTCAGGTACTGGAATTGATAAAAACCTATTTTTGGTAGAGGAGTATGCCAAGTTAGGAGGATTGAAGAGCTGGGAATGCAAATTCGTTGTGTGCTATACAGTGTATTGTAACAATAATAGACCTAGGCAAAAGGAGCATTACCCTAGCTCTGGAACTTGATGTTTTTTAACATTATTTTGAGTCATGTTATTACCAGCGAACTTGTAGACTTTTCTAATTACTGAGAACACCAACAACACAGTTTATTTGCTGTAACGACATTCCTTGCACGGTTATAGTAGTATATTAGTGTTCGGGGCAGAAGTAGGTTTTCTTTGCACACAACAGGGCCTGACCATCCTTAGTTTCGGACTTACTGACATTTTCATTTGTTTCTTTAGAAGCAGTGAAGCCCCTCTTAGTTTTAGGGACAGAGGAGCATTTGTCCAACTCCTTTTCCTTTAAAATACAACTTTACCCAAAATCATGCCACCCTTGTGTCCGGGTCTGACTTCTGCACTCTTATAACAGTTATTTATTTCATTCTTGTTTTTAAAATGTGTTTGAAAAGTTATGTGTTTCGTTTTAATGATGGAAGAAACAGAGACATGATATGAGACATAATATGAGAATCAGGCTGAGATGAGGGCACGAGAGATTCATAAATGTAGTAGAGTGAGAAGCGTAAGAGACAAAGTGAAATGTAGAAGAAACACTTTAAATTTTAGGCCGAGAGAAAGGGAAAGCTAGTATGGTGACAGAAATTGATTTGAGAGGGAGGGATTTGGAGAAAGAGCGGGAATTATAGATTGATATAGAGAGAGAGAGAGACATTGGTTAGATAATGTGAAAGAGGGAGAATGTGAGATACATGGTCAATTTTAATTATAGAAACAAACCAACGTAAAGTTAGACATTGAGAAATGGAGGGTAATAGACATATAGATAGAGAAAGTGTGGAGATGGGACTAGAGACACAAAGAGTTTGAGAGAATGAGTGATAGAGAGAGAGAGAGACGGAGAAAGTGAGTGAGTAATGGGGATAGAGAGAAAGAGAGAGGGCGAAATAGAATGAGGGCACAGGTGAAAGAAAGAGGAAGGTATAAAGAGGGAGAAAGAAAGTGGGAGAGCGGAAGAAAGATGTAGAAAAAGAAAGTGGGAGAGGGAGAAAGAGAATGAATGGGAAAAAGAGAGAAATGGAGAGAAAGAGCGAGAGAATGAGGGAGAAGGGAGACCGAGACCGAGTTAGGATGAGGGAGAGCGCGGACGAATGAGAAAAATAGAGAAATGGAGAGAAAGACATAGAGGGATACTTTTTGACCAAAAAGTTTACATGGGTGCAAATGTATACGTTTGTTATCTATAAACCCACTATCTTAATGCAGTGTCAGCCAAGGATCCTCAATCTCATTGTGGTTATTCCATATTTGCATACAGCGGTGGCAGACCTAATCAACGAATACACACAATTCTTCTGACTTTATTCAGATGATATTCAGCTATTGATTGAAGCTCTTTCTTACACAGCCAAGAATGAACAAATCCAGGATTGCCTCTGTGCGATCCAATATTGGATAGCAGGCAACAACGCAGGAAAAACTGTTGCTCATAACCCATCTGAGACCACAACAAACCTGGCGGTCATATTTAATTCTACCTTTCAAACATCAAGTGGAGACAATCGACCAAAAAAAATGCAAAAACCCACTTTCAATAAGGTCCTACCCCTATTATACTCCTAACTACAAGATCAACTTAGTTCAGGGCTTAACTAAGCAAATTCGATTATCGCAACTTCCTACACTTGGGTATCCCAAAACATCTCATAAAACAACTGCAAACAGTGCAGAATAGATCAGCCAGGTTTAACGCCTATAGCGCATGCTTGAGAATTAAGTGTTGCAGTAAATAGTCCAATGAGAGCTGGATAAAGAATGGCTTTCAGATGTAGGTACGTTTAGTATGATTGTTTCATGAAAAAGTGTACAGATACTGCAAAAATGGTGCTATAGTATAGCAGTACTGCTGCTTTAATTATATCCCTTCATGACTCCGACCTCTCAATTCTTTCTTCCAGATTTCATCCAGATGGTATTGAAGAGTTTCTGGTCCATAAGAAACGTAGGAGTGAAGGGTGGACGTGTGAAGTAAGACTTCAATTGTATTAACACAGTGGGTTTGTCAAGCCGATAAAATGGCTCACCAGGTTAAACACTGTTTGATCTGAAGGTCGCATGTTCAAATCCCGGCAAGGCCAACTCAGCCTTTCATCCTAACCAGGTTGATAAATGAGTACCAATTTCGATTGGTTAATAATAGTAATGTATGTAAATATGTCCTATGTAAAACGCTTTAGATTAAAGCACTATATAAAAAACAAATTATTGTTATTGTGAAATCAAATGGAGTGCTGCCATTAGTTTTTATTTCTTATAACCATCTGAGTTATCTGCTACTCCGAATTGACATTCACAATCATTGCACAAAGCAACACATAATTGTCAAGAACTGGGTATTATTTCTTTTGTACAGATTACTGACGAACAGAACTTGATTTGTTCGGTTCCTCTGGTATATACATGCACACCTATTTAAATGATAAAACCATCCTCTTTTCTATCAAATTCATCCATCAAACATTACCTTAAAACACTCAATTTAATCATTAAACACACATACCTATATCACAAAGGCATTCAACAAATCAAGTTCTGGTCTCCAGTAATCTGGAAAATATATATATATATTCCAGTTCTTGACAATTATGTGTTGTGTGGTTTTCATTTTACATTTATCTAGTAGCAATCAAATGTCTGATTGTTGTTCTTAAATTTAAGTAAATTGTGTATAGCTCATTTTGTTTTAAGATCGCTTTAATAATCGGAGGACTGAGCAATATCCTGAACATGTATATTCATCAGATCTCATAGTTCTGTTCATATTTGTTCCTATTCCTGTTTTTGTTGCTCATACATTTGTCAAAGTGCCTTTTGGCGAAATGAGGCTCCCATCATTTTTGGAAAAATAAATGTTCCCTGGCATTTAGACAATTTAATCATCCGAATTCCCCC
This sequence comes from Ambystoma mexicanum, assembly GCF_040938575.1. Taxonomy (NCBI): domain Eukaryota; kingdom Metazoa; phylum Chordata; class Amphibia; order Caudata; family Ambystomatidae; genus Ambystoma; species Ambystoma mexicanum. The sequence goes on from NC_090922.1 coordinate 866,984,686, forward strand.
ACCTGCGCATAACTGCCATTCTGGGATTTAGTCATTTACATTCTGCATTATTTTGTATTATTTCTTGTGTAATCCAATGGATTAGAATGAGACTGGAGTGGTATAACAATGTTCTCACACCTAGTGGACTCGGGAGTTGATGAGAAGTCTTTTCCTTGCATATTTTGATGAAACGGCGGCATGGGCATCATTGCAGTATACACTAAACATAGTCAAATCAGTCAATTAAAAAATGAAGATTAGGAGGTTCAGAACTCTCGCAAGCTGTTACCCGTGTAAAGGATCATGCTAGTCTTTTCATATTTTGAAAGCAGGGCGTCTCCAGCTGAGAAGGTATTGACTCCAGAAGCACCCAGGATGTCTATCCTGGAAATGTTAAGAAAAATCTGCTTCCTCAACGGGTAAAATGTTATAGAAATGTACTTCCCTGTACGCATCTGCATTCCCACCTTATGGCCTTCATTAAATTAAACACACATACACACATACACAACATCCAATTTTAATGTAACAATTATTGGGGAAAAAGGGATTAAAAGTACAACTAATCGCTGAACACTTTTTCGTGCCATTGACCACTAGTTTTGGGAGCATTGATGTGCAATTCATTCAAATAAATATTTATCAAGGAAATATGAGATGAGTCCTGATCTATTGCGCGATTGCTTTTGAATCCAAGAAGCCCATAGCCAAACAGCAGCACTTTTCCTTGTAAAAATGATTTACATGTTAATATCTAAAAGCTGATATAGGCAATGCCACGGATTTGTAACACGTGGTGAATTAGAAGTCTAGACCTCTTTTTCTTGGTTTTAGCTCTCTATACTAAACCTACCATAATTTGAGGCCCACTACGTAGAGCTACTGCTCCAAGTCAAAGATATTAACCCAGCCACTCGCATGTGAAACACATTCACAATTGCCTGTCGTGGCTTTTGTGGCGAACTAGAAGAAGTAGACGGACTCATGATTGACATGTTCAAGGGTGTTTATTTAAAATGAAAGAAAAACACCTGTCTAGCCCTACCGCTATGAGGGAAGTTCCCTGCCTAACAAAATAAATCGTGCTCGTCAACGTCCAAAAGAAAAGGAGTCGTGGTCCAAATTCTATTCAGCTAACTGGCCCTACCACTTAAGAAAATGTAATAAAGAGAAGAAGGCTGGAGCAATAGCCTGTGTTTGACTTCTGCCTGGCCCAAAACTTGGATCTTAAAAGTTCATTAAATTATGGATTCCTTCTACCAACATCAAATCCTGGTTCTCTTTCCAAACAAAGGTTGTACAGAAACATTTGTCAATTCCTTGCAATACAATTCTCCTCCTCTCTGCAGTTTATGTATGCCACGGTTCTCTGTCTTTATAGTTTATTTTCTCTCAGTAAAGGAAAGGTTTTCTTTACACAACCCCACCATTTCCCACTTGGTGTTTGAACGTGTCTTTGTCTTGATTGCAACCAATCGAACCCCTGTAAGGAAGGCATGGTATCAAAGTAAAACAGACACAAGTGATCACAGTTTGAGGGTGTTTCTTGATCTTCATGAAGGGTGGGATTAACTCCTATCTAAATCTAAAGATGGGAACAAGCTACGACCATCAAATAACAACGCAGTCCTAGTGGAGTCTCTTCAAAATAAAAGGGCGTATGCTAAAAAACCTATTACCACATTCCAATATGGCCGCCAGTCCCTGAGGCTGCACAACCACTGTGCTCCGCCCGGGCGGCAAACTAAAGGAGAAATTACCTGCATAATACCTAAAAATAACAGCAACTGATCCCCGGGAAGCGTGTGGGAATTCCCACACAACATATTTTCGAAGAGCAGCCCACTTATCGTGAGCGCAGAGAGAAGGAGACACCTCCGAAAAGCTGTGCCATTCCGGGGAAGCCACGGCAACTTAAAAACAGGAGCCGTAAAAGCACCAGTGCTCCGGGGACCTTGGAGCACCTCCCCCACTCCCGCTCTCCACACCTCCGGCACAGCAGCGATCTCCCGGCAGAGGCCCGACAACTGCAGCGGACCAACGGAGCGGGACAGACGACCCCCCGCCCAAATAAATAAGACCCAGAGAGAGCTCTTCCCACTTACGAAGCGGAGGCCCGCTGGGCTGCCCGTACCGAACACCAACGGGAGTGCCCATGGGGTGGAGGCCGCAGCCCACCACTGAAGGGCTGTGTCGTTCCGGGCGAGCCGCGGCAGCTTGGAGGCCGGAGGCGTAAAAGCATCTGCGCTCCGGAGACCTTGGGGCGCCCCCCTCGCTCCCCACATCATCGGCACATCGGGAGTCTCCCGGCGGAGTGCAGTGGACCAGCGGAGGGGGACGGACGACCCCCCAGTGGGACACAGAGAGTGCGGCGCGGGTGACTCTGCTCCCTCCCGGCACCATGCGGCCCAGAGAGAGCTCTCCCCACTTGGAGCCCGCTGGGGGGGGTGTGCTGGGCTGCCCGTGCCGAACACCAACTCAGGGGCCCGTGAGGGGGAGGCCGCGGCCTCCGCCCCCACCCCTGTGAGGCCCTCGGAGGGAACACCATTTGAAAAGGCTTTGTCTGGAAGCCAAGGGGAGCGGCACCCACGCAAGAAGGTACGGGGGCTACAAGCTCACAGACACAAAGCTACTAAAAAGCAGAACACATAACAGACAACAGAGCTGGAACTCAAAGGTGTTGAAGGAGACACCGCAAAATGGCGCCAACGAGTCCCGTAAGAATCTGAGACCACCAGAACCCCCAACTGGAGGCTACAACCTAAGTGGACCAGCCCAACGACTGGCGAGGTATCAGCGGGAAACCTGGAGCAGCACCACGGGGGAAAAAGAGACGGTAAGGGCAAAGCGGCATATCCCGCAGCTGAGTAAATAACAGCATAGTGAGCAGAGCCCCACTACGCAGCAATACAGCCCCAACGTAGGCAAACCCCATAGCAGCACACCCGGCTCCCTGCAAGACACTTCCTGCAACTATAAAGCAGCTGCGCTGGTCGGTGAAGCACCATTTGCCCCACGGGTGCGCTCGACCACAACACAATGCACACACAAACGCATTGTGTACTCAGCGACTCAAAAAGACACGCGCTGCACGATAACAAATAGCGGGTAGCACCACATGTAGCCACATCACTAATACAACACCAGCCACGGCAGAAGCTAACAAAACAGACCGGGGACCCGGAGGGGCTCAGCTGGAGACAACAGCGGGTGATATTGCAGCCCACACATCGGAAGCACGACAGATGCCAGGCACAAAACAAAAGAGCACCCCCGCAAGAACCAGATCTACGGCAAAGGCGCGAAGCAGACAGCTGGAACTATACTGGGGGCAACCCCAGGAGGGGAGCCGGCACAAGAATAACACAGAAGACCCAAATACTGAAACAGAAACAGGCATAGAGGATACCAACACAATGTCGTTGAGTAAAGAGGATCTACAGGACTGTCTGAGAAGCATGGAAAACAGAATGATGGAATCCCTCCAGAGCCAACTGGGCACAATCCGCGAAGAACTAAAATCCTCCCTCCAGGAGGTGAAGAAAGACATTGGGGAGCTAGGAGACAGAGTGGACATCACGGAGAAGGGCCTCTCACAGACAACAGAAGATGTCAAACAGAATAGTATCCACCTAGAACAGATCTCCAGAGCCACGCACAACTTAGAACTGCAAGCGGAGGAACTTGAGAATCGCTCACGAAGGTCCAACACACGAGTCAAAGGCCTGGACAAGACGATTGGGGACAAAGACCTTGAAGACACAATCCAGCTGTGCTTTAGCAGCATGCTCAACGACGTTCCACCAGAAGAAATATCCATCGACAGAAAACATAGAGTGGGGCCTAATCGAAATGACCCGGGAGCCAGGTCAAGAGACGTGCTCATGGCAATGTCCTCATGTTTAATGAAGGAAGACCTATTACGAGCAGCCCGCACGTGACAGAGAGTCGCCATTAATGGCAGCCAGAACCAACTCTTTCCAGGACTTAGCCCTATCCACGCTGCACAAAAGAAAACTAATGCCACCAGTCACGAGAGCACTGAAAGCTAAAAAAATTTATATACAGATGGGCATATCCTTTTGGACTACAATTTACGTGGGAGGGCAAACCACAGCGGATCTCCACATGCGAAGAAGGAATAACCCTGCTGCAGTTAGAAGATGAAGAGTAACTCCAGAAAAATACAGAAACACGCCAACTGAGAAAGCTGGGGGGACCCAGACGATGGGAATGCTCCCCCAACTCAAGGTGACGCCAAGAAAGAGAACCTGCACCAAAAGGCTCCAAACCGCGATAAATCTTGAGGGAACAGACCTGGCACAACAACAATGAACAGAACACCTAAAGACCTGGGAACGGAACGGAAGAGAAACCGATGACCGCATCAAGGACACAGCAAAAGGTAAATTAGAAAGGAGATTGAAATGAGCCTGGGCAGAGAGGGAGGGGAAATCTTGGAACCCACAGCCAAGCCCAGATATGACCCGGCGAACGGGACGCTGGGGAATCAAGGGACCCAACATTCCGGGCGAAGCTGGAGGAGGCGCAAAGACTCCTTGGTGCCACAACTGTGAGGGTGAAACAAGTTTGGAAGTTTATAATTGTTCTGGTTCGGTTAAGTTATGATGGGATTTGTTTGGGCCACGGTACGCAACTACACACTCTACACCATTTATTGCTGACAAGAGAGCACACTGATGAAGAGGAATCCACCACACAAGACTCATGCCTGAGTTAACTGTCATGACCCTGAATGTACAGGGCCTAAACTCACCAGTGAAGCGACGCAGTATACTGACACACCTGACAGAACTCCAAGCCGCAATAGTGTTCCTGCAAGAAACACACCTGCTCACGATAGATGAAAAACAGATGACCCATAAGGCCTTCCCTAAACAGTACTTTGCTTCCAGAGAGGGGATGAACAAAACTAGAGGAGTCACGGTCCTATAAAATGCTAACTTACCATTCAAGAAAAAGGCTGTATATAGAGACACAGAGGGTAGGTTAATGTTCTTGAAGGGGACCCTGCATGAACAAACATACACTCTAATAGCACTTATACCCCGAATGACAGACCAGACATCTTCTTGGGTGAAATTCTGCTGAACCTGGGTAGTTGGTGCGAGGGACAAATAATAATAGGGGCAGACTTTAACTGCGTAATGGACCCTGCTCTAGATAAGACTTCCCCCCTGCCCGCCCACTGCAGAAGATGTCAGGAACAGACAAGCGCTAGGCAATCTATTCAGAGTCCTAGGGGTAATAGAAACATGGAGATTCTTTCATGGCACGGAAAAAGAATTTACTCACTACACAAATTCACAGGGGCTACTCGAGGATAGATATGATCCTAACCTCATCCACACTCATCCCACAAATCAAAGACGTACAAATAGGAGTACAAAATCTCATCGACCGCGCCCCAGTCATACTTAAATTGATCCCCACAAAAGAGACACCCCGTACTAATAGAACCTGGAAACTGAACGAGATCATACTCGGGTATATCGCCCTTAGAGCCCACATGGAAACAGTGCTGAACAACTATTTTCAGGACAATGCCAACGGCGATACAAACCCATTGGCCGGGTGGAGTCAGGACTCGGGCCTCTAGAGCCTGTCATCCTCTTCAAAAGCCCTCACGGGGCTAGTCCTGGCGCCTATGGTGCCAGGCTCATACGCCATGAAAAACAATGTGCTTGGGACCTACTTTATTGTATTGTCAGCCAACATGGAAGCATCGACATAGCTTGGTTCCTAAGAACGAAGCTATGCGGTCTAGTGTTTTGGGTGTGGTAGCCTAGGGACTCCTTTACCTGGACTATTTTGTTGGGGCTATTTAAACCACACCCAAGCAAGACAACATGCTTTGCGTTACTTTGCAGCTTGCAACGTGACGCTCACCGTGTCCAGCTATTCCCTCGAACCTCGGAGAAGCAGAACCTGCAATGAGACAAAAGGAACATCATTAGCAGCAGCATCTTACCTGCAGTCTTCATCTTTAAACACTCGCAGCTACTGAGAACAGCTTCCTCGAATCTGCACGCCTCCCGGACAGCACGACCTGAAAGACGAAGATAGAGGCAACATTAAAGAAAGCAGTAGAGACATTTACAAATTACGAACTGCTCAAAAGGCTTACCTGGCTGAACGCCTCTCGGCTGGCACCACTCCGGACATTCCACTCGCGCTGAAGAACACCGCTACCTACAAGGAAGGAAAAAACAGGTTAGCAAAGGCAAGACTTTTCATAGCGCTTACCTACCGCATCATAGCGCTCTTAATGCGCCATCATTTACCAGCGGGGCTCAACCAAGCCAGTTCGCCGCGCTGAAAACTCCAAATACCTAAGGGAGAGAAAAGAAATATTTTAAACAAAGAAAGGCATGCAGGATAGCAACAAAACTGAAGAACAGCAATAAGACCTACCTGAACAATATGAAACGGGCCGGCGTCAGTGAAGTAACTGGACCGCACTCGCCCATGAAAGACAGCTCGCCCCTGCAAAGAAGGCAGGACGGAGAGCACGCCTAATTCTACCACAAGGTAGGTGAGGAGAGGGCGCCAGAGGGACTGAAATCATACGGGGTGGAGAGAGGATACTTACCCCAGTCGGTCAGTCTTGAACACAGTCCTCCTGTATTTCAGGCAGAACCTTCCCCGCAGACCACATCAGGGCAAAGCTGAGAAGCATACCAGCGAGTAACCCGGCTGGGTGGCGTCCCTGTGGATACTAGGTGAGCGTAACAGTAATTGCCTGGCTCTGCCTGACCCTTGTGTTGGGACATGTCCGGTATACAGCTCTGGTGTTAGTCTGTTTTTGCTCACTATGGGGAAAAGGTGTTGCATACAAGGAAGGGGATACCATGGTCCACCCCCAGGAACTGGATCCAAAAGTGATGGCTGTGTCCTGGCCACCTGGATGATAGATCCCCGGGGACTTGTCGGTGAGGCACCTTCACGTGTCTCACCCCTCCCCCACCAGGTTCTCGCTTTTCCCCATTCGGATATTTATATTGTGGGTTACTTGGACTCCCAAAAGCACTTCGGACCCTCTATCCGGCTTGTTTTAGCAGGCCCTTGATACAGCGTCTGCCCTTTTGGGTTTTCCGGGCTCCGATAATCCTTGTGGCTCCTCCAGCCTTGAGCCTGAATGTCTAGCGGTTCCCATGGCTCCCCAAATCCCTCTGGCCCTCTGATAGGCTTACTTTATCTGTATTGGTGTTTATCTGGCTCCTGCAACCCTTGTGGCTCTCCCAACTTCGATTCTCACTGTTCGCCCCTCTCCACAGCGTTACCTTTTCCAAAGTGTTCACTTCCTTTCTGATGCTTTGCTCATCAGCTAATGTACTTCTCGTGCGGAGCTCAGGGATTTGCTATCTCTGCTTCAGACTGGTGTTGGTGTCAGTTACCGGGCCCCAGGCCCACCACGGCTTCCATGTGGTCATGCCACCAGACAAGCCAGTTGCTTTACTGTCCCTGACTCCTTTTTGACCCAGGCCTCTTTGCTGGTCAGGACACCAGCCTTCCAGTGCCTTGCGAGCATCTTGTTCACTCTCCACACTACTGCTGACTCAGCAGTCTGGCATTGCTCCGCCCCTCCAGAATGTCTTCCGCTCGGGGGCTCGCCTCTGCATAGGATTCTCTCTTCTTCATTCCATATTACTTATGGTTTTATGTACGTCATCCGAAACAAAAGGGGTGTGTCATTCTCTTTGACTGTGGCGTTTAGGCAAGATCCAGCATTACCTGAAGCCAAAGAGATTGAAGAAATGTCTGCATTCGGTGGATACAAAACAGAAATAACAACTGACTTTCCAGTTTCCATGTAGGCTGATAATGTACGCTGGACTGGGAGTCCCTTATCAGAGTGGGAGTCCTTGTCGAAGGGAGTCGCTCCCAGTGAGGTCCCACTTGCCCGACCCTTAGGGAGAGTCTTGCTTACCGGGCTCACCTCCCTAGCCACAAAAGGGGTGGCTCGCCTCTAGTGGGAAGGCACAAATAGTCCAGATTTGCCACACTTTCCAAAATACAACTCCATTAGAATGCATTTTCATGGGCCATCGAATTTGGCCAGCATTTCAATGTTGTAGGACCCTGAGTGGAACTGTGAAAGATCAACCTTTGCAATTGAACTTCTCAACACCAGAAATCCATTACTTGAACGAAGAGCCCACTTAAAAAGTGGCAACATCCTATTAGAACAGAGCAGAAAGGCCGCTTTTAGTAGAATGTCCAGCTTTGACTGCAATCACAAAACAGCCATATGGCAGTCATAAATACTACACTGCATGAGGCTGCTGTGCCAGGCCTGGCCTTTTGTGTCCCATGTGCACCACAATTGTGCATTTGTCTTAACTCTGCTCCCTCATCTGCCAGTCATTCTCTAGCCCTCAAGTAAATCACATCACCATCATCCTCATTGCCCAGCTAATGAGGGTTGTGGTAAGTTAGCTATAGGTGACCGACAAGAACACAGGTTTCAAGGGTGTTCTTAAAGAAAAGAAAACCTCAGGTAGCCCTAGGTCTCCAATGAAGATTCCATATCTTCAAAGAAAATAACAAACTGGTGCTCATCAGGATGTTACACATAAATTCAGTCCCCTGGCCAAAACCTATTCTCTCCTATGCTCGCCCTACCACTAAAACGAAACTATCATACTTGTCTTAAGTACATTGTTTTCACTCTACTTTGGCTTCGAGTGGCTGCTTTCTGGACCCACACCCACTTCTGTCGTTGGTTCTCACTCTCTTTTATGCCCCAGCCTGATGACAATGTTCAAAGTTGGGTCTTTTGAGTCTTTTCTTCCTCTTGGAGAATGATACGCTGGACGCCATGCAAATTGTCTTAATAGTTCAAAAAGGTTCTTTCCACTGAGAAGTGGTTTGTGCTGGAGATGTTCTATTACTTTACACCCACAGTAGGTCTCTGGTTTACTCTGGTCCAATTTTGAAATGTCCTTATCTACTTACATTTTATCAACAAACATATCATGAAAACAACATGGTGAGGCAATGTAACTATCAAGCAATCAAACTATACAATAAATGAACGTTATAACAAGTATTGTATCATAAGAAAATAAAACAAACACCCCAACCTCAAAATCTCAATGATTAGATACACATACACAAAGACAACATAAAACAACAAGACTCAGCACAAACCCTACAATTCCCCAACAGTGTTAACTCTTATTCTACTAAGACTTCTACCTATATATTAATGTTATGCCCGGCTCCTGGAACTTTTGTTGACTGTAGCGGGAGACATTCTGCCTCTGATCGCATGTATTCCCCTAACCAAGCTCTCTGATGCGGCCTGCAATACTGGTGTGTGCAGCGCCCCAGGACTGAGAGCGCTCGCCTCCGACTCTGGGTGGACAACGGTGTGCAGCCTGCTGTAGATTGGGTGCTGCTCCCAGTGTATGCCATTGAAGGAGTACGGGTGCGCTGGCACTCATCGGCGCAGTGGAGTGGTATGATGGCACCCCCTCGTGCTTTGCCCTGCTGTCCGGCACTGCCTGCTTTCGGACGCCAGAGTGCCCCTGCTGAGACTGCAGTGGATGGCAAGAAATGATTGGGGTTGGCCCATATCATGTCATGAGGATTTGATCTGAAGTCCTGGATACCCTGTAACTCCCTCAAGGATGATTGCAGTTTGTATCAGCACCAGTATGGTTGAGGGAGGCTGCAGACCGCATGACACTGGATCCCAAATGACCAGGGCAGACTGAGTATGCATAGCCACTTCTCCCCATGTGCTGAGCACCTCAAGAGCCCTGCCAACCCTGGGGTAACGCCAGTGAGCAAGGAAGGGCACAAGTGATGCGTGTGAGGGTCCTATTGGGACTTTCAATTAGGACGATGGGCGTGAACTCCATGCTACTCTGTAGCAACTCCCCAGGGACACAAGCCTTCAACTCCGCTGGCAAACTTGCTACCTGCTCTGTCAGATGGGCCTCCTTGCTCAGAATGGAGAGTGGCTAAGACAACTGCCACCCTAAGTGCGTAGTACTCCAGAAAGTGAATAGTGCTTTCCATGAAGAGGGGACCGTGTGGAATATCTCCAGTGAGGGTATGCCTAGGGATTCTATCTGTGGCGGGCTGTGTAGGTCAACACCGCAGCCATCGCGCCGCACCACCAGTCCAAAAGGGTGGTGGGTCGGAATACGGTCTTGCAACACAGGACAAGATTCTGCAGATCAGGGCAAGATGGGAACGACTGCACAGTTTTAGGCAATTTTGGCGGAAATGAAGGCCCTGAACCAGCACACACATGAGACCAATGAAGCCGTTCAAGATGTGGAGAAAGAAGTCATAAATAGCCGTCTTAATGCCCAGGCCGAGCGGACCACTGATAATGAACAGCTGATCAATGCAGTAGACAACGACCAACGGTCTATGGTACTGGAATTTGATGTGGCTGTTAAGGATATTCATGGTCTGGGGGCCAAACTGGATGACCAAGTAAATCGATCACGCTGCAACAATGTCTGGATGGTTGGATTGCCAGAGGATATGCAAGGCAGCAACCTTGATAGGTTCCTGTATTCTGTATCGCCGTCTGCGCTTCATCTTAAGAATCCCAGAGAATTCCTTATTGAACGAGCCCACAGGGTGCCAATCCCGAAGCCGGCCAAGGATGCTCATCCCTGGGCCATCACTATATGCTTCTTGAACTTCCAGGATACATTGGCTGTCTTCAAGGCTTATCGACAACATGGTCCCATCTGGTTGGACGGAGTGCAGATACAGCTCTTCAATGACTTTGCAGTGGAGGTGTCCAAGCACCGCAGGAAGTTCAATCCAATCTTTGAGGCACTCAAAGAATCATTGCATTGCTATTATCTGAAATTCCCAGCTATTTGGTGCTTTCAACTTGATGGGAAGTGGCACTCGTTTGACTCTCCTTTGGAGGACTGCCAATTTTTGGGCCGACATGATATTCTGGGCCTGAATTGTATTCATGTTCTGGACTCATAGGCCTCAACTGCTAAGTAGGGGGATTTTGGGCATGACCCCTCCAGAGTGAGAACACAGTGGCAGAAGAAAAAAGGCAGATGACCCAAGGGCCTTCAGCGATCAGCGGGGGTGGAGGTACAGGACAAATTACTGATGTTAAGTGGCTGTTGCCCTCACTCAATGCAGCGACTGACCTCCATCATGGGATAGTGCTGATTGTGTGACGCTTAGGATTTGTGAAGGCATCATGAAGCAAGACACGTACAACAGTTTCAAAGTTTATACTCCGTTTTCTTTAACTTAAAAAGTAGGATGGAGTAAGGCCTAACTTACCCTATGCTAAGGTGGGATTTCCCTACCTAAAGAAAACTCAGAATGGTCTGTGTCAGGCTATCCAACTTAAGTCTCTGTCTGTGTCCAAAACCTATACTTGCCCTCACAACTAACTGTATACAATCTGTAGGGATATCTGTCTAAAAATAATAGTGTTCAAAAGAAAGTTCAGAGCTTCTTCCAGCTCTTGGCTTAGGATCAGCTTCTCCTTCCCCAAGTTCAAAATAGTTCTCGAAGTATTGGGATTCCCTTCCACCAAGAATTCAAAACTTCTTGCTTCCAAAATAACACAGTTCCTTGGGGCACCTCCCAAGTCAGGGTTTCCTTCCCCCAAGAGTTCAAATTTCCAGCTTTCAATATCAACACAGTTCTGTTTCTCAATTTCAGTTTCTGTAACCAAGATGTATGAACACATGAGCTTGACTTTAAATATACTTTCTTTGTCTTTTTCCACAGAGTGCACACGGTCCACCCATTACAGGTCACACAACCAATACCCTGTCTTCCTGCTTCCATCAGCACTTAGCCACTGGTTCCATCTGACAGTGATACTTTGTTGATTCCTCAGTGTCGCATGCCCTAGACATGGCTGCTTTAGCCACCATGCACATTATTGTTCTTATCTGGCTCTTGCCAACACAAGTCTTTCGTAGGGATTGGTTCCTCTGACGTAGTCCACATCTATGACAGGTAATCACCACAGCTGTGCTGCTTCGGAAAATTTTCAGCGTCTACGTCCTGCGTCGATGACATCGATCCGCTGTCCTCAAGGGTCTTTGTCGAGCCGGCGTCACCGGATGTTATAAGTAGGACTCACATAGCCTGTAGCTTCAGTTCCGTTTTTTCCGCGAACGTGTTCACTTCGGAAATCTCGGCGCACCTCAGTTCTTCTGAGTTATTCTATCGGTTCTTCGAACTTGTTTGTTTGTGAAGATATCATGCCTTCGTCTTCTTCTACCACGCGGCCGGGATTCAAGAAGTGTCGGGACTGCGGTTCCAAGATGTTGCTTACGGACCCGCACAACGCCTGACTCTGGTGCCTCGGTGAGGACCATGCTACGGATGACTGTGACAATTGCCAGTCGTTAACATCGAAGGCCTTGCTGGAGCGGAAGAAGAAGCTTTCTGTCGGTAGGGTTTCCAAGCCCCGAAAGTCAAAATCCACTGGGCTTTCGACCGACGATTCGAGAGGCGACTCTTCGCGTCGCTGGCGTAAGTCCAGGGGGGTCTCGGTCCCGGAGTGATTCCTGTCATTCCTCTGCCTCTTCGAGGCACTCGTTGAAGCGCCATCACCGGTCGTTTTCCTCATCCGAGGACTCCGCCCATCGGTGGGTTGCTTGTCCCAACAAGCACTCTTCTCCTGCGGAATGGGATGCATTTCGTACGGGGATGATGGCGATTTTTCAATCGTAGGGCTCCATTCCATCCGTGCCTTCGAAAGAAACTGTCAGGGAACGTGCTAGGGCCACCGCTCGCATGCCTCCGGAGTCGGGTGGTCGGCGCGATCATCGGGAGCCGATCGGACAAGGTGGATTGCTCTTTCCATCCCCGCTCCAGGTCCCGGTCCTCGACGCCCTCGAGACCGTCGGAGCTTGTGAGGTCTTCGAAAAAGACGTTGACGCCATCGGCGCCATGTTCGTCGAGGGACTCTCTCGAGGCTCTGCCTCCGAGGAAGCCATCGGCGCCGAGGCCGTCGAAGGACACGCTCGGGGCACCACCCTCGAGGCCTGTGTTGAAGCCATCATACGAGGGAAAATCTTCCTTTCGGCCAATTCCTGCGCCTTAAAAGGAATAGTTCTACACGTGATATTTTCCGTCAAGAAGCTCAAGCCTTAGGGTCCAAATTGAGAGCACGTAGTTATCCTGAAAAGATTATTAAGCGTGCTTACAAGAGGTCCTCGAACAATGACCGAGGCGCACTTCTAGAATATCGGGACAGGTCCACAGAAAGTAAAAACCTAGTGTTTGTTAGTACTTTCAGCCCTTCAGCTAATCAAATTGTGAAGATTATTACGAAAAATTGGCACATCCTTCGTCAAGGCGAGTGCCCGTTGGATCCACCTATGTGTGCATTCAAAAGAGGACCCAACCTTAAAGAACTCCTCACGAAGAATGACATCTCCAAAGGCCAACACCGACAAAAGAGTGTTACTGAAATGTGGGGTCTACCCAAAACGGTGGGCCATGCCCCGTGCGGCCAGTGTACCAACTGTATACTTACCAGCAGAACATTGCAGGTCGACATCGGCCTTAAAAAACTTTGGTTACAGAAAACCTTTACTAACTGCAATTCTAGCAATGTGGTTTATGCAATCTGGTGCCCTTGTGGTAAAATGTACATAGGAATGACCAAACGCAAAGTGAAAGTAAGAATCTCCGAACATAGGAGTTGCATCAAGAATAAAGTGATGACAGCACCTATGGTAGGCCATTTCGTTGTTATGAACCATAAAGCAGATGAACTTAGATGGACCGTGTTATTGCATATTGCTGCTGGCTCGGACGGTGACTCAGTTACGAAACGACTATTGACTAAAGAAACCTGGCTAATTTTTCTGTGCAATACAACAGAGATCGGTTTAAACGAAGCCATTGATTGGAATAACATTTAAAATCCCAGGTCCGTATTTTCTAGTTTTCGCTAGCTTTGCCGTGCAGTACTGAATTGACATATAGTGCAAGTTTTCCACCGCATTTTCCAGACCAGAGCCTACTTCTCTCCAGGACGTTATTTGTGTTTGGGCTCGGCTCCTCGGCGTTCACTAACAGACGTTGCCCCTTTAATGATACAGCCAGCAATACCTTACACAGGTGGTCTTGTTTCACATTCTCCAACGCGGAGCCTTTATAACACGTCACATCCGCTAATACGGCTGACGACGGCCAGAATACGTAACCCGGAAGCAGACACTCGCGAGCTTGACAAACTGACAAGAAGTAAGTGGTGATCGAGTTTAATTACCTTAGAGATCACAGAGGCCAAACAACATCTTGTTGCCACTTTATTTAGTAGTCAATAAGACATTCCTTTAACAGCAACTTTTCTGCTACAATGGCCCTACTCATGGCGCTTCTCCTTCTTTTTATTTAGGAGTTTGCCATTGT